>NW_009951940.1:774814-791280 GCF_000747805.2 Chaetura pelagica
TAAAAAAAAAAAAAAAAAAAGAAAAGAAAAGAAAAGAATGGGCAATTCTTTCAATAGTGAAGAGTCAGGCATCCAGTTTTCCAAGAGCTCCAAAACTCCAGCAAAGCTCATCTGAAATGTGTCGTGGGTGCTTTTAACCACTAGGAGCCGTATTCAGACCATCTCCTGCCCATCACGGACCTGGCAGATTTTAGGTTAAGATCTTCTGTCCTCCAGGGCTGCCAGATGCTGCAACCACCTGCACCTCATCCGTCCTTGTGTTTGGGATTGCCAGGATCCCTGGATGCCCAGGAATGCCTGGGATATGTCCCAGCCTGAGCTGATGAGACATAAGCTCTGTTCTACTGCTGTAGACAAGGCAGAGAGAGAAGGACTGAGAGCTCTGTGGAGGCAGCAGGAAAACCTCCTTTGGCTGTGTTCCCAGTGGAAGAACATCCGTTGTCATGATGCTAATTATGTCCCACACATCTGTACCTTGTTGGGCTTTTTGAGGAACTAAGAGTTGCTGCCACAGATCCAGCTCCCTGGAACCTGCCTCCCTACTCTGCAGGGTTCATGTGTGGCAACAGAGGCACCATCCTGTGTCTGTGCCCAGCCCTGGGGACAAGGCAGGCACAGGGATGTGCAAACAACACCTCTCCTTGTAGGCAGGCAGCACATGCCCAGCACTGAGCCTAACTCCTGTGCAAACTCATCTCTGGCCCTTGTCCAGATCCCTGCTTGTCCTCCCATATGAAAAGATACAACATTAGATGGCACTGATGCTTAAATCAAAGCCCTCCTTGGTGTTATTGAAGCCACAGACTGCAGCTTCTTCTGGTCATTGCCAGCACAGAGGTGGGAACAGCCGTTCTGGTCCCAGAATGCATGCAGAAGGCAGCACAATTCAACACCTTCCTGCCTTACTAACAACATTTCAGAGACCTCTGACCCAGTCTGGGCAGAGCCTGGCCCCCATGGGCTAGTGGCTTTGAGGAGCAGGTGGCCTGAACTGCTCTCATGAACTCAGAATGCCATGTTATTCCATCTGTCCCAGGCTCCACAGGGTACGTCCACCCTATATATCAAGCCTGTCATGCAGGTGTTGCTGCCCAGCTGAGGTTGTGTCTGCTTGGGAGGTCACAGAATCACAGAGTGGTTGGGACTAGAAGGGACATCTGCAGATCTCCTAGTCCAACCCCCCTTGCTAGAGCAGGATCCCCTGGAGCAGATCACAAAGGAACACATCCAGGTGGGTTTGGAATGTCTCCAGGGATGACACCCTGATGATCCCCCATCCCACCAAGTTCAAACCCTGGGGTCTCCTAAGGACTTTGCCCCTTGGCTAAAAAAGTGCAGTCACCCAGGACAGAGGCTTTTGGTGTGACCAGCAGGACCAGGTTTAATACACAGTGTAAACAAGCCACAGTGGGCAGGTAACTGAGGTCCTAGAATCATAGAATGGTTTGGGTTGGAAGGGACCTTAAAGATCATCTAGTTCCAACCTCCCTGCATGGGCAGGGACACCTCCCACCAGCCCAGGTTGCTCCAAGCCCCATCCAACCTGCCCTTGAACACTTCCAGGGATGGAGCTTCCACAGCTTCCCTGGACAGCCTGTTCCAGTGTCTCACCACCCTCACACAGAAGAATTCAAGTCTTTCAAGCTATACATCACAATGCAATGGTGCCTGCTGGTCAGAGTGCAGTTTGTGCACAGCCCAGAGGGTGCAAGGGGCAGCACAGCAAACAGCTCCTCACCCAGGCAGAAATCCCTCCAGGCTCCTGTGGGAGCAGGGGTTGCCTGTGCCCACCCCTCAGCAGAGCAGGAGAGCATGTGAGAGCCACCCCCAAACACACCCGACAGGCTTTGAGATGTGGTTTTGTGGGTACTTACTCATTTAGCTGTTCTGGGGGTTGTAGCACTGCAGAGATGCTTTCAAACTTTCACACAGGCCCACCTGACCACGTGAATTAGTCACAACTAAGGAAAACCTAAGGAAAAGCCCTAAAATTAGAGCAAAGACTTGTCTCCCAGGAGAGGCTGGTGCTTTCATTAGCTGCAAAATCCAGATAAGATTTTGTGACTGTTTCCTATTTACATTTTGACAGCCAAACTTGCTGGATATTCTCTGCAACCAGGAGCTCTTGAGTGCTTCACACCCCAGTTGTTTTCCATGATTCCTGCACTTGTCCAACTCTCCCCACTCCAGCTTCTCGCTGCAGCAGGATATTTTCCCAGGAAAGAAGTCAGCTCCTCACCCCTGGTGGGATTTCCCCTGTTCTGCAGATGGCTTTGATGTGATGTGAAAGACCCACTGCTTCCCAAGGAATTCCTCATCCCCCCCCTGTGCCATCAGCAGCTGCTGAGGCTGAACAGGGAGGCAAGGACAGCAAAGGGTGCTGGGCAGCTGTCCCAGCCTTGCTCAGGGAGTAGCACCCGAGGGATGAGCAAAGATCTGGCTGCAATAAGGAGGTTTTAGGGCCTTTGGTTTCATAGAATCACAGACTGGTTTGTGTTGGAAGGGAACTTAAAGATCATCCAGTTCCAACCCCCCTGCATGGGCAGGGACACCTCCCACCAGAGCAGGTTGCTCCAAGCCCCATCCAACCTTGAACACTTCCAGGGATGGGGCAGCCACAACTTCTCTGGGCAACCTGTGCCAGTGTCTCATCACCCTCACACTTAAGAACTCCTTCCTAATGTCTAACCTCAGTTTCCCCTCTTCCAGCATAAAACCACTCCTCCCTCTCCATGGGCATCACTGCCCATTCCCCCCAGCAATGTTGGATACCAGGGCTGTGAGTAAAAGCTGGGAGAATCCCAGCAGAGGAAATGCTTTGAAAATGAGATCTACTTCAGAGGAGCAGGCTATTTTAGGACCAGATTGTGTTGGAGATACACACTGGGATGGGATTAATGCAGCTGCTAAAGGAAATGCTGTTGTATCCAGAGCTTCCCAATAAGTGAGGCAAGATAGCTCAGGTAAAGAAACCCTCCAGGCTCATTGGGTCCTCTCCTCCCTCTTTGGCGTGGCCTCTGGGCTCAGAAGTAGGTGGTAGGAGTTTCCCCAACCACAGAGACCACCACTGGTCTTACAGCAATGTGAGGGAGCAGACACACCATTCCCATCTTCCTAGAAAAATAACGATTTCCACACAGGCACCTTAATCACAGCAGAGGGAAGGGGTTGTCCTGCTGCCAGATGAAATTCCAGCAGCCCTGGGCAAATACAGCCACATTGCTAAGAACAATTCAGTGTCTGCCTGAGATTCCCTGATTTCCCCCTCCAGCTGCAGCTCCTCAGCCATTTAAATTATTTCAGATAATTAACCATACTATGAAAGCAGCTACAAACTCACATAAACTGTAATCTCGTATAAACTATAGTAGTGCTTAGAAAGGTTAGTCATAGAAAGGTGAAGGCTGGAAGGGACCTTAAAGACCAACAGGTTCCAACCTCCCTGCTATGAGCAGGGACACCTCCCACCAGACCAGGCTGCACAAGCCCCATCCAACCTGCCCTTGAACACCTCCAGGGATGGGGCTTCCATAACCTCTCCAGGCAACCTGTGCCAGTGTCTTACTACCCTCATGGGGAAGAATTTCTTCCTGATGTCTAACCTAAATCTCCCCTCTTTCAGTTTAAAACCATTCCCCCTTGTCCTTTCATTGCACACCCTTGTAAAAAGTCCCTCCCCAGCTTTCCTGTAGCCCCTTCAGGCACTGGAAGGTGCTCTAAGGTCTCCCTGGAGCCTTCTCTTCTCCAGGCTGAACAAACCCAACTCTCCCAACTCTCTGTCTCCAGAGTAGAGCTGCTCCAGCCCTCAGATCATCTTTGGACCACATGCTCCTTGAGTTCTGCTTCAACCTGGCACAAATACAGGTTGGGCAGAGAATGGATTGAGAACAACCCTGAGGAAAAGCACCTGGGGCTGTTGGATGGGGCTTGGGGCAACCTGGTCTGGTGGGAGGTGTCCCTGCCCATGCAGGGGGTGTTGGAACCAGATGATCTTTAAGATCCCTTCCAACCCAAGCCATGCAATGATTCCATGGTTCTCCAGGCTACATCTCCATGCCACAGGCAGCAGCTGCAGCCACCCTGCAGGCCCTGCAGACCTTTGTCCACTGTCCTTGCTGAAGGGTCGCCCTGAGAATCATCTGCAGATTTATTACCCTTCAGCAGAACTTCAGCAGAACATTGCTGCCTCTGTCTTCCCAGAGATTTACAACTCATTCTGCTGAGAAATGGCACCTTTTTTTTCTTTTTTAACTGAGCGATCTGTCTTTTGGGGAAGTGTTTTATTTTGTTCTGTATGTTTCAAGGTCTCTGACTGTGTCACTTCCACTTTATTTCACTGCCCTGTTGTGCCTGCCTGGTGCTCCCTGTCCCACTACCCATGCCTGTTGCTCCCTGTCCCCACTACCCATGCCTGTTGCTCCCTGTCCCCACTACCCATGCCTGGTGCTCCCTGTCCCCACTACCCATGCCTGTTGCTCCCTGTCCCCACTACCCATGCCTGTTGCTCCCTGTCCCCACTACCCATGCCTGGTGCTCCCTGTCTCCACTACCCATGCCTGGTGCTCCCTGTCCCCACTACCCATGCCTGGTGCTCCCTGTCCCACTACCCATGCCTGTTGCTCCCTGTCCCCACTACCCATGCCTGGTGCTCCCTGTCTCCACTACCCATGCCTGGTGCTCCCTGTCCCCACTACCCATGCCTGGTGCTCCCTGTCCCACTACCCATGCCTGGTGCTCCCTGTCCCCACTACCCATGCCTGGTGCTCCCTGTCCTCACTACCCATGCCTGGTGCTCTCTGTCCCACTACCCATGCCAACCTTCATGGCTCATACATTTATTTTCCCTTTTATGCATCTTCGTAATTCTTCCCAAACTGACTCTTGAGAGTGGAATGTGGCCCTAAATGAGGACTGGACTTACATGGGAGGCTTTTCCAGAGATTTTGGGACAAGTCCTCTCTGTGGAAAGACTTGGTGCAGCACACCTGTGCCCAGCTGGGAGTTCTGTCCCAGGCCACTGAGTCTTTGTGCCACAATAAATTAGCACAAGGACTAACTCAAAAGAAGTCCTTGGCTATTACTGGAGAAAGGCCAGCTAAGAACTGGCTTCTTTGCATGGCTGCATCCAAAAAGCAAACATAGATGAGGCTATATAAAGGATGGGATGAAGGGTTATATAATGCAGTTACACAATGGATGTGATTGCTGTCATCAGAAGACTGTCTTCAGTGCTTGTTAATGTTCAAAAAATAACTAGCAGGGCTGGGGAGTTCAGGGACAAGCAGCATGCTTAGTAGAGATGAGCAAAAAAATAACTGAAGGAAGGAGTGGAGCCTTTTCTCTGGGAAGGATAAGGTGATAAATCAAATAATGAACAGTCTAGGACACGTGGATTAAGAATGCCTGCTTTCCCTTTCATGCAATGAAAGAGCAAAGTGTCATTGAAAGAATGAGAAACGGCAAATTACAATTTTACAGCAGAAACACTTGCTTGACATAATTACAAACCATGGAGCTCTGGAATTCACTTAAAAACTCCAAAGTGAGAAGTCATGGTGTGGGAACAGGGACATGCACATCTGTAACACTGGGAGCTAAATAAAAACAAAACCAAACAAAACAAAAAAAAAAGGGAGATAAATGCTTCAGTATCTGTTAAATATAGGGGATAGATATTACACCATCAGGGAAAAAGAGGTTTCAGGGCTTGTTTCCACCCTCTCCTGATGTCTCCATTGCTAAACCCTCTGAGGAACAAGCTATCCCACTGAGTTGCCATGCACCCAGGAGGACAGTGATGTCAGTGTTCCTCAGGGACAATTGCAGCACTGAAAGCAAAGGAGCTGCCTCTCATTCCCAGCAATGTGTGACATCTGCCTGGGGGGCCCTTCCTGACACTCAGCCTGGCTCTGCACACTGCAGCCACAGCTCAGAAACCACTGCCAAAGATGCCAGTTCAGCCCATTAAAAAATGTTATGTCTGAAAGAGCTCTGATATGGTGAACTTTCATCCTGGATTCCAGCTCTGGTTGCCCTGGAAACACTGGGATGCTGAGGACACCTCATCTCAGGGCAGCTTGGTCTGAGGGGGTTTTTTGGGTGCCGGGAGCCTGGGCCCCTGCAGCACTTGCTGAGGCCCTGACAGGAGCATTGATTTCACTCAGCAACTGCAGGGAGGGACAGATTCCTGGAATTTTTATCAGTTCACATCCAGCCCGGACCTTTTGAGTTGTTTTCTCAGTTTCAATGCACATCTGTGCCATGTGGCAGCTGCTCCTGGCTTTGAGTTACTCCTTCCCCCAGGTGGGTGCACACATGTGTCTCTTCTTTGCCCTGACAAAGCAGCAGAGGGACCTCAGGCAGTTCAAGCATATCCTAGATATTGTCCCATCCCTGGCAGTGTTCAAGGCCAGGTTGGATGGGGCTTGGAGCAACCTGGGCTGGTGGGAGGTGTCCCTGCCCATGCAGGGGGGTTGGAACTGGATGAGCTTTAAGGTCCCTTCCAACCCAAACCATTCTGTGATTCTAGAAGAAAGGGAACAGTGAGTGGACTTCTGGCCACTATCTCACAGTTTGCTACCAAACAGTTTTTCACCTCCATTGTGAGATGGAGCCAGGCTGACTGCTCCTCTCAGCTCCATTACCAGTTTTCCACTTGTCTCCTCAGCTGCCTGACCTCCACGCTACATGAAGCTGAGAAACTGCAGCTCTTACACATTTCATTAGCAGTTATGTGTGCTCAGTGCCTCTCAGACCAGGACACTATTTTATTCTGCTCTAAAAGGTGCTATTTTGTGGCCAAGTTTCTCCCTCAATCCCCAGGTTTTGCCAGACTCTGATACAGAAGTTATGCAGCCAGGATGTGAATTTCCAAACTGGGGGCTATCCTAGGGAATCATTTAGGTTGGAAAAGACCCTTAAGATCATCAAGTCCAACTGTTAACCCAGCACTGCCAAGTCCACCACTAA
Organism: Chaetura pelagica; assembly: GCF_000747805.2. NCBI lineage: Eukaryota > Metazoa > Chordata > Aves > Apodiformes > Apodidae > Chaetura > Chaetura pelagica. Next base: position 781,784 of record NW_009951940.1, read on the forward strand.
ACCATGTCCCTCAGCACCACATCTACATGTCTGTTAAATCCCTCCAGGGATGGTGACTCCACCATTGCCCTAGGCAGCCTGTGCCAGGACCTGACAACCCTTTCAGTGAAGACATTTTTTCCTAATATCCAATCTAAACCTCCCCTGGTGCAACTTGAGGCCATTTCCTCTTGTCCTGTCACTTGTTACCTGGGAGAAGAGACCAACACCCACCTCACTCCAACCTCCTCCCAGAGCTGCAGGCTGAAAAGGTCTCCCTGAATCCTCCTTTCCTCCAGGCTAAACAATCCCAGTTCCCTTAACTGCTCCTCATACCTGTTCTTCAGACCCTTCACCAGCTTCATTGCTCTTCCCTGTACTCACTCCAGCACCTCTATGTCTTTCTTGCAGAAGGCATTTAGCACCTCAGCCTTTTCCTCAGCCCTTGTCACTTTGTTTTCCCCCCACATCCAACAAAGGATGGACATTCTCCTTAGCTCTCCTTTTGTTGTAAATGGACTTATATAAACATTTTAACTGTCGTTTACTGCAGTAGCCCAATTCAGCTCTAGTTGGGCTCTGGCCCTTCTAATTCTCTCCCTGCCTTGCCTCCCAGCCTCTTTGTCACCCTCCTGAGCTGCCTGCCCCTTCTTCCAAAGATCATCATCCCTTTTTCTTTCCCTGAGCTCCAGCCCAAGCTCTCTGTTCAGCCTCTTCCCTGCTGGTTCATCCCTCAGCACATGGGGACATGCTGCTCCTGCACCTTTCAGATTTCCTGCTTGAAGAATGTCCAGCCTTCCTGGACACCTTTGCCCTTCAGGGCTGCCTCCAAAGGGACTCTGTCAACCAGCCTCCTAAACACTAAGAGTCTGGCTGTATCCCTTTCCCCCTTCAAATCTGGTTTAAAGCTCTGTCCCTGAGCTCTCCTATCTCCTGCTCTAAGATCCTTTTCCCCCTCTGAGATAAGGAACCTGTTCTGTCACCAGCAGCCCTGCTGCACCCAGCATCCAAAAAGGCAACGTTCTGCCAGTGGCACCAGCCCAGTGACTTACTGGGCCAGAAGAGAGCCTTCTATGACAATGCCCCATTTTTTTTTCCTTTCTAAAAGTGATTTTGACACAGGACAGAGACCAACTTTACCTTGATGACACCTCCAACATCATCCTCACCATGTTGCAGAGGAACTTCATACCTGTTATGCCAGGGCACCTGGGAAGGGAGAGGAGATGCACCTGCTGCCCCAGCAGGATTGTCACCTGGTCACTAGTTCTCCAAAGAGGGGTTTTTTTTAATAGCTGGGGGGGCTTGGCTGTCATTGCTCCTGGCCCTGGGCAAGTCACTTAGCAACCCTTTATCTGTGATATGAATGGAATGAGGTTAGTGAGAACATCCAGTTTCACCAGCAGGAAGATGCTGTTCAAGCCCATGGGCTGCTCAGCTTAGCAGTATCTGTAAGTGTTCAGAGACATTCAGAGAGGAAAGGGAGGTTCAGGAAAGCCCCAAAGCTAGAAGCTGGACTGTCCACACTTGCTGTCAGAGCAGGCAACCCAGAGTCAGAGCAGATGTGGGGAAGGTTCCCAGGGGTGTGTTTCTGGTAAATGCATCCAGGCTGAGCAGCCATGAGGAGGAAACACAAGCTTTGGGTTGGGTTCTTTTTTTGTTTGCTCAAGCTATCCAACCCAAAATGGGCTTCCTAGTTGTTTCCTTAGTAACCAGTCCCTATGTCAGAAACATATTTAAGCTTATTATGCATGAGATGAACCACTCAGGATTAAACCAGGTTCAAACAGTAGCCCATATCTACATAATTTAGGGAAGAAACCCACAGAATTTTCTCAATTTCTATTAATTCTTTCACACACAGGAGGAAGTGTCCCTGGACTAGAAATCATGAGACTGACAGCTCTGCTGTGGATTTGTTGCCTGAGTAGAGAAAGAAGCAATTACAGTTAAGGGAATGGTGTGAAAAATAACTGCTCCTGATTATTTCCTTTTTATTTTGATCCATGTTTGATATTACTGGAAAATTTAATGTTTGTGTTTAATGTTTAGTTTCATAACTCTGCAAATTACAGTTATTTTCAGGTAAAAGCATCGATAGGGAACACATTTCACATTCAGAAGAGTTTAATTTGCAGACAAATATTCATGCCTGATCTTTCCTGTCCTTCCACATGCAGGGCTTGGAAGCAGCACCACATTTGATCTGGACAGGCTGGAGAGTTGGGCAGGGAGAAACTTGATGGAATTCAACAAGGGCAAGTGCAGAGTCTTGCATCTGGGGAAGAACAAGCCCATGGACCAGTACAGGTTCGGGGCTGAGCTGCTGGAGAGCAGAGTATGAGAAAGTGACCTGGGGGTCCTGGTGGGCAGGAGGATGACCATGAGCCAGCAATGTGCCCTTGTGGCCAAGAAGGCCAATGGCATCCTGGGGTGCATTAGAAAGGGGGTGGTTAATAGGTCAAGAGAGGTTCTGTTCCCCCTCTATTCTGCCTTGGTGAGGCCACATCTGGAATATTGTGTCCAGTTCTGGGCCCCACAGTTCCAGAAGGACAGGGAACTGATTGAAAGAGTCCAGGGCAGAGCCACAAAGATGATGAAGGGAGTGGAACATCTCCCTGATGAGGAAAGGCTGAGAGAGCTGGGTTTCTTGAGCTTGGAAAAGAGGAGACTGAGGGGTGACCTCATCAATCTTTACAAATATGTTCAGGGCAGTGTCAGGAGGACAGAGCCAGGCTTTGTGCAGTGATGTCCAGTGATAGGACAAGGGGCAGTGGGTGCAAACTGGAATACAGGAGGTTCCAGGTAAACATCAGAAAAACCTTCTTTCCTGTGAGGGTGACAGAGCCCTGGGCCAGGCTGCCCAGAGAGGCTGTGGAGTCTCCTTCTCTGGAGACATTCAAAGCCCCCTGGACACATTCCTGTGTGATGTGCTCTGGGTGACCCTGCTCTGGCAGGGGGGTTGGGCTGGGTGATCTTTCCAGGTCCCTTCCAACCCCTTAGATTCTGTGATTACTTCTCCAACTAGGTGGAAATAACAGAGCCCTGATGTTGAATCAATTCACAGAACAAACCCTGTGAAAAGCTGAGCAGGAAATCAATATGAGGAAGCAGTGAACTGCAAACAGCCAGGAAAAGAAAAACCAGATTGCAGCTTTCCTGGGTTTTGGTACCCTGAGCTCAGAAGTCAGCCAAGTGCCCAGTTCCCATCTAGATTAAGAAATTCATTGAGAACCAAGTGGGGAGGTTGTGGAGAAAGAAGCAAAGGAAAGAAATGGAAAAGAAGGCAGAAGGGTGATGGGTGGTAGAGTAGAAAGAAGAAGTGGGATGGGGTTAAAGGCAGCAGGTAGAGGAAAAGTTCAACATTTTTCTTTCTGATATAAGAGGGGAGTGTCAGCAGGGAGTACCTGCCAGGCTGCCAAGTGAAGAGGACAGGACCTCTGAGAAGGTGGAGGGAGAAAGATACCAGAAATAGAGCCAGATATGAGCCTTGGAGTTGACCTATAGCACAGCCCTTCAATGTCACTCTGCTCCTGCCCTCTCCCTTCTTGACAAATGGCAGATTTCCCTGAAGTGACGCACCTTTAAAGACTTGAAAATCATCTTGGGTATCTTCTTGTGGTAAAAGATTTCAGGGGCAGTACAACCAAAAGTGAGGGCCAGGAGGAAGATGGTTGCAAGGAGTGAGAGTACATGGAATTTATGGGAGGGGAGGGTCAGAACAGAGAGAAGGGTTAAAGATGAGGAAGAAAAGCAGAGTGTAAATAATGCTTGTGCTGGTGAGAGGAGGGAAGGAATGGGGTGGAGAAGGAGAAGGTTAGGATGACATCAGAAAAACAGCCTGTGCCTTCATGCTGACACAGCAACTCTTTTGCCCAGGCTAGAAATAGGTAATTGATACCATCCTTTGGGAGCTGCTGTTCATGAAAGTATAATCCTAGAAACCACCAGCCTCTCTTTGCCCTTAATTTGTTTTATTGGAACACTTTTCCTGCCTCTTCCTGTATTTTTCAGCCACTCTTTGCAACTTTTCTTTACCTGCAGCACTTTAAGCAAGTGATAAGCTGCTGGAAACCTTGTTTGCAGTTTGCAGTTCATTGAGGTTCAGTCTGAGGCAAGGGCAGCACTGGGAGTGTGGGGTAAATTGTTGAGCAGATGTGTCTGGTCTGAGCCCTGTCTCTGCCAGCCAGGGGTAGGTGCCACCTCCTTCTGATCACTCAGCCCTCACTGGGGTTCCTTGCTCTGCAGCTCTGGTGTCAGTGCTGATAACCACCAAAATAGGGGGAAAAATAATAATAAAAAAAGAGTTATTAGCTGCACAAAACCACAAAATTAAACACAAGAGCACTGAGAAAAAACAGGGGCAGGATGAGATGAGGCAAGGATAAGCCAAGTGAGCACTGAGGATGTACTTACCACACACAGCAGCTGCCAGACTGAGTCCCACCTCCCTTGCTTCACACTCACCCAAAGGAAGGTGATGATTTTGGGTGCTGCACTTCTTGTATGGAGTTGGGAGTTGTTCTCTTCTCCCAAGTAACAAGTGACAGAACAAGAGGAAATGGCCTCGAGTTGTGCCAGGGGAGGCTTAGATTGGGTATCAGGAAAAAAATCCTTCACTGAAAGGGTAATTAAGCACTGGAACAGGCTGCCCAGGGAGGTGGTTGAGTCTCCATCCCTGGAGGTGTTTAAGAGACCTTTAGATGTGGTGCTTAGGAGCCTGGTTCAAGCATTGGACTTGGTAGAGTTGGGTTATGGTTGGACTCGATGATCGTAAAGATCTTTTGCAACCAGAGTGATCCTGTGATTCTTCTCTCTGAGATGCAAACTGTCCAATGCCAGGAGGCCTGCAGACCCAGAACTGTGCCTGGGCTGCACACCCCATCCTGCAGCTGGGCTGGGAAAGGAAAATGGAGCTGTATGAGCAATAAGGTGAAGAGATTTATATTTGAGAACACAGGGAAGCCTGTGTCCACCAGGAATGGTGCTCTAATTACATCTGCGGGGCAATGCAACTCCAGGCAGAAACCACACACCCTTCTCAGCCTTTCTGGTTTCCACTGTTGTTCCCCAAGCACTGCAAAGAGGCTCAACAGGGTGCCAGAAGGAACAGGGGCAGCTCCTGAAAGAGATGAAGGATTTGAGGCTATCAGGTGGGAAATGTCCTCCAACATAATTCCTGGAAAAGCTGTGGCTCAGGAGTGCAGCTCCTCATCCATAACCTCAGCTCTCACGAGGCAAAGGATGAAGCTGACTCCCCACTCCCCATGGTCAGAGCTGTTCTGTATTGTATTTGCCTGTTGATTCTTTCCCTGTTACAGTATTTCAAGGATCTATAAGGTCCTCGCCCAGATCTGAGCCAGAACCTCTCCTGATGAAGTTTCCCAATATAATTTATGTTTGGTAGTCCAAGACTGGTCCCTTAGGATAGCACTTCCTGACTGTTTATGCTCTTGTCCATCTTCATGCAGGTCCAGAGCTTAATTCTGACTTGGGGGCATCCCGTGCTTTTCCATAAATCAGTGCTGGGACTGAATCTTTGTGCCCTGAAACAGGAAGGGATGAAATAAAGTTAATAATCTGGGAAGTGACTCCTTTTTCTCCCACTGCTGCTCAGTGTGTCCATGCAATAGACGTACCAAGAAAATCCAAGCATCTCCTATATTGTCTGTTGAGTAATTTAGAGCCTTGTGTCTCTAGTATTTGCTCTTTGTTTTTCTTTTAATCTGCTGGATGGAGGTAATGAAGAATTAAGTGCTGTGTGTAAATCCATCTGTCCTGGCAGAGCAGCTGGAGTCGAGCAGAGCCAGAGAGCTGAGGATCATTGTACTCAGCTCGATGGGTGGTTCTGCCTGTGGCCAAATGGATTCCATGTGTGAGCTGGTCTGTCATGCAGAAGGCACTGCCATTAGCTCTCTTTCTAAGATGTCCTTCTGCTCTCCCAGATGAAATATCCTGTCACTTCACCCAGCACCTTGACTTGCCATGATGGTGTCAGGATGGAGAGAGCTCCTCGTCAGTGACTTCCAAAAGTACAATGGCCCTCTTAATCCTTTTGGACTGCAGACAGGTAATGCTGCTGTTTCATTCATTTTATTCCTGAGGCAGGTGTGAGCCAGTGCATGAATATGATCCTGACAGCATTGAGGAACATCACCTTGGGTGAGGAGAGTAGTCTGGATTAAGGATAAACCAAACCTGTGCTTTCATTTTTAGATCATTAACCAAAGAGCAACAAGTTGCTACTCTGCATGTCATAGAATCACAGAATGGTTTGGGTTGGAAGGGGCCTTACAGATCGTCAGTTCCACTCCCCCTGCATGGGCAGGGACACCTCCCACCAGACCAGGTTGCTCCAAGCCCCATCCAACCATCCTTCAACACTTCCAGGGATGGGGCCGATATAACATCCTGGACAATCAATTGATCACCCATTGCAGCCAACATCTTCATCCTTGTTTCTCATCTTAGAAGGCAGGCAGGTTCCTGTGCCCAGAGTTCCTCAGGGAATCTTACATGACAGTGGGCAAGGTGGCTGTGGAAAGGGAGGATGTAAACTGCTCTCCATACCCCATGGGGGCTGGCCAGGCTTAATGAGTTTAAACTGAAACAGGAGAGTTGAGTTAGAGATGACAGAAACCTTTTTGATAGAGAGGACAGTGGGTAGATGCCTCAGAAGACTGAAACCTGTTCTGGCAGTTTGTCCAATCCATTTCTCATCTCTGAGGAGTCAGCAGGAGTCCAGCTCATCTGCATTTTTTACCAGCCAGTTTTTCAGCTCTGCTTTCTCCTGTTAGCAGCAGATGTTCAATTCCTGAGTATTTTCCAAAGCAACTCAATTATTGTGATGTATCATTAACACCAGAATCCTTAATCCATAAACCTGCTTTAGGCTGGACCCAATCCTATCCTGTGTTTACAAAACAGAACCTCAATGTGAAGATCACCTCTTTGAAGAGCAAAAAGCAGTTTCAGCTCCCAGCCTCTCCCATGAGGCAGAGAAATACTTGTAGAATATAGAAAACAAGGAATGTCACTGGAACGTGCAGCTCTTTGCCATAACTTAACACTTACACACTCTCTAAATTTCTTAGTGCTGGATTAATTACTTAGCCATATCACTAAACTCAAATGCTCAGGGAAGTGATTAATATTACTCAGAATTACCAGTTTATGGATCATTGTCTGTAATCAGGTTGTGGCAGTTCAATGAGATCCACATTTCCTGTGGCTGACAATGGCTTATTCCCATGGGATGTGTGGCATAATGGAGCTAAGGTTATGGAAGCAAATGTGCCACCTGAAATTCACCCAGTCTGCATCAGATGGTTGGGTAAAGTTGGATCATTCAGGGGTATTTTTTCCCCCTTGCACTAAACACACACTGTGCTCATGCATTCTGAAGAACAACAACACTGTGATAGGAGCAGTCTTGGTTCATCCCAGGACCTGGTTACAACCATTAGAAGCACAGTGCAGTGGTGGGGAGGTTTCAGGGATGAAGCTATTTCCAGAAACCCATGAGGATTTCACTAAGCTGTGCAGCTGCAATGATGTGTGCAGGCAAACAGGATGCTGCTCTGTCACCAAAGGAATAACAAACAATTCCAAAAGAGGGGGTAACTTAGTTAAATATAGCGCTTGGAATAATATACTAAGAATCCACCCTTTTTGTGATCATCCTACCTTTTTCACACAGTGGACAGCAGCAGCATCCCCCAGCTGCTCATGGCTGGTGTTCCTGTAAGAGAAGAAATGAAACTGTGGAGATAACAGGCTGAAGGGCAGCGAGGCCAGCACAGGCTCTAGGAAATAAGATAAAAAGAAAAAAAAGCACCCAAACATCTGACATCATTGCTTGGTCTGCGCTCTAGGCCAGATCCATGAGGTCTTCAGTGCACTGGGAAAAATGTTCAATGCTCTAACCACTGTGAGGGTTTTGATGGCCAATCCATGAGCTTGTTCCCTAATTTAGTGCAGCCCAAGGAGCAATTTTTGTTGGTTTTGAGAAGCATTCTCTGACACCAGCCCAAGTAGATGCTTCAGGAAGAGAGCAAGAGTTGGACAAGGCAGACTCCCCGTTTGCAATCAATTGTAGTTCAGGGACTTCCTGAGAAGGTGGGCTTGGTGTATTAATAACTCTCAATCTCTCTGTCTTCCTTGAAGAGGCTGCTTTTGAAGCCACACCAGCTTTTAGTTCCCACAACACACTGTGGCAGGAAGTTCTAAAGTTTAACTAGAGGCCTGAAGAGTCATTTCCTTCCTTTTGCTTTGAGCTTGTCCTCTAATGCTCAACATGAATGCTTCCTTATTCTTTTATTGGGAAATGCAATGAAAAATCAATCTCTTCACCTTCACCGTGATGTTCACAATGTAATAAATTTATTCTGGTCACCTCTTTGATTGAAAAGGTGAATCTATTTAATTCTTCCTTGTATTGAGTAATTCCATACTCACATGATCCTTTTTAGTCTCATCTGAGTCTTTTTAGCTCTGCTGTTTCCTTGTTAAGTGAGAGGACCAGAGCTGCACACAGGGTTCAAGATAGAAGAGCCATGGATTTATACCTTTGCTTAAAAACATTCTCTGTTTTGTTTTCTGTCCTTTTCCTGGCAATTCTTAACATCATTCCTAACAATAATTTGCTTTACTGCCTGCTACTAAATGCTCAGCTGACATTTCAATGGAAGTGCCTATTACAGCCCCAAGTTTTCCCTCCTGGCTTTGATGGCCAGCTCAGGCCATCACTTCGCAGGTGAGCTGAGGGCTGCTCTTCCCCTGGGCATCATTTCCCCCACCAGTCACTGAGGTCCTGCAGTTCTCCACAGTCTGGCCTCATCTTTCACACCCACGCTAGTTTTGTATTGTCCCTAAACCTTGTCACTCCACTCTTCACTCCTTTCCTGCCCGTATGCGAGTGTGCTGAGCAAGCAGCACCTGCCTCCAGGTGCTGATCAACCTCTACCACAAGACCTGACCATGAGCTCCCACCCTCTGCTTCCTAGGTTTTAATCCCCCTTTTTTTTTCATTCCTCCAGGGCCCTTCCCCTTTACGCCTTGACTTTCCCTAAAAGCCTTTGGTGAGAGATGCTGTCTGCAGCTCTCAGGAAATAAAAGCTGGTTATATCAACAGGATATCCTTTATCCAAAGGCTTGTTGACACCTTCAGAGGACTCCAGTGGGACCATATGACAGGACTTCCCTTTACAAAAGCCCTGATGACTCTTCCACGGCACAGCACACTTACCCATGTGTTCACCAAGTCGTTTATTATGATTTTTTTTGCTGGTTTCTCCAAAGCTGCAGTACAACATCAACCTGCCCTTAGCTTCTCGGGCTGCTGGAAGAGCTGAGACCCTTCATCTGGAAGGCTGGGACAAAGACACTCCCACTGCATCTCTGCTTTCCAGGCTGCAACGCGCAGGTGCCGGAAGAGCCTAGGTTGGGATATTCTTCCCAGAATTTCCTCTTGGTGCTTATTGTTGTTTTCTAGTCAGAGAGACAAATGAGTGCACAGC
>NW_009951940.1:791308-805715 GCF_000747805.2 Chaetura pelagica
GCAGAATTCCCTGCAGCCCTCGGTGCTCTCGGCGCTGTCGGGGCTGCCAGGTGAGCACGTCTCCAATGGGAAGGAAATGACTCTCTGACTGAACCCCCTAAAAACCTGAGCGTGGGACTCCTGCCCAAGGAGGGGAGGAAGCAGCAGGCAAGTCAGTTGCTGCCAGCTGCAGCCGGTCCCCCAGGGAAAGCAGCTCTTTGTCATCTGCTGAAATGACTCCGTGGAGTGACTCAGGAATGGGTTCTGAGCTCCCAGACAGACAAACCTCCCCCTCCCTTCTGGGAGGGAAGTTCATGCAGGTGACAACCTGGCTGCGTTGAAGGAGCCACTGTGAATTATTTCCAGATCCTTTCAGTGATGATTTTTGGGTTTGGGGGTGTAGGTTCACCCATCAAAGTACCTGCCCTGATTGCCTGGGAAAGCAGGACTGGTTAAATGATCTAACCAGGCTCCTGCTGCTCTTAGGGCAGGGGGGTTGTGTCTCCTTCTTTACATTTTGGAAAATACTGAAAGCAAATAAATTATGGGGGGAAAAAACAAACAAACAACAACAACCCAGCTGCTGAACAGCTCAAGAAGGGCCTTTGTGGTCACTTCCTCAAAAATAAACCACCAAAAGGTAAACAAGCCTGCTTCCCTCTCACCAGGAGCACACTCCATCCTCTCCAGCTCGTGACAGCTTTTGGATGGTGGGAAACAGCAGCACTTTGAGCCTTGCATTGACTGTGGAGATCTTTATGGATCATTGAGTAGATTTGGAGGGTGGATTAAGGTTAGACATTAGGAGGAAATTCTTCACTTTGAGGGTGGTGAGACACTGGCACAGGTTGCCCAGAGAAGCTGTGGCTGCCCCATCCCTGGCGGTGTTGAAGGGCAGGTTGGATGGGGCTTGGAGCAACCTGGTCTGGTGGGAGGTGTCCCTGCCCATGCAGGGGGGTTGGATCTAGGTGATCTGTAAGGTCCTTTCTAGCCCAAATCATTTGATGGTTCTATGATTCTATGATCTTTCTGCAGCCCTGAGCTACCTCAAGGAATGTTTTGGGGTTTTTTTTCCACTCTTTTCACAAAAACCCATTCCCATATATTGCCCTGGGCTCACAGCACAGATCTGACCTCTCCGGGAAGCTTGAAGAGGCATAAAGGATTTTTGCAGACAGGCAGGAACCAGCTGCCCCACTGCAGAGTGACTCACCTTACAAAGTGCCTCTGGCAGGAGCACAGAGGTGCAGGAAGGAAACCTTCCTCAGGATGAGTAACCCAGGTGAGCCCAAGCAGGGCTCCTGGAGGCACCTACGTGCTGGGTGTGACCCATGGGGTTCTGTAAGCCCGTGTCCTTACACAGGTGCCCTCAGGGCCCTATATTATGGCTTCCCTGTACTTTGAATGGCAACCACCCTGTCCTCTGTCATGAAAAAGAGCTTCCACTTGCCCTCACTGAGGGAAGCATGGCAAACCTTCCCCCTGCACTTGGCATTTCCCCATCTGGCCCCAAACTGGTGTTCACAGCCTCTCCTGTCATTGCCCTCAGGAGCTCCCAACTGGTCCCACAGCCAGCAAACTGTGCTGTCCTATGCTTAGAATGCAGAAGAGGCTCTGGCAGCCACTTGAGCAGGAGTGCTGGTCTTCCTGTGGGCAGAGAGGCTCTGCAGAGGGGCCTGAACAGGCTGGATTGATGGGCTGACACCAAGTGCCCAGGAGGTACAGTGCTGAGCACAGGGGGGCAATCCCTGTCCTACTCCTGCTGGGCACACTATTTCTAACACAAGCCAGGACCTTCTTGGCCACCTGGGCACTCTGCTGGCTCATGTTCATCCACCACCACCCCCAGGTCCTTTTCTGCCAGACACTTTCCAGCCACTGTCCCCCAGCCTGCAGTTTTGCCTGGGATTGTTGTGACCCAAGTGCAGGACTTGGCACTTGGCCTTGTTGAAACTGATGCACTTGGTGTCAGCCCATCAATCCAGCCTGTCCAGGCCCCTCTGCAGAGCCTCCCTGCCCACAGGCAGACCAGCACTCCCTCCCAGCTGATAAGTCATGGCTTACTGGAAAAAAATAATTATGTGAGGAATACAAAATAAATGTGATAAAAATAATAACCTGCTCTGCCAGCTCCTGAGGAGAAGAGATTGCATTTGCTGAACATATTTCAATACATCACTTCTAGTACTGAAGGACAACTGTTACAGGATACACAGCTCCATAGGGGTCTGGGCAACTGTGATGTTATTGTACAGTGGAGCTCACCCACCTTGAACCACTGCCAAGAAGGATATCCTGCTCCATGGTGCTGTCCCTGACCTGGGTGTGTGTCCTGTCCCTCCCATTTCACTGCCCCTGACCCACACTGTGCCAGCCCAGGGAGCTGAACCAGCACAAGACCCTCAGAAGAAAACCTTCCCACAGAAGGTTTTTTCATAGAATCATAGAACTATTCAGGTTGGAAAAGCCCCTTGGGATCACCAAGTCCAACCATCATCCCTACTCTACAAAGTTCTCCCCTAAACCATCTCCACCAACACCACATCCAAACAAACCTTCAACACACCCAGGGATGGTGACTCCACCACCTCCCTGGGCAGCCTATTCCACTCTCTAACCACTCTTTCTGTGAAAAAATTGTTCCTAATGTCCAGTCTAAACCTGCCCTGGTGCAGCTTGAAGCCCTTCCCTCTTGTTCTGTCACTGATTACCTGTGAGAAGAGACCAGCACCAACCTCTCTACAATGACCTTTCAGGCAGTTGTAGAGACTGATGAGGTCTCCCCTCAGCCTCCTCTTCCTCAGACTAAACATTCCCAGCTCCTTCAAGTGTTCCTCATCAGATTGATTCTCCAGGCCCTTCACCAGCTTCCTTGCCCTCCTCTGTCGTTGCCCCTGCACCTCAAGATCTCTCTTGAATTGAGGTGCCCAAAACTGGACCCAACACTCCAGGTGTGGCCTCACCAGTGCTGAGCACAGGGGGACAGTCACCTCTCTACTTCTGCTGGTCACACTATGTCTAATACAAGCCAGGATGCCATTGGCTTTCTTGGCCACCTGGGCACACACTGGCTCACGTTCAGCCAGCACTGGGGTGACCTGCTTCCATGGATATGGTGCTGAGCCAGGGGTTCTGGGTGGTGATGAAGAACACCTCTGGGGGAGCAGTGCTCCCTGGCCATATGTATGTAACACCTTGTACATCCTTGAAATGCTGCATCCTCCCTCTGGGCAGCCTGCTGGATCAATGGGGTTATTCTGCTCCAGGGGGTACAGCAGGAGACCAATGCAGATACACTTGTACATTCCAGTCCTGCCACAAAGCAGGAGATTGCTGTCCTTTCCAGAGACAACACTGAAATCCCATTTAAACCCACAAACTCATGCTCAAAGAGGAACTATTCAGGTTTCTCCTGTCTGACATAAGGAATTAGTGCTAGGAATAATAATTCCTTCACACTTGCACCTTGCACAGCATTCCCAAGGCATGTGTGCTTTTCGTAGTCACCCAGTTTATGTTCCTCCTTTTGGGCTCTCAAATAAGCTGTTGGGTACTGACATCCTCTAAACTGAACCCAGAAGTGTTTACTGGACTGAAAAAGCCATCACCAGATGGCTCCAATATCAGCCTAGAAGGATTTCTGCTCCATGTGGCTGCAAAACCAGCAGGTTGCAGAGTGTCTGCCTTGTCAAATCATCTCTAAGAGGCTTTGTAATTGCCTTCAGCCCTGCTGTGCTGGGAAACAAGGGTAAGAACCTCCATGTATCACACTGCAACTGGGGCTTGACTCCATGCGTGGAGACCATAAGAAACACAGGTTTAAAGGCAGCTCGTGGGGCTTGGCACTTTGATCAGTGGAAAAAGAGATGCCAGGCTACATTTGTTCACTTGAGAGTCACAGCTGGGAGCTCCTGAGCTTCCAGAAGTCGCCAGTGATGGGAAATCACCTCTTTCAGGTGGTGTGAAAGGGCTCAGCTCTGAGAAGTCAGGTCTAATGCTCCCTCTAAAAATCAGGCTGATGTAGTGATCTTCAGGTGAGAATCTAGCAAACCACACATAATCTGGGGGCATTTGGGGGGCATTCAGACAACAAATCTGTTTTGTAGTCACTAGCTTTAAGGCTATTTATTCTTTCTGATGCTGAAGCTTTACTGATTATTAAGATACGTAGTTTGTTTTGTCTTGCTTTTCCCCACCTCCTAGCTCTCATTTTCTGGCATTGCACACTTGAATTACACTGAGGAGTTTCCCAACAGTTGGCCAAGCTGCCTACTGAAAACTCCTGAACACATTTCCAAGAACATCCTCTCTGCCTGTCAAGTTCTTTTCAACAAAACCTAAAAAAGACCTGGCCTTCCAGTATCTTCCATTGTTGTTGACTGCACGGGTGTGGTGCACTGGGTTGGTGGGTGGGTGGGAGGTAAGTCAGTGATAAGTTACTCCATTGGGTTTCACTTTTAATAGGCTGGCAAACACTTTTTTCTAGCTACTCTGCCAGTTCCATCAACCCCATCCTCTCCTCGTGCTGCCCAGTCAGATGTGCAGCTCTAACTTTCCATGTGCTGCCCAACAAATCTTGCAGGGATGGATCTGGGATAATAATGACCAGACCAAATGTGACTCCCTTTTATTCCTTAAAGCTCTTTTAACCCTCGTTGAGTCTACTTAGCTCAGCACTGCCACTGAGAAATTGCACACCAGACTGCACCAAGAGCAGAAGGGAATAAATGGAGCCCCTGGAGAGGGTCCAGAGAAGGGCCACAAAGATGATCAGAGGGCTGGAGCAGCTCTGCTCTGGAGACAGGCTGAGAGAGCTGGGGTGTTCAGCCTGGAGAAGAGAAGGCTCCAGGGAGACCTTAGAGCACCTTCCAGTGCCTGAAGGGGCTCCAGGAAAGCTGGGGAGGGCCTTTTGACAAGGGCTTGTAGTGAGAAGACAAGGGATGATGGATTAAAAGTGGAAGAGGGGAGATTTAGGTGAGACATGAGGAGGAAATTCTTCACTGTGAGGGTGGTGAGACACTGGCCCAGGTTGCCCAGAGAAGCTGTGGCTGCCCCATCCCTGGCAGTGTTGAAGGGCAGGTTGGATGAGGCTTGGAGCAACCTGGTCTGGTGGGAGGTGTCCCTGCCCATGCAGGGGGGTTGGATCTGGATGATCTTTGAGATCCTTTCCAACCCAAACTGTTGTATGATTCCACCACATGAAATTTGAAACTTGGTTTCAAATGGCTTCTGCAAGTCAACCAGCAGCACCACTGTATGGAAATCCAGTGTACAGTCTGATGTACTCATTGATCAAGCTCAGCTCAGAAAATGCACAGCCCTGAGCTCACTCTGTAGTTGTAGCCACATTCCAGGAACTAAAAACCAGATCTTTATTTGTCAGAGCAGAGACTTGCAAAACCTGCAGCAAAATTGGTCCTGCCATGGATTCAAAAGCCCAGTGAGGGATGTTGAAGTCCTTCTGCAGCCCCTGAGGAGAGCAGGGCACTTTGTATGGACAACGTGACACCACAAGCATCAACCAGGGGGTTGGGTGGAATAAACCAACGGAAACACAAACCACGTGGCTGAGCCACAACATCTTTCATCTGTGCAGCCTAGATTAGTGGAGAGGGTCATCTTGACCCTTTGTGACTGCTGGTGGGTGTTGCCCAACTGCTGCCAGCCCAGTCTCCCTGAAAAAAAGATACTCTGTGGGCCACAGAAGGTCAGGGCTCCTTCTCACAACCTGCTCTGTGAGCTTCAGCAAAAGCTGCACAGAAAGCCTGTGGTGTGGGAGCAACTTCTGCCTCATGTCACTCAGACCTTGGCAGTGGTGCTCGCTGGTTTTCACTGTTTCACATCTCCCTCAATATTCATTTTCTCATCTGTGCCATGTAAAACCTTGTGGGATCTCCCAACACTCTGCAACTTTCCATCACAGTTACCTGGAGCTGCACTCCACCCACCAGCTCTTCACTGAGATGTTCCCAGCCACTCAGCTTTCTGCTTCCCAGCGTTTCCCTCCAGCTAGCTGGACATTCCTGTATCAACCAGACTCTAAGTCCCTGCCCAGAACAAGCTGACTATTATTACCCAGCCTAGATAATTCCTGCACTTGGCTCATTCAAGACAAACCAAACAACTGGGCACTGCCTCGTGCTGCCTGCAACTCAAATTAGAAAGAATAGACCACAAGAACAACTGCAGTGGTAGGAGAAGTGACTATAAATAGGGAAAGGAAAATGTTTCTCTTAGAAGCCTTTGTTCCACAGAGGGAAATTTTGAAAAGTAGTCCAGGATATTTTTGTTGCTGATTTTTTATTTGAAATTTCATCTCTGGAAGTGCTTACAGACGTGGGGTGTCGTGCAATGACTTGGGTGCAGTCTGGGGATTGCTAAGGTTAGCACAGGGACTGAACTTTTCACAGTGAATGGCATGTAATTAATAGGGAGCAGGTGGGAAAGGGAATAACTGTAGTCTCATCTATAGAAAAGGAAATGAAAAAAACATCCTGGAAGTGTTGAAGGGCAGGTTGGATGGGGCTTGGAGCAACCTGGGCTGGTGGGAGGTGTCCCTGCCCATGTAGGGGGGTTGGAACTGGGTGATCTTTAAGGTCCCTTCCAACCCAAACCATTCTGATTCTATGAAATGCAAGTTCAGTTCTCCCAGAAGGTGGAACCAGCACTAAGGCCACCCTGAAAAGGGACCCTTTCTGTTCCTTTCAGCTGGGTAATGAAGAACCATTATGTGCTCATATTGCAAATTCTTATTTCCAATTTGAGTTTTACCAAAGTGGAGGGACTTTCAGAGCTGGATTTTGTTTCAGGTCCTTAGTAGCAATATTGGAGACTATTGCTTTGTGCTTCTGGCTTGTCTCCATCCAGTGTCAGACATTAAAACACTGTTTCCTTATGAAGGAACTATATAAAACATGAGCAACACAACTTATATGTTGGGCTTCCTGGCAGGACTTCATCTAAATACAGCTTCAGTTCCCCATTTCTGAAGTGAGGCCTCCATGTCCCCTAGGAGGAAAGAGCAATTCCTCTTCAGGTAGACACAGAGAGATTAAGCACCAGGACAAAAGTTCCTACAGGTCAGGGTTTCTGTGTGTTATGAACCCTGTGACACCTCACAAGCAGGGATCCCACATCTCATTCCAACATGAGGAATCACAGCCTTCTCTCCAGGCCCTGTTGGAGCTCATGGTCAATAAGGAACCTGTGCTGAAGCTGCATAGCACATTGCATTAGGAGCTTCCATCTGCCATCCCACTGAAGCAGCCTAATTTCCCAGTGTGTCATTGAGTGCAGCAAAAAGGAGGGACAAGCCCACACACCTGCCTCCCTCAGAATGTTCCCCAGCTCTTAACTTCCCCACCCAGACATTCATAGAATCACAGAATGGTTTGGGTTGGAAGGGACCTTAAAGATCATCCAGTTCCAACCCCCCTGCATGGGCAGGGACACCTCCCACCAGCCCAGGCTGCTCAAAGCCCCATCCAACCTGCCCTTTAACACTGCCAGGGATGAGCCATCCTCAGCTTCTCTGGGCAACCTGGTCCAGGCTCTCACCATCCTCACAGGAAAGGATTTATTCCTAACACCTCACATAAATCTCCCCTCTTCCAGTTTAAAGCCATTCCCCCTCATTCCATCCCTCCCTGCCCTTGTCAAAAGTCCCTCCCCAGCTTTCCTGGAGCCCCTGCAGGCACTGGAAGGTGCTCTAAGGTCTCCCTGGAGCCTTCTCTTCTCCAGGCTGAACAGCCCAACTCTCTCAGCCTGTCTCCATAGGGGAAGACCTTCCTCTCTGAAGACATTAGAGCATCACAATATTGCCAGATGCCCAGTTCAATAAAAGCAGTGAAATAAACCACAGTAGCCAAGGTCTCACTGAGCTGCTGTTATTAATCATTAGCAATAGCAATTGCTAATTAATGTCATTACACATCGTGACTACTAATCATCATTTGCTGATGCAAGACATACTGTCTCTCATGAATACAAAAGAGGAAAAGAGCAAGCAAACAACAACCAAACCTGAAAACCCTGGTGGGCAGAATCCCCAAATTCACCTTGTGTTCAAGGTGATGTCCTTGCCTTGGGGGGCTGCATCTCCACTGTGCTCAGGCCACAAACCCACCCACCAACCTGGGCAGACAACTGTAAGATATTCTCTAGTATTTGACACCTTTTGATGATACAGGCTCTTAACCATGTGGGAATGAGATTTCAATTGAACTAATTGTCTCTCCCATAGCTCCACCTCCCCACCAAGATCACCCCCTTGCTGCTACAAGGCCTTTCAGGAAGAGTTCAGGTGTTCAGTTCAAATTCCAGCTGTTGGGCTGCATGCACAAATCACACAGAAAATGCTCAAAGCCTTTTTTAGGTAGAAGGTGTGAAGAGCTGACCCTAAAGATCCTTGGGTCTAGGAAGCCTACAAAATGCCAGAGTGCAGCAAATTGACACCAGAAGTGCTGGGTCATTAGGGTTGGTTCATCATTAGAATGTAAAGCCTTGTTAATCACTCCTTTTTTTCCTGATGAGGAAGGAAAGGGGGATTTCCTTCATTTTATATTTTGATCTCAAGGGGAAATGTCAATGCAGGTGTCTGAGGGTGAAAGGCAAGAGTGGAATCAATTCTGTAGCTCACAAAATTGCTCTGCCCCAGACCTGGGTTTGTAATACAGCCTGTTAAGCAGGTCAGGAGCTGCCAGCACTCCAGGACTCCTGCTTTCCCCACAGCACAGAGGAGAGCTCAGATTCAGGCTTTGGCTGCCTGCCGTCCTGCTGAGGGACATGGACCTTGCCTGCTCAGAAAGGAAATCTTGACATTTCACAAAAACCCAGAAATGCACTGCAATAACCAACTCACAAGTGCATGGTGCAAGGAGTAGGACATACCTGCTGGCTTTGGGTCCACAGCTGTGGAGGAGAAGGTGTCAGTTTTAGAATGGAATCATAGAATGGTTTGGGTTGGAAGGGACCTTAAAGACCATCAGGTTCCATCCCCCCTGCATGAGCAGGGACACCTCCCACCAGACCAGGTTGCTCCAAGCCCCATTCAACCTGGCCTTGAACACCTCCAGGGATGGGGCTTCCACAGCCTCCCTGGGCAACCTGTTCCAGTGCCTTCCTACCCTCATGGTGAAGGATTTCTTCCTGATGTCTAACCTAAATCTCCCCTCTTTCAGTTTAAAACCATTCCCCCTTGTCCTTTCACTGCCCTCTCTGGTGAAAAGCCTCTCCCCAGTATTACTCAGAAACTTTGCAGCAAGATCTAAAGCTCTAAAAATATTCCAAAGCTGCTCAGGTGAGTATTTGCATAAATAGGATTTACAAGGGCTGTTGGAAAATGGAAAGTGTGATGGGTGCTACAAAACTTGCCTTTCCTTTGCTGTTCTTTAATCCTGGCCATTTCTCCCTTGCTCCCTCCTCTTCCACCCCCAAAATCAAAACCCATGCAACCTCCCCAGTTCCCTCACCTCTCTAAGCAGTGACCACACACAAGGACAAAGAGGATTCTGTTTCAAATGAAACATGTTCTTCTTGAGGCATGAAAACCCAGCATCAGGCAGCCTCATTCCATCCCTCCCTGCCCTTGTCAAAAGTCCCTCCCCAGCTTTCCTGGAGCCCCTTCAGGCACTGGAAGGTGCTCTAAGGTCTCCCTGGAGCCTTCTCTTCTCCAGGCTGAACAGCCCAACTCTCTCAGCCTGTCTCCATAGGGGAAGACCTTCCTCTCTGAAGACATTAGAGCATCACAATATTGCCAGATGCCCAGTTCAATAAAAGCAGTGAAATAAACCACAGTAGCCAAGGTCTCACTGAGCTGCTGTTATTAATCATTAGCAATAGCAATTGCTAATTAATGTCATTACACATCGTGACTACTAATCATCATTTGCTGATGCAAGACATACTGTCTCTCATGAATACAAAAGAGGAAAAGAGCAAGCAAACAACAACCAAACCTGAAAACCCTGGTGGGCAGAATCCCCAAATTCACCTTGTGTTCAAGGTGATGTCCTTGCCTTGGGGGGCTGCATCTCCACTGTGCTCAGGCCACAAACCCACCCACCAACCTGGGCAGACAACTGTAAGATATTCTCTAGTATTTGACACCTTTTGATGATACAGGCTCTTAACCATGTGGGAATGAGATTTCAATTGAACTAATTGTCTCTCCCATAGCTCCACCTCCCCACCAAGATCACCCCCTTGCTGCTACAAGGCCTTTCAGGAAGAGTTCAGGTGTTCAGTTCAAATTCCAGCTGTTGGGCTGCATGCACAAATCACACAGAAAATGCTCAAAGCCTTTTTTAGGTAGAAGGTGTGAAGAGCTGACCCTAAAGATCCTTGGGTCTAGGAAGCCTACAAAATGCCAGAGTGCAGCAAATTGACACCAGAAGTGCTGGGTCATTAGGGTTGGTTCATCATTAGAATGTAAAGCCTTGTTAATCACTCCTCTTTTTCCTGATGAGGAAGGAAAGGGGGATTTCCTTCATTTTATATTTTGATCTCAAGGGGAAATGTCAATGCAGGTGTCTGAGGGTGAAAGGCAAGAGTGGAATCAATTCTGTAGCTCACAAAATTGCTCTGCCCCAGACCTGGGTTTGTAATACAGCCTGTTAAGCAGGTCAGGAGCTGCCAGCACTCCAGGACTCCTGCTTTCCCCACAGCACAGAGGAGAGCTCAGATTCAGGCTTTGGCTGCCTGCCGTCCTGCTGAGGGACATGGACCTTGCCTGCTCAGAAAGGAAATCTTGACATTTCACAAAAACCCAGAAATGCACTGCAATAACCAACTCACAAGTGCATGGTGCAAGGAGTAGGACATACCTGCTGGCTTTGGGTCCACAGCTGTGGAGGAGAAGGTGTCAGTTTTAGAATGGAATCATAGAATGGTTTGGGTTGGAAGGGACCTTAAAGACCATCAGGTTCCATCCCCCCTGCATGAGCAGGGACACCTCCCACCAGACCAGGTTGCTCCAAGCCCCATTCAACCTGCCCTTGAACACCTCCAGGGATGGGGCTTCCACAGCCTCCCTGGGCAACCTGTTCCAGTGCCTTCCTACCCTCATGGTGAAGGATTTCTTCCTGATGTCTAACCTAAATCTCCCCTCTTTCAGTTTAAAACCATTCCCCCTTGTCCTTTCACTGCCCTCTCTGGTGAAAAGCCTCTCCCCAGTATTACTCAGAAACTTTGCAGCAAGATCTAAAGCTCTAAAAATATTCCAAAGCTGCTCAGGTGAGTATTTGCATAAATAGGATTTACAAGGGCTGTTGGAAAATGGAAAGTGTGATGGGTGCTACAAAACTTGCCTTTCCTTTGCTGTTCTTTAATCCTGGCCATTTCTCCCTTGCTCCCTCCTCTTCCACCCCCAAAATCAAAACCCATGCAACCTCCCCAGTTCCCTCACCTCTCTAAGCAGTGACCACACACAAGGACAAAGAGGATTCTGTTTCAAATGAAACATGTTCTTCTTGAGGCATGAAAACCCAGCATCAGGCAGCAGGCCAAGAAACAAGAAAAGAGAAGCATATTCATTAATTAAAACAAGCATTGCATGCTTGGAACTAATAAAACCACATTTTTAAAAAAATGTAAAATGTGGGATTGACGAGTTCTCAGCCTCTTCAGAAGAACTTGCTCCAGCCCAGCAGCACAACCAGCTCCTGCACTGCTGAGGAGAGCAGAGGCAGCACCAGTTGCATTCCCCAAAACTTGCTACTTGGCAGGCTCAGGGCCCTGTGCCACTTCCAGAGAGAAGAATTCATCTGGACATGAGCAGCTACATGGCCTGTTGGCACAACATCACAGCATTTTTATTTATGTATTGATTTTTCCCAGCAAGTAGTATTTAATCTTTGCCCAGGCATTTTGAGGCAGAGCTGTCTTATTTCTCCCACTGCTGCAGGACACCTTCCCACACCATTCCCTGAAGCCAGGATTTTTGGGAGCCCAGCAGGGTGAGATCCAGCCAATCATGGCCTCTCTCCTCTTCCTCTAAGAGCCTCACCAGGCTTAAATCTCATGATTGCCCTGAGGAAGGTCAGCAATTTGCCACCCTGAATATTTCTCTCCCACACTCTGCCCACTCTTCATGACCAGGGAGGTTAAAAACCTCCCGAGGCTGCACATTGTTAAGGGCCTATGGAGCAAAGCAGCCTGAGCCTCTCCATGCTGCTCTGAGAAAGGCCAAGCACAGAATTATCTTGTGCTACCTGTTACCACCTTGTTTCTTTGCTATTTATCACTATTGTTATCACTATTTCATTGAATCATCCACACAAAGAACAGTTTGGGTTGGAAGGGACCTTCAAGATCACCCAGTTCCAACCCCCCTGCATGGGCAGGGACACCTCCCACCAGCCCAGGTTGCTCCAAGCCCCATCCAACCTGCCCTTCAACACTGCCAGGGATGGGGCAGCCACAGCTTATCTGGGCAACCTGGGCCAGGGTCTCACCACCCTCACAGCCCAAAATTTTGTCTTAATATCCAGCCTAAATTTCCCCTCTTCTGGTTTAAAGCCATTCACCCCCCATCCTATCACTGCATGCCCTTATGAAGTAATTTAATATATTTTAATCACTATGCACCTATTTTTATATATCACTCTCTGTATATTTATAGTATATTTATCACTATGATTATAATGTCTCTTCATCTGTGGTCCAGGACACACAGTCTTCCTCCCTCTCCCTCCATGCTGGTCAGCACACTGAGGAGGGGGGATGTTTTATACAGAGGTTCAGGATGGGCTCTGGAGTGTGGAAAACCATGACCCAAGGGAGTTAAAAGCCCGAGCAGCACCTCTGGCTCTAGATCCCCCAAAACAACTGGCTTTGGTGTGTTTTGTTGGGGGTTTTGCAGGGCCCCCAGCAGCAACCCCTCTGCTGTCTGTTCTGCTGCTTCTGCAAAGTCTTCCCAGGACTTCTTACCAAGCTTTTAGAGCTCAGAGGGACAAGAGCCATTGTGGCACTGGGGGGCGGGGGAGTTGCATTTCCCCATCTGGCCCCAAACTGGGGCAAACGCCTGTGGTGTTTGTATCCTCTCTTGTCCTTGCCTTCCCACCTGGTGCCATGGACCCCAAACTGTGTTGCCCTGTGCTTGGGATGCAGAAGAAGGCTCTGGCAGTCACTACACACCCATGCCTCTGTCACAAATGGGCAGAACAGCACCAAAAAAAAAACAACCCAAAAGAGCTCAGATGAAGCAGAGAAATCTGATGGAAATTTCCTCCAAAGTCTTCCCCGATGGAGGAAGAGCATCCTGCAGGACACACTGTGGGAAGTACAGCATCCTGGCTTGTCCCAGCACTTCCAATGACTGTGGGAGCTGCTGAGCCTTAAAGGGAGCCAGCAGGGACCCTGCATCTACCAGGAGAACCTCCTGGCTCCCCAGTGGAGGCAAAACACATCCCCCCCAGTATTTCTGGTGTCAGCACATTGTCAGTAGCTTGTAAAGTCTAGCAAGTCCTACAGGAAGAGTGTGAGGGAACTGGGAGTGTTTAGTTTGAAGGAGAGGAGGCTGAGGGAAGAGCTCATTGCTTTCTACAACTGCCTGACAGGAGGTTGCAGGGAGGTGGGTGTTGGGTTCTTCTCCCAAGTCAATAATGACAGGATGAGAGGAAATGGCCTGAAGCTGCACCAGGGGAGGTTTAGACTGGATATTAGAAATAATTTCTTTACCAAAAGAGGGGTTGGACAGTGAGGCAGGCTGCCCAGGGAGTCACCATCCCCGGAAGAGTTTGAAAGAAATACAGATGTGGTGCTCAGGGACATGATTTAAGCATTGAATGGGTAGTTTAGGTTGTGGTTGGTGGATTTAGGTGATGGTGGGACTTGGTGATCTTCAAGGTCTTTTCCAACCAGGATGGTTCTGTGATTTAAAATGCAAAAAGCCTCCTACATCGTGGAAGTCTGAGCTCCTTGACCCCACAATGAACCCACTCCAGATGCCAGCAGCTGTGGTGATACTTTCTGTGGCACAAAGAGATGAGCAGAGGGAGTTTGGCAGGAGCTGCAACAGGGTGCAGAGCAGAAGCATTTGAGGGACTCACTGCTTTAGTGGTGGTGAGAGCAAAACCCAGAAGTGCTTTAACTTTGCACAGATGCAGCAGTTTGATACAAAGCAAACAGCACCCACTGGAGAAAAGGGTAAACTACGAGGAAAAAAAATGTACATTATTTATATATAGATCTGAATGCCTGCTGGGTTTGCAGTCATAAATTCTAGAAGGCTTTCTGTAATGTTCTGGCAATGTCCTGGGGCTATTTTGAGGCTATTAGGAGAAACAGAATGTGCCCAACTTCAGGAAAATTTGCAGCAGAAGTCGTAGCTTTTCTGGTGCAATTCCACCCCAACCACACCATCACTTTGTGGTGGCCAAAGGGTTCCAGCCCCAACACCAGGATCAGGATCTTCATAAAGACACACCAT
>NW_009951940.1:805758-811952 GCF_000747805.2 Chaetura pelagica
TCCCCTCACCATGTCCTTGCTACAGCCAGCACCAGGAGAAGGTGAAGACTGGAGCTTGGAGCAACCTGGTCTGGTGGGAGGTGTCCCTGCCCATGCAGGGGGGTTGGAACTAGATGATCTTTAAGGTCCCTTCCAACCCAACCCATTCTATGGTTCTGTCTTAAACACCCAGGCTAGATATTTTCAAATAGAAGAGTCTGGAGACTTTCAAGCAGAATTGAGTCTGGAACTGGTGAAGATTCTGGCCTGTCTGTGCAGCCCCAAGCACCCCGAGTTGTCCCTGCTCATGCAATTCCTTAAAAACACAAGCAACTTCTGGCAATTATTTGCTGGCACTCCATGAAAAGCAATGTCCCCCCCCCCCCTTCAGTTCTTTCTTTCTGGACTGTTTATTAAAACCAGGCAGTCAAAAAAATGCTGTTCTATTGGAAACAGGACGTGAGGACAGTTTTTGACTGTGTGGCAATTTTCTCCTTACAATCTGCTCCCAGCAACAGCCTGTTCTTCTCCAGGACTTGAACAATAAAGGTCTCAAACAAAGGAGAGTCACACAGCTGGGGAAAGGATGCTGGAGGTCAGGGCTCATTCCTTAACCTCTGCTAAGGTCAGTGAGATGGATTGTGCCAGACTCACTTTCCTGGGTGAGGCTCAGCACAGCCTGTGGGACCTGCTTGACCAAGCGCAGGAGGTGAAGGAATGATTGAATCATAGAATCACAGAATGGTTAGGTGGGAAAGGACCTTAAAGTTCATCCAGTTCCAACCCCCCTTGCATGGGCAGGGACACCTCCCACCAGACCAGGTTGCTCCAAGCCCCATCCAACCTGCCCTTCAACACTTCCAGGGATGGGGCAGCCACAGGTTCTCTGGGCAACCTGGGCCAGGATCTCACCACCCTCACACTCAAGAATTTCCCCTTAACATCTAACCTCAATCTCCCCTCTTTCAGTTTAAAACCATTACCCCTTGTCCTGTCACTGCCCTCTCTGATGAAAAGCCCCTCCCCAGCTTTCCTGGAGCCCCTTCAGGCACTGGAAGGTGCCCTAAGGTCTCCCTGGAGCCTTCTCTTCTCCAGGCTGAACACCCCAGCTCTCTCAGTCTGTCTCCATGGCAGAGCTGCTCCAGCCCTCTGATCATCTTCATGGCCCTTCTCTGGACTCTCTCCAGGAGCTCCATGTCCCAGCTCTGTTGGGGGCTCCAGAAATGGACACAGTTCTCCAGGTGGGGTCTCACAAGCACAGGGCAGAGGGGCAGGATCCCCTCCCTTGCCCTCCTGGCCACGCTGCTTTCGATGCAGCCCAGGACATGGTTGGTTTCTGGGCTACAGGCACACATGGCTCATGTTGAACTTCTCATCCACCAACACCCATAAGTCCTTCTCCACAGGACAGTTCTCAATCCATTCTCTACCCAGCCTGCATTTGTGCTCGGGATTGCCCTGACCTGGGTGCAGAACCCTGCACTTGGCCTTGTTGAACTTCATGAGGTTGGCATGGCCCACCTTTCAAGCATATCAAGGTCCCTCTGGATGGCATCTCTTCCCTCCAGTGTGTCAGCCTCCCCACACAGCTTGGTGTCATCAGCAGACTTGCTGAAGGGGCACTCAATGTCACTGTCCATGCCACTGAAAGATGTTAAACAGCACTGGTCCCAGCACCAACCCCTGAGGAACACCACACATCACTGGTCTCCATCTAGGCATCAAGCCATTGATGACTACCCTCTGAGTGTGACCATCCAGCCAATCCCTGATCCACCGAGTTGTCCATCCATCGAATCCATATCCTTCCAACTTGGAGACCAGGATGTCATGCAGGACAGTGTGGAACACTTTGCACAAGACACAAGGTCTCCTGCAAGATGGAGCTCACAGTGCTCAGGCTGCTGGGGCTTGGCCCCTTGTGTTGCAAAGAGGCTCCCTCCACCAGGGTCCATGCCAGTCCTGGGCTTAGGGGGTCCCTCCATCCCTCTAATTTGACTCCTTCTACTCAAAGCAGTATTTTTGTGAGCTGCAGCCATTTTTAAGCCACCATTTTAGACTTCCTGTCTGTAGTTTGTTGTGGGTTTTTTTCAACAACATTTCATAAGGCCACCCCATCCATTTAGGAAAACACACAGATACAGAAATACACAAGTATGTGTTTTGCTTCAGCTCTGTGCCACTTAATAAAGACTTGGATGTTTTTCATGAATTATGGAGGATTTTTTCTTTTAATTCCAGCACAGGCCTTACTGAACATTTGACATGGTGAAACTCTGACTTGCAGATCCAAATCCCAGCCTGGTTTGGGTTGGAAGGGACCTTAAAGATCATCCAGTTCCAACCCTCCTGCATGGGCAGGGACACCTCCCACCAGACCAGGCTGCTCCAAGCCCCATCCAACCTGGCCTTGAACACTTCCAGGGATGGGACATCCATGAGCTTCCTTGGACAACCTGCCCTGCTGACATCCACAAGAGGATTGAGCTGAAGGTCCCACAAGTACCACCTGCCTTAGAAAGACCAGCCCAGAAGAAAATGGGTCAGTGACTAAGGGGGAGAGAAGGCAAGGGTAGCATTCCCATGTGGAAGAATGAAAGGTACCACACCAAACTCTTCCATGGATAAATGCTGGTGGCACATGGAGGATCAAGGACGAAATGCTAGTACTTATGTGGTGATGATCACCCTGTAGTTCAGGCTGGCAGGGATATAGAGATGCCCAAGTCTTTGGCCCTGGCAAAGAGGCAGATGGGCTCCTCACCTGCAGCACTATTTGGTATAAATATCCTTTTTTGTGACAGCAGAAGCCACCTACAAGAGCAGGAGTGGCTCCATCCCAGCTTGGAGCTCTCTCTTCTCCTCTTACACCTGTGTACTGGTGGAGACCAAACTGTGTGTGTCCCATTCCCAGGCAGCTGCTGCCACAAAACCACACTCATTTTCCTTCCACTGTGCTTGTGAGCAGGGTGGTTTTGTTCTTCCCTAATTCAGGATGATCAGCATGTTTTCCTTCTGATGACAGCAAGGAGTTAGCTAAGGTCAGTGAAACAAAAAAAGCAAGTCAGCAGCTGGTGGTTTTGGCCCCTGTTAGTCCAGGCTGGTAACTTGACTGTGCAAAGAGTGGAGGAGAAATCCCAAGTCGTTGAGCAGAACAACCCTCCTTGCCTGCAGGGGTGGTTTCCCCAGTGCCCCAAAGCAGGTGGCAGCTGAGAGGGCAAGGACAGGGCTTCACTGCTTTTCACAGAGCAGAAGGTAAAGTGCAGTCGTTTGTGCTGGCTGGGAGCTGCCTGGTGGTGTTAGATTTTGTAATAACCTTCTCAGCTGGAGCCAGCTTCCTCTTTGATGTGGTGCTGGCTTCATCAGGGCTCCTTCAAGGTGAATATCTGATTAGCTATGGGGAGATGAAGGGGCTGTTCCCTGTCCTTTTTCTTTTGACATTTGTGATACTTTCTCCCAAGAGCACTCGTGTCCTGCCCACGTTAGAAACATCATGAGTTTTAGAACAGAATTAGTGAATTTGGGCCTGTTTGGCAGTTCAGATGACTTTGTTCAGGCTGAGCTCTCTGTGCCAGCTGTTTCCACACTGCACTCCATGGTGTTTTCAGTCTTCTGGGGCTCTGTTCTCTCTCCAATCCAGGGCAGCTGCAGAAGGGCTTGTGACAAACACTTCCCTATCCCTCCCTGCAGTGGCTCTGATCCCCACATCCATGGGATCTGTGAGCACACAAGGTCTTCCTCCTGCTCAGTTTCTACACCTGTAGAGGCAGAGCTGTGCAGATGGGTGGGGTTTGGCAAGATCAAGATTTCTTCCAGTTTTCTGCAGAGCTAGACCTGTTGAGCCAGAGGAGAAGCCCCAAAGGTGGGCAATGAAAATGATCCTGGAGCTGCTCTGCTCTGGAGACAGGCTGAGAGAGTTGGGGTGTTCAGCCTGGAGAAGAGAAGGCTCCAGGGAGACCTTAGAGCACCTTCCAGTGCCTGAAGGGGCTCCAGGAAAGCTGGGGAGAGGCTTCTGATAAGGGCTTGTAGTGAGAGGACCAAGGGTAATGGTTTCAAACTGGGAGAGGGGAGAATGAGGTTAGACATCAGGAAGAAATTATTTCTTGTGAAGGTGGTGAGGCACTGGCCCAGGTTGCCCAGAGAAGCTGTGGCTGCCCCATCCCTGGAAGTGTTGAAGGGCAGGTTGGATGGGGCTTGGAGCAACCTGGGCTGGTGGGAGGTGTCCCTGCCCATGCAGGGGGGGTGGAACTGGATGATCTTTAAGGTCCCTTCCAACCCAAACCATTCTGTGATTCTGCAACCCACTTGAAAATGGTGCTTCTGAAATACTAGATAGATTCTAAATGTCTTTTTTATCCCTTCTTTCCCCAGGAAAACACTGCAATAAGAGACAGATTATCCAGCACTGTATGTGAGAACAAGAAAAGGGCTGCAATTCTGAGGGGAAAAAAAAATAAGAAAACTTTGATTACCTGAGAATTCCTAAGAAATAAATTCATCTGACCATTTGCAAAAGCTTCACAGATGTCTCTCTTTGACTTCCTTCATGCATTTGAAGACAGAAGACACAGTAACAAGTACTCAGAAAGCTTCCCAGAGATGCTACAAGCTGTTGTCTGAATTTCAGGCCAGTTTAGACATCACTCCTGCTCCCTTTCCAGAGCCCATCAATGTGTCATTCTCGGATAAGTGGAATTATTGGTTCAAAGGGAAAGAAACTACTTTCTCTCACTTTGGAATAAAAATATAATCCTAACAGCAAGCACTTACAAAGCTGTTCTCCACAGGAGGTGCTTTCCCTCTCCAAGGGGGAGGTTTTGGCACAGCTGAAGCCAGGTTTGCATAAAAACTCCAACCTTTTTCACAATATTTTGCCACTTCACCGTATTCCTGATTCTGGACTTGTTTCCTCCCACTGTCCTGGCCTTCTCCTCCTGCCTTCCTCCCCTGCCTCTCATTCAGTTTCTTCAACTGACCTTCCCACAGAGAACAAGGCAAGATATCTACTTCATGCTATATGTTGGGGTATGTCATGGGTTGGGAACAACAACTCAACTCAGCTCCCCCCTCACACACACTCTGGGATGAGGAGGACAAAGCTCATGGGTTGAGGCAAGGACAAGGAGGGATCTTCACCCATTAAGGTCCCGAGCAAAACAGACTCAACTTGGGGGAAAAGATTAATTTAGTTTCACACTCATCACACACACACAGGACACAGACACACACAGAGCAGGGCTTGCATATGTTACCCCTCCCCTCCCTTCTTCCTGGGCCCAAATCCCTTTGTTCCCGGTTTCTCTCTCTCCTTCCCCCCAGCAGCACAGGGGATGGGGATGGGGTTGAGAGTCAGTTCACAGGCTGGGGGTTCCTGCTGCTCCTTCCTCCTCAGGAAGAAGGATTCCTTACAGTCCTCCCCTTCTTTGGGAACAAACTCCCCTGGCCCGGGGGCTTCCAAAGCTGCACAATCAGAGTCCACTGGCAGCAAATCTTCTGGCCACAAAATCCAAGTCCAGTGGCCAAGTTCACCCCTCCTGGCACCTTCAGGGAATGTTCCACCATGCTCCTCCATGAGGGCAGGGGCACAGCTGCCATCTCGCCATGGGCTGCAGGGAAACTTCTGCTTGGGCACCTTCTTCCCCTTCTTCCTCACCAACCACCAACACAGCTGTTCTCCTCCTCCAGATCAGCTCTTCTCCCTCAGCTCAGGTGTTACATCAGTTCTTTCATATGTTAATGGAAGAGGTGCATCTATTGTCCCTCTAATGGCTCCTTGGCTGGGTTGGGAGCAGGGGGAGCTTCTCAGCTTCTTACTGGAGCCACCCCTGGGGCCCTTCCCCCACTACCAAAAAACTCACCAACCAGCACGGGGTAGATCTAAATATGCTCCTCTTTGTCCTCAGTTATCTGAGAGACCTCAGCAGAATTGGCTGGTCTTTTAGAATCACAGACTGGTTTGGGTTGGAAGGGACCTTAAAGACCATCCAGTCCTACTGCCTGCATGGGCAGGGACACCTCCCACCAGCCCAGGTTGCTCCAAGCCCCATCCAACCTGCCCTTCAACACTGCCAGGGAAGGGGCAGCCACAGCTTCCCTGGGCAACCTGGGCCAGGGTCTCACCACCCTCACACTATGAAGAATTTCTTCCTAATGCTTAACCTAAATCTTCCCTCTTTTGCTTCCTGCCAGGATGCTTCTGCACTCTCCATGCAAAG
>NW_009951940.1:812066-828629 GCF_000747805.2 Chaetura pelagica
CTTTCCCTAGCAGCATGACAGGACTCCAGGATCCACAGTTCTCATCTACTGGCTCCAACCTGGGTTTTGATAGATCATGAGGCTCAATATAAAGCAGAAAGCCTTTTAATAATGTTCCCCAAGCATATCTTGCTGGAACCAGCCTCTCCCAGCACCCTACTGGGTCTGCTGCCTGTGAAAGACAATGGTGTGTCATTCCAGAAAGCTGCATGGAACATTCAATAGACTCTGGATAATAAAATATCACCAGTGTCCTTACCATCTTCTCACAGATTCAGAGGTTGTTTTTTTTAAAGGCTCACAAGCTCACTTCCCAAGAACACACAGGACAAGACTTCCCCTCTAGCCTTATTTTTAGCCCAGGAACCTACTGTTTGATTCAGCCCACTGTTTATCCAAATCTGTCAAGAGATGGAGAGTCTATCACTGGCCAGCTATCATCTACCTCTATTTAATGAAACTCCTATTTCTCATTTAAAATTGCCCAGGTTTTACCTCCCAGCACTGGCTGCTGTCATAGAATCACAGAATGGTTTGGGTTGGAAGAGACTTAGAAGGTCATCCAGTCCCACCCCCTGCATGGGCAGGGACACCTCCCACCAGACCAGGCTGCTCCAAGCCCCATCCAACCTGCCCTTCAACACTCCAGGGATGGGGCAGCCACAGCTTCCCTGGGCAACCTGGGCCAGTGTCTCACCACCCTCACACTAAAGAATTTCTTCCTAATGTCTAAACTAAATCTACCCACTTTCAGTTTAAAAACCATTTCCCCTCATCATATCACTACACACCCCTGCAAAAAGTCCCTCCTCAGCTTTCCTGTATCCCCTTCAGGCACTGGAAGGTGCTCTAAGGTCTCCCTGGAGCCTTCTCTTCTCCAGGCTGAACACCCCAACTCTCTCAGCCTGTCTCCAGAGCAGAGCTGCTCCAGCCTTCTGATCATCTTCATGCTTTTCTTCCCAAGATTAAAGTTCCCTGGTGTTCCCCCCACAAAGTACATAATCCAAATCATCCATTGGTCTTCTTATGGATAAACTAAACAGATGGAGCTCCTACATCAGCCTGTCTCTAGCTTCTCCCTCCCACAAACACTAGTTCAGCCCAGTCTCCAGCATTTTCTAAATCTGAACATGCAAACTTGATGCAGACTTTCAGACCCCAAAGGCAAAACTTCACCCCAGCACTGCCTTCCAGCACAGCCTAGCAGCGTGGCTGCTGCCATGTCTAACTGTCTAACTGTCTAACATGTCTATCTAAAGGTAGATTTTATTTGTCCCAATCAGCTTGTTAAGTCATTTATCCCACGCTGTGTGACATTCTCCCTTTTTAGCCAGACGGGTGTTAATCAAAATTGTCCTCTCACATCACTGTGACACGGAGGTGGTTGGTCAGCTCCTCTCAACTTTCATTTTTTCATATTCTGCTTCAGTGCTGGGAAATTATCCCTTTTGGACTCCCCACAACACTCATTACCCCTTCAGTCCATCCTCTTCCTCTACTGAAAGGAGTCCCAGCCACGTGTTCCTCAGATCCCATCGGCTTCCGACGCACAGGCCGATCTGTCAGCGCGAAAGCTGAAATACTGTGATCTCATGTTGGGTGCAGTATCTTCTGGGCTAGGGAATGATCACACATCATTTGAGAAACGTCAAAGAGATTTATTTCTGCTTATATGGGACTTCCAGCATACATCTTGGTGATAGAAATCTCCCATGACCTAGTATTTATTTTAATTTATTACGGATAAAAGCTCCGGGAGCAACTCGCCTCTTAATGTGGACTCATGGTCTGTAATCTCCTTTACAGGCACATGCACACTCACCCCTCACTACATCCCCTGATTTCATTAGCTAGGGCTTTAATATCTCTGTATTTAACAGCTAAATGTGTCAGTCACCTTCCCACTCAGCCTTTGCTCTTGGGCACACACTCCTGTTCCTACACAGGTTGTAGTCAGCAGGTCTAATGCTCCAGTCATGTAAACCAGCCTCTCCTCACTCCATTTTGGCAATCATGTGAAATCTCATTAACAAGCAAGAGAACAGTTAGACATTGGAATCGTCTCCCAAGGGAAGTGCTAGATTCCCCTATGTTGGACAGTTTAAAGTCTCAGCTTGACAGGGTGCTGAGCCACCTCATTTAAACTATATTATTACCTAAAAACGTTGGACCAGATGATCCTTGAGGCCACTTCCAACCTGGCATTCTATGATTCTGTGATTCACTGCAATTCCTGTCATTGCCCACATTCCTCAGAAACATGAAGAATGAAGGAGGAAAATGTTCATAAAGCCACTACATTTCAAGCCCCCAGTAATGGGAATCAGGCAATTTGCTTGGGCACAGGATCTGCCCTGACGGATTAAAAAGCCCTGCCAGTCACGTTTCAGAAGGTGCTTTTAGGCAAATAACTGCCCCTGCCCTGCTGTGCCAGGCAGCATGACTGAGGAATGCTATTAGACATTGTCAGTCAGCCACTGGGGGAATAACAAATACAATTCCTAGAAGAAATAGGACAAATGTGAAGAGCTGCAGGGGACTATAAAGCATCTGCAGAAGACGTTCAAAGTCACCCTTACAGCGTCCTGCTCTTTGTTTGGACCCTAGCAGGAAAGGATGTTTATAGGCTATCTGTTAAAGTACAGCATGACTGAGTCAGAGGGTGTGTTTACATTTGGTTGTTGGGTGTTGTTGGTTTTTTTTATATCAGAGAGCCCAAAGAATAAATTGCTAGGATGGGAAGACACAGTTATGTCGGGTTTTTTACAGACACGACAAGTTCTGGTGCTGCACAGTGAATGGGTAGCAGGGCAAGTCTGTCCTGCCACACCTGCTGCATCTGCAGTCATATCTGCTGGCAAGGCTGAACACTGGTGGGTCCAAGGGATTCAGAGGCATAAAGACACCCCTGGTGGTACAAAACACAACCTTATTTGTTGCAGCTTTTTGGTCCAGGCTCGTGTAAACACTCCAGGGAGGAGATGGAGCAGGAGGCAACCATTCCTGAAATAATCAAAATTTCCTAAAAACCTCTGAAAATACTCTTGATACCCAGAGCAAGAAGAAAATGGGACCACTTCAAGCCAGCACTGCACAGTGTACTGGGATTCCTCTCCCTGGTGGGGAGCAGTTCCCTGTTGGCAGAGCAAAACCTCTTAGAGACCCTCAAGTAGGTCAGGAAGAGTTAAAATCCCACTGCAATTATTTAGCCCAGACCTAAAGAAAATAAATTCTTTCATGTCCAGCTGTGAAACTCAGGACAATCAGATGCTGACAGGAACACAGAACACTCTCCAACCATCACAACTCAGTGTTATTGTACAGTAGATGGTTCCAGGACATTTTGGGCTTTGAAGACTGAGTAACTCCCCAAAGTTAACCTCAATGCAAGCAGGAAGAATCTCTCCATTTTTCCCAACCAGTTGCTAAGAGCCTGAGCCCAGCTCAAAAGAAATCAGACTCAGCTTTGTGCAGACACTTGCCCATGTGTGAAACCCAAATAAATGGCCAGGAGGAACAGGTAAGAGGATCACAGGTGAGATCTTTAAACAAGCTATCCCAGTGTTTTCACTGGGAGGGGCTTGTGTTCTGTTTAAAATTATTTCCCCCTGTTATGTTTGTTTTATTCTGTATTTTTGTACACTGCTGATTTGGTGGAGTCCTGGCAAAAAATGGACCTTAAAATGCGAAAAAGAGGAGAGGTTGTGCAGGACCCTTTCCCGGTCATAGGAGCTGGGAAGCAGGGAAGCCACAGGCACTTCTGTTCATGCACAAGGTCCAGCTCCAAACTGCTGGCTCTGAAAGCTGGATTTTAACCAATCATCTGCATCAAACCCATTGTGGCCTGTCATGTAGGCAGGTGCACTTTTACCACGGATACTAATTGCCCTGGAATTAACACTGAGAAAGCTGCAGCTCAAACCCCTGTGCAAGGCACTGACACTCAGTATTAACTTCACACAGAAAACCATTTTTGGTTTATTTTTACCACAAGAACTGTCCTAGGCATCCTGTAAGACATGCTGCATTCCTGTGGGGATGCATGGAGGTTTGCTGCAGGTTTGACTGGCCTCTTGTCAGACACACAGCATCTAATTAACTGTTTCTGCTTGTCCCACCCTGGTTGGACACCAATGCTCCCACCATTACACTATTGCTGGGAGGGTTCACCTCTTCTTTGATTGTTGTACCTTCTGTAAAGCAAAATGGGGGGGGCTTGGAGAACAGAGTGTGGTTCAGCCCCAAGGTTGAAGCAACATATCTCAAGGGACCTTCCTACTCATACAGAGTAGAATGGTTTGGGTTGGAAGGGACCTTAAAGATCATCTAGTTCCAACCCCACTGCCATGCACAGGGACACCTCCCACCAGCCCAGGCTGCTCCAAGCCCCATCCAACCTGCCCTTCAACACTTCCAGGGATGGGGCAGCCACAGCTTCCCTGGGCAACCTGGGCCAGGGTCTCACCACCCTCACAGTAGCACCCAGTCTCTCTCCCTGGATGCTCCTCTCATCCCAACCAACAACAGCCAACTTCAACTCACCTGGAAGTATCTACATCTGGATTCTCCTTACGATTTGCTCTTTTAATCAGTGGAGAGAAGCAGGATCATGAAGGGTGTGGTTCATCTCATCTTAAATTGGGTGTCAGAACCAGCTCGAGTGAACTGCCCCCAGGGTGACTCTTTGCCCTCATCAGTGAAGGGGAGTTGAGATGTTCAGAGGGGGTTGTTCTCACTGCAGGGGGCCTGCATTTAGGTTAGGTCTGAGGAAAGATGTGGAGACCTCCTGCCCTCCAATCCTCCTTGCTGAGCTGGGAAAGAAAGAATCTCAGACACAGCACATAAAACGTTTCCCTTCCCACAGCCTTTTCCTCTCTTGTCATGGAGAAGATGACATTTATATTCACACAGTGCTTAGCACCAGGGACCCCCACTCTCATTTCATCCTTGGGCGCTGCTGCAGCAAAAACAATAAACAGCTGAAAGTGGTGGTGGGGGTTGTTGGGAATGATGCCAGCTAACGTTTGAAGGAAAGGCCCTGTTATTCCTTGATGAACAACAGCAGTTACAGAAGGCCTTTCACCCCGAGGTGCTTCACAAACTATAAACATACATCACCACATCACAGAGCGGGGGAAACTGCCAACTTCCAAGCTGCAGCTGGGAAAATCCCACACCCACCCCACCGCAGGGAGCCATTCACCTGCCAGATACCAACAGGCAAGGCAGTCCTACACACGAGGGAGGGTTGGCTGCTAGACTCAAGGCATGTCCAAGCTGCAAAGCAGACCACATGATCATCTTTCTCCCCACTCTGGGCATTATCTGGATGGATTTCCAGTGCCTGAAGGGGCTACAGGAAAGCTGGGGAGGAGCTTTTCACCAGAGAGGGCAGTGAGAGGACAAGGGGGAATGGTTTTAAACTGGAAGAGGGGAGATTGAGGTTAGACATCAGGAAGAAATTCTTCCCCATGAGGGTAGGAAGGCACTGAAACAGGTTGCCCAGGGAGGCTGTGGAAGCCCCATCCCTGGAGGTGTTCAAGGGCAGGTTGGATGGGACTTGTGCAGCCTGGTCTGGTGGGAGGTGTCCCTGCTCATAGCAGGGAGGTTGGAACCTGATGGTCTTTAAGGTCCCTCCAACCTTAACCATTCTATGATTCTATGGCTGAGTTTTTGTGTTAAAATTACTTTACTGCCTCACTGACAAAGTTAAAACCAGTTAAAAGTTAAAATTCAGGTGCTGGGATTTGCTTTCATACCTTCTGAAAACCTAGGTAAAGAGCCTGAAGCAGAGCATGGAGGTGAGGAGCATGCCCTGGTGATGGGTCTGGAAGGACTTCCAGCCACTTGCCCTCTAACAACAAATGTGGGACCAAAACAGGGCCCTGCCATTCACAAGCCACAGTATGGACATTTCCCAGCATCACTGACCACCCAGGTGTTTTTCCACCCATCTTAAGGAGCTGAGACAGGGATCAGCAAATCAAACCTCATGCTTTAATTAAGTCACACTTTTACAGTTGAACCACAGGATACAAATTCTATTAATTGTGTAAAAAGCCAATGGTCCAGAGAGAAACTTCAACATCTACCTGGCATCCTTCAATTGGCATTCACCTGTTTATACTGGGACTTTCTGCTTACTGTCCCAGTGAAGATCAGGAGGCTTTGGTGCTGGTTGTGAGCACAGAGGCTTTACAACCAGGATTCCTCTCCTGTGATAGGTAGGGCAATGCAGGTTCAGGCATTCTTGGCTGGAGCAGACTGAATCAGCAGGTAGGTGGGACAGTAAAAGGACAGAGTTAAAGGGAGCAAGGAACAATAAATTGAGGTGTTTGGATGTAATTGTCCAAAGGAAAAGGCAGATTGTGCAAAAATGAAGTGTTCTCAACAGTGTAATTTATGAGATTACAAAATAGTGTGTTCAAGGGCAGGTTGGATGGGGCTTGGAGAGAGGAGCTATGAGACACCTGCTACAGGGGGAGGTGTCCCTGCCCATGCAGGGGGGTTGGAACTAAAGGATCTTTAAGGTCTCTTTGAACCCAAACCCCAAACCATTCTGTGTTTCTATGATAATCACACAAAAATCAGGTAACCCCAAATTAGAGACATCTGAGCATCTAAAACCCCTCTGAACACTTTCTTCCCCTCCCTAATTTCCCCAGTGCTCTGATTGCACGGTTAGTTCTGCAAGGCCAGGTTTGTTTTCAGAGCCATTAACCATCAGCAGCAGCAGCAACAACCATTTTTTCAATCACTTCTGCAGATCAAGGGAGGAAAAAAAAAATGCAGCTCAGACAGAATTTCTGCCTCATGCTTCCTGCTCTCAGCAGGGCCAAACTCTCCAAACAGCAAAGGCAGCTACAGGTGGTCTCAGCAAGGGTATTGCCAGGAAAATCATAGAATAGAATCACAGAATGGTCCCTATGTAAGGAACCTTAAAGATCATCTAGTTCCAACATCCCTGCATGGGCAGGGACACCTCCCACCAGCCCAGGTTGCTCCAAGCCCCATCCAACCTGCCCTTCAACACCCCCAGGGATGGGGCAGCCACAGCTTCCCTGGGCAACCTGGGCCAGGCTCTCACCACCCTCACAGGAAATAACTTTTTCCTAATGTCCAACCTGAAGATTTGCTCCCTCCCATGACTGACCCACCAACTCATCCTTCCAGAGCTGATGTTCCTTTGATTTACATTAACGAACTGCACCCCAATTAGTTCACTGCATGATAAGAACAGGGAATATCTATTACCCACCTGGCGTCAGGCAGCTGCCCACGTTGAAATGAGGTTTGCGTGTCATCGGGCACGTGTTCCTGCAATTCAGAGCCTCCCCTAATTGCATTCCCGTGCACATTATCATGAATTAAAGCCTGGTTGCAGAGATCTTGCCTTCCTGTTTTGGTCCTGTAATGGTTTTTGTTCTGGCTGCTGCTGCAGAATAAACCCCTTTTTGGCAATCAAAGTGATATTGGACTTCAGAGCAAACAAACCCCTTTTAGGCAGCAGGTGAAGTTTCCAGTGGGACAGCAGTGCCCTGGATGAGTTAACCTCCCTCTGCTCCAGTGTTTCCTGTTTTCTCATTGTCCTTTAAGCTTGATATTGAAGTTACTTATAAGCAATAAATCAGAATTGATGTGCACTGATTATGTGATGTGCACTTATGATTGAAGTCATAAATAATCCTCATAAATCCTCATCCTCATCCTCATAAAGGTATGGAAATGAATAGGCATGGAATATTGAAAAGGTATCATTAGAGTTTGTGCTTTTAACTACACAGTGCAGAAGACACTATTATGCAATCCTATGCCAATAAGTGAGACCATATCATGCCTAGACATTATCTCATTAACATCCTGTTCATTCCCAGATCTAACTCTAGATTACAATTGTTTAATTTTGCATGTATCTATAATTTGAGGGTTGCCTACCATTTGGAGAAGTGAAGAGACCTAAGGCTACTGCAAAGATGTGAATTACCATGCCATGCATATTCCATGGGTCCCTTCTGTAAGTTAAAAAGGTGGCTCTGAAAAGGACAACTCTGAATTACCCTCTTTGCACCCAAGGAAATGACTGAATTTGTGCTGACTATACCACTTAAACGTGACTAAAGATACAAACCATGAATTCATCTCTAGCTGGGCAAATATATTGACAGCATATAATGTAAGATGCTATTGCAGCTGGAAAAAAAAGAAAGACAGTCTGATCAAGCTTGTAGCCTGATAAAAATCACCTCAAACACTCTGGGAGAAGAGGAGAAATAACCTCCCTCAAAGGTTCATTCTGCCCATCTCGCCCTCCAAGTGCACGAGAAACCACTTGTTGCAAGTCAAACAGAAGGCTGAGGTTACCTCCAACAAACCAGAAATGTTTTTAAACACCTTCAGCTTACAAATCATTTAGGAAATTATAAACAAGACAGTTTGTGGTTACAAAGGGGGTGGCATTAGTCCTGGGAAATCAGTCTCGTTCTCTGGGATGTGGCTCAGCAGATCACATGAAGTGGCTTCTGAAGAGAGAGCCTGGAGAAGCAGCACCTTCTGCAGCAGCCCTTCATCTTGCCAAGAGCAGGGGTGCAGGGGACACAGATTCTTGGCACGGTGCTCTGATACTCAAGAGAGGCAGTTTAAAGCTGTGATGGGTCTCCCTGTACTGCTGCTGTGAAGTGGGGCAGGTACCTTCCGTTAATTCATGAAGTTCAGTAAGGACAAGTGCAAGATTCTGCACCTGGGACAGGGTGTCCCTGCGCGTGGCAGAGGCGTGAAACTAGATGACCTTTGAGGTCTTTTCCAACCCAAAACCTTCTGTGATTCCATCATTTTTTTAATGCAACTCTTGAGGTTACAAGTTTGGCTGATAAGGGCATTGATGTTAGGATTCTGTAAGAAATGTGCCTTGTGAGAGTAGAGCATGTTGATGAACTAACTGAAACCATAAAAAAACACTGTAAAACACATTAAATGGATTAAGAATTGGCTAACTTCAGGTCTCAAACACAATTACAACCAGAGGCATTTTCTTTGACTGGGTGTGGTTTGGAGAGATCACACAGGGACTGGTTCTTGGCTCTACGCTGTTGTATTTTATCAACAACCTAGGAAAAAAAATCCTTTAAATTATTATAAATATTTTTTTCTAATTAAAAAGGCTGGGGTGATGGCAAAAAGAAGGAATACCAGTCACTGATACAACTGGGTAATTGGTAATCTGAAGGTAAGCAAATACAACCAAGTTAAGACACAAGATGGGAGGAAGAAGGTATTTGCCTGCTGGGGGCTCCAGCAGTTCTACACTGGAAAGCCATGACCAAAAAAGGGCTGTAAGTCATAGCAACTAATCAACTATCTATGAACTGATCCAATCTGTACAAGCAGAGGAAATCCAGGGAGAAGAGGAGGATTATGTTGTCTGAATATTCCCTCTATCCCAAAAGTGCTGCCGACACATTGTGCCCTGGTCTTGCACCCACAGAGCGAGCGGGAGGTTGAAAAGCTGGAGGCAATTCAAGGAAGAGACACAAGAATGTACACAAGTCTGAGAAAGATGACTTGCAGGGGGAGATTTAAGTAGCTGAGTCTATTTTGCTAGTCAAAAGACAGCTAAGGGGAGGCTGTACACTGATCCAAGGACCTCCAGGGAGAAATCTGATATCAGAAGCTGTCTTCAGTCTAGCCAACAGAAATGTCTCACACCACCAGAGCTGGTCTGGCTTCCCACACCACTTGCACACTTTGGCCATGTCCCACCACCATAGGTGGGGAACACACTGACCCTTCCCTCAAAGAGAAACCTGGGTGCCTGATCCAACCAAGAGCTTCCGCACGCTCTGCCAGGTCCTCTGATCTAGTCAAGCCAGGGGCTGGGAGCCTGTTGCACACCAGCTTTTGACTGCAAATGTGGCCAAAGAATTTGGGTCCAGGATCCTCCAAGCTCTGTTTTCATTCTGTGGTTTTTGTCTTTGTTCTGATCCTGGTGCCAAGAAATTTTGCATTGTTTGAGAGGTTTGAATCTGGTGGCATCGCCTGTCTCGGAACAAGCACTTTCAAAGTTCTCATCTAATCTCTCAAGAGAGAAGCTTAAAGCAAGAGACAAAGATAGGAGGCTCAAGAAAGAAAACCTTTGTCCTTGTGCCCCCCAGATGGAGGAAGGATTATGTATTGACCAGTTTGAGTGTGAGAAAAAAGGAAAGGCTGGAGAGCAGCAATACTTTAGAACACTGGACATGAGAAAGTGAAAGTAATAGTTATTTAATAAATTTAAACAATTATAATAATGATCTAAATTTCTTTATATAAATATATACCATTATATTTCTTATAATTTAATATAATTATGTTAATATAGATATAATTAAATATTATGTTAATAATGTTAAAATAAGTTATTTACTAGGTCCCTATCTCAGCAGCATTGATTCCATCATCCCACTTGCCCCTTTTGGAGACCTCTTACCCATCACTTCAAAGGCCAGTCACCAAACCTGTCAGTTAAGGAAAGGTCAGAAAGGGGTGGTGAGCATTAGGCTGACTCCATCTGGCTGCAGATGCTGCCCTGAGCACAGTCCCTCCCTTTTCATCTGTTTGGGTTTTCCTCTTTCAGCTCTTCTGGGAGATGGCTGGAAGCACAAAGAAGGGAAAAATAACTTGTGAATACGTAACAGGAACAATTTGTTCTTGGATGTAGAGCTGTCTACAAACAATATGTAAGGCAGTGTTTTGAGTTAAATATTTGACTAATGATTCCTTCAAGGAGTATGGAATAATTAATGCCTGGGAGCAATATAGAGGGATACAGGAAAGCTGCAAGTGGATGTTCCAGAGTGGGATCATGGCAGGATTTGAGCAAGGCCCACACAGTTGGAGGTAGCTTTTCACAGGGAGAACAACCTGTGTAGAAAGTAGATGATGAACAACGAAATTTCTTTATATAAATATATACCATTATATTTCTTATAATTTAATATAATTATGTTAATATAAATAAAATTAAATATTATGTTAATAATGTTAAAATAAGTTATTTACTAGGTCCCTATCTCAGCAGCATTGATTCCATCTTCCCACCTGCCCCTTTTGGAGACCTCTTACCCATCACTTCAAAGGCCAGTCACCAAACCTGTCAGTTAAGGAAAGGTCAGAAAGGGGTGGTGAGCATTAGGCTGACTCCATCTGGCTGCAGATGCTGCCCTGAGCACAGTCCCTCCCTTTTCATCTGTTTGGGTTTTCCTCTTTCAGCTCTTCTGGGAGATGGCTGGAAGCACAAAGAAGGGAAAAATAACTGGTGAATACGTAACAGGAACAATTTGTTCTTGGATGTAGAGCTGTCTACAAACAATATGTAAGGCAGTGTTTTGAGTTAAATATTTGACTAATGATTCCTTCAAGGAGTATGGAATAATTAATGCCTGGGAGCAATATAGAGGGATACAGGAAAGCTGCAAGTGGATGTTCCAGAGTGGGATCATGGCAGGATTTGAGCAAGGCCCACACAGTTGGAGGTAGCTTTTCACAGGGAGAACAACCTGTGTAGAAAGTAGATGATGAACAACAAGCTGGATGCTTCAGCAAACTTTTAAAGTGACTTTGACACATGATAAGAACGTGTTAAACACAAGGTTCCTGCATTTTGCAAGCAAGCCCAATGCTAGCTGCATATTTTTAATGGCAGCAAATTATTGCACGAGCTTTACTAAACATTGCTGCAAGCCAGGCCATAATTGCATGCACTGCTTCAATGTTCAGACACTGGTGAACAAACACGCATTGTTTTGTGTGAAGCCCTCAACAAATTGTTGCTTCTTCTGGTTAAACCTTCTGTTCACTGTAAAGACTGCTTTCTTGTGGCACTTCTGAAAGCTTATGAGCAAGTGCAACAATGGAATTTGAGGTTCTTTCAGTCCACACAGCTGAAATGTTCTCTTCGGTGGGAGCTAAGCTTTCTAGGACTCAGTAGACTGCAGCTGAAATGAATTCCTCATCACAATAGTAAAACAAGAAGTGCATTCATCCCACAGCACGTTCAGCTCTGCATGCATTGCAGCCCCTTTCTAATGTGGTTGCCATGGCATTTGTGGGTGGTGGTGAGGACGACAGGAGATCTCAACAGGAACGCCAAGCCACGCTCTAAGAGATGTCAGACTGACCTGCTCTTAATTCAGTGGCTGCTCTTTCATCATTAAAAAAGATCAGCGCAGCTTTTGCTTTGAGAATGGATGTGAAATTCAAAACAGCAGTGGCTGTCAGAGTGCAAATCATGTGGCAGAAACTTGGGGGGGGGGGTTTTGTGTTACTTCTGAACCCACAGAAAGGTTATGAGGAAATGGGAATAAGCTGAGAGTCACACTAAGAAGTTGGGCTGTGCACCTGCCCATGGACTTAGTTCTAGCAATTTCATCTTGCCATAGAATGTAATGATTGTCTGGAACACAGATGAACTTAAATATGAGGTTTTAAGTCCACGTGAATGTGAAACCTGTAGCAGAGCTGTGTATTTCTTGGGTCTCATGCTCTTACTTACAAAGAATTCAGAAGTTTGTTTTCCTTAACCTTGAGAAGAAGCAAAGAATTAAAAAAAATATTCAATGCTTCTTTTCCTTGGGACTGTGATTATCCTCTTTTTGCCAGGGGCTGGAGCTTGTTGTTAAGCTGCATGGAAGCCTTTCTCCATCCATATGTCCCACACAACTTCTCTGGGTAACCTGTGCCTGTGTCTCACCACCCTCATAGTAAAGAATTTCTTCCTGATGTCTAACCTTAATCTCCCCTCTTCCAGTTTAAAACCATTACCCCTTGTTCTATCACTGCCCTCTCTGGTGAAATGTTTCTCCCCATCTTTCAGTAGGCTCTCTTTAGGTATCTGTGTCTTTAATGAGAATTACTGGCTACTTATATTAACTCTAATATGACTCCAAGACAGTCTTTTGAAATAAAACAGAATCACAGATGAAGCAGAAGGTATGGATTTGTGTTTTCTCCCCCAGATTAGCCACACCATGAGCATCCTCTTTGGGCCATAGCAGTGGCTGGTGGCTTTTTGCTGACAGGAAGGTGATCCCTTCCTGCAGGCACATGTTGCTGAAAGTGCTCTGGAGGCTGGGTATCAACAGGCATTGAGAGCATCTGGCACTGGGCTCTTCCCTGGAGAGCAGCCCACCTGAAACCTGGACTTCTCTGATGGTTGTGACAGGCCATCATGTGGCAAGAAAGGTGGTGATGAAGATGTTTCCTGCCACTTGCACTGGTGGGTAAATGCAGCCAGAAAAACAAGTAATTCTTCAGTGTGGGGGTGTTGAGACACTGGCCCAGGTTGCCCAGGGAAGCTGTGGCTGCCCCATCCCTGGAAGTGTTCAAAGCCAGGTTGGATGGGGCTTGGAGCAACCTGGTCTAATGGGAGGTGTCCCTGCCCAAGCAGGGATGTTGGAACTAGATGATCTTTAAGGTCCCTTCCAACTCACATCATTCTATGACATGTTCAGCAGAGGATGCAAACCCAGGTTGTAGGTGCCAGGTGTTTCCCTTTGTCTTTCCCTTCATTGTTTTCTGCCCCACAGATCCTGACCAAGGCCACTGGCACTGGGCTCTCCCCAGCCTGCCTGAAACCTGGGCTTCTCTGATGCTTGTAACAGGCCCTTGTGTGGTGAGAAAGGTGACAGTTAAGACACTGCCTGCTGCTTGCATTGGCAACTCAAACAGTGCCAGAAATAAGCCCAGCAGAGGATGCAAAACTGATATGCAAGTGCCAAGGCTTGTTGTCTTGTCTTTCCCTGTGTTGTTTGCTGCCCTGCAGGTCCTGGCCAATGTCACAACTGGTGACATGCCCCTTGCCAGTAGCCCCCAACCATACAGGGACTCCAAGCAGTGAATACTGGGACTATTCATGGGGAGCACACCTGCTCTGTGCAGAGCCAGCCAGAGCTTCTCTTGTTCCACAGGAGCATTTCAGCTCATCCAGCATTTTTCACCCAGGAGCACTAACCTACAGTCCAATCATGATGTACTATATGCCCTTAAATTTGTAATTAGTTACATCCACTTGAGAGCAAATTGTCCCTTTTCCCCCTGATAGACACATGTAACTCGTCTCAGCATTAATGGGATTTACATGGGCTTATCAAGTGATAATAAAAGCCTAAATGTCAGATTCTGCAAACATTTACTGTGTAATTTCCTGCTCTCTCAACACACAGGGAGTGTAACTAACCACTGTGAAGTGCAACATGACAAGGAGAAAAAACCCAGACATTTAAGGTTAATGCTTGGCCTTAAGCATGCCATTGTTGGAGAGTTGCTACAGACACAGACCTTTCTGAAATGTTAGGACAAATAACATAGAACAAAGTAAATCAAAGGGCAAACTGGTGTCAAAGTCATGGATGGGTCTTTTCCCCCCTGCAAAAGGGGCACATCTGTACCTTGAAACATCTGGGTGAGCAGAAGGCTTGGTAGGAGTCTGCATGTTGGAGGCTGCAGCAGGACATGAAGGTCCATGCAGCACTTTGCTCTTGCTCAGAGGGGAATGTATGAAGAAGGTAACACCAGCTGGGCTGATTTAATCTACTCCCATGTGCCTCCAGTTGCCTGTGGGCAGGCATGAAACAACAAGTCCTTCAGTGTTATCTTGGATTCCTGGGGGCTGGAAACAAGGATTTGTCCCAAAGGGTGGGACTCATCCCTCCCATCCTCAGGTGTCTGCAGCATAGGTGGCTCCCATCACCTTCTTGTCCCTACAGTGCCTGCATCTCTCCCTGAAATATTATGGAATAAAGGTACCACACCTGAAGTTTGGTGACAGCAGCTCCCCCTGAACTGTGCATTCATGTCCCT
Organism: Chaetura pelagica; assembly: GCF_000747805.2. Taxonomy (NCBI): domain Eukaryota; kingdom Metazoa; phylum Chordata; class Aves; order Apodiformes; family Apodidae; genus Chaetura; species Chaetura pelagica. The sequence continues at coordinate 826,899 of NW_009951940.1, forward strand.
GGTCTCTCTATGATTTCCAGTTACAAAGCTGTGGCCTGTTTCTTCTCCTGGAAAGTGCCCTGGTCATAAAGGATGAGAAGAAGCCACTACAAGTGGGTGTGCATAAGGCCCATCTCACTGCTGCTCTGTCCAGGCAGCTTCAGGGTAGAAAGGACCACATTATAAACCAAATTATTGAGTCCCAGCCATTTCCGTGGTTATTCAAACCAAACTATTTAAAAATCTCTTCATCATGCCAGTAATTTTCATGCTTTGAGGGCTGAATTTTGCACTAAGAGCTTCCTTTCTGTGAAGACTTCTGAGGTAAGGGACAGGAACACACAACCTGGATAGATTTTACATGAATTTCAGTGTAGAGTCTCAGTGTTCTTCTTCCAGCCATTTCTCAGGTGCCAGAGCAGAGGTAAAGAGGAAGCTGAACGGGAAAGGAGGATGGAAATAAACACTATTTCTGTAACCATTAATACAAATCCTGGCCAGATGCTTGCCCACCCCCCAGAGAAAATCAGATCAGCAATAGCAACGTGCAGATCTGTTTATTGGAAAAATCACAAAGGAAAACACCCATAAGTGACTGCCTCAGGCTGAGCTTCTGTTGGACAGATGCTGAAAACTGATCTCCTCAAGCACCCTACAGCCAAAAGGTGTGACAGGGCATTTATTGTGCCACCATAACATGGCTTGGTGGAATAGCCAGGCAATTTGCTGCCTTTTATCCAGTGACTGAAATAAAACAGGAGAGAGGGCGGGGTAGTTTTAAACATTCCTGTTGGAAAACTTGCCTGTTCTAAGGGGAATGTTGTGCAGGCTGAGCTGCAGGCAAATATGGCCAGAGGCATCCCACACACATACCAACACACACAGGGAGCCATACACAATATGCAAACACCCTAAAAGCCCAAATAAATATCTTGAACATCATATGTGCTCCAGGGGAAACAAGGGGCCTGCCCACACACAGAATTAAGAAGTTAACTAGTGTTTAAATATTTCCTTGCAAGCTTGGGCACTATTAGGGCTTCAATGAATATAAAACTAGCAAGAACAAGTGGCTGGATGGGAGAGGAATGACTCTGTTTTGCAGTATGCTAAGATAAATGATGAACAAAAATCATGCAGATAACCTGTGCATGATTTTTATTACAGCCTTAACATGGCATGATTGGGAACTGAGGGAAATGCTTTTTTAAAAAGGCATATTGATCTAGCAGTGACCTTTGAATATGTTCAGGTCCCTGTGGGCAAGACGAAGCTACTTGTGATCTTCTGTAAGAAAGGCTGAAGCAAAAAAGCACTTCAGGATCACATAAAAGCAAGGATCAGCCACAGGGAAATACTTTTTCACCTTCTTAAATGTTTCACCAGACCTGATGATCTGTTCATGTTGATAGATTCACCTGTATGACCTGAAGGCGGGATAGGTTTTATTTGGTCTGTCAAGAAGACTCATCTGTCACCTATAGTTGGGGAAGAATGGGGTGTCTCTACTACAGCTGGCAGTGGACAGATGAATTGCTGCTTACCCACTCCTGCAGGAATTTTTACATCTACTCATCTGGGATGGGAGCTATGGTTTATTCATGTTTTTTGTTATCTCTTTTGAGTGCCACCAGCAGTTGGCTAAGGTAGTGCCAGAGGAACCAAAGATGTCCCAGGCACCTTGCTGAAGTTTTGACTCTCCCTTTACTGTTACTGTGCAACTCGAGTGGGAACAGATGGACAGTGGGAAAG
>NW_009951940.1:828675-842625 GCF_000747805.2 Chaetura pelagica
TTGGAAAGAGTTCAGATTTCTGGTTCACTCTCCACACCTGGGACTTTTGGATTTTCCTTTTTTGAGAAGGAATGGAAGAGAAGAATATTCCCATTGGAAGGGACATACAACAATCCAGCTGCCTGACTACTCTGGGGCTGTCCAGAAATTAAAACATACATTAGGGGCATCATCCAAAGTTTTTTTTTAACTCATTGCTTTTTAATTACCTCTAGGCCAAGAAACTGGCACAGCAATTTCTTTGCAGGTATTGAGGTTGCACATTTCTCTTTTCATGCCTCAAGAGACTTAGTTATAAGTTAGGTGTTTCTCCTTCCAGAAACATGGCTAGCATATCAAAAAGGAAAGATCCTTTGCATTTTAAAAAAGCAGCAAGTTGCAGCAAGGCAGCTGGCTCACATCAGTATGTATTAAACTCACCTCTCAAAGTTCTCCTCCAGCTTTGCCATCACCTCATTTTTCTGACCTTGAGCAAGATGTTTTATCCATTGAGGTACCACCTGGCATGCCTGCAGATGGGAATCCTTCTTACCTTTCAGAGATCACTATTGATTTAGCTAAGCCTGTATCTTTAATGAGCTTTGAGTTCTTCAGAAAACATCACAGAAGCACAGATATTACTGAAACACATGAGTAGAAGTTGTGGGTAAAAGTCTTTCTGAAAATTACTCTCATGATATTTGTCCTGGGCGCACTCTAGACATGAAGGTTGGAATCTGGATCAGCAATGAGAATATTCCTTTCTTTTATTAAAAACTGATGCTTCTATTTAACTCTTAGGGAAAGTAAATAAATAGAAGTAAATACCAAGGGTTTTTTCCTCCCTTCTGGCTTCTGTAACTGACATGCATGTTTGTGTGAATTTCTCTCACAACTTTTAATTATATTTAAGAAAATTGTATAGTGGCTGAGAACACCAACATGTTTTTTTAAGGCAGACAAGCTCCACAGTCCAGTTTCCAACCTCAAGCACCATCACTGATAGGGTGGGAGTAACCCGGGACTGGAGTGAAAAGCAAGGCATGAGAATACTGTATTGCTGTTGAGGACTCAGCATCTTAAAACTACTGATAGGGTGGGAGTAACCCGGGGCTGGAGTGAAAAGCAAGGCATGAGAATACTTTAATTGAGTATTGCTGTTGAGGACTCAGCATCTTAAAACACCAGCCCAAAGGTCTCTCCTTCATCAGGGAAGCTGCAAGCCTGGGAATACTAAGGATGCTAAATGTATCTGCCACAGTGAATGATCCCTGGACACGATGCAAGGGAGTGCAAAGGTGTGAAATGCTTTTCCCCATCACCCCAAGTGTTCATGATCAGGTTGGATGGAGCTTTGAGCAACCTGATCTAGTGGGAGGTGTCCCTGCCCATGGCAGGGGGTTGGAACTAGATGATCTTTAAAGGTCCATTCCAACCCAAACTAGTCTATAATTCTATGTTTCTGTGACATGTGTGGTTTTCAGGGCTAAACCCTCTCTAGAACAGACTGGTGCATCTACTTGGGGCTCTTGGGCCTCTTCTCTGTTGCCATAAAGTCTAATTGAATTATTTTTTTGATCCTTTTAGTTGGGGGCTGGAGGCCTGTATAGGACAAAGGAAGAGAAACCTATAGAACAGCTTGTACCATCCCCTGGGAGTGGTTTTTGAAGTGAACAAACCCAAACACTGCAGCTAGTTTCTATTTCAGAGGGAAGTGCCCGAGTGACTCCCAAAGTCAGGTGGGACTGGACTCATGTTTTCACAGTGTGGATACACAAGAGGGAGGACCCAAAAGTGAATGGAGAACTAAGCTATTTGAGAGGAGACACCTTAAAGGGTGAAAGGGGAACGTACTGCTGCTTGTAGATCCAGAACAGAAGAAAAGAAGGGAAGGGAGAGAAAAGAACTGTTAAACCTTAGGTACAACCTGGGGAAAAAGGCAAACACCCATAACATCATAGCCAAACATAGACTGAAAGAGGTTTCTCACGTGTGACTAGTTTACTGCACACCCTTCAGTAGGACTGGGAAGTGAACAGCTTTGTGGTTGAGTTTGACCAGTTCAAGATCAGGCTCATGCCATAAAGTGGCTGATGATAGCAGGACACCTCACTGATAACTTGTGAGATTCAGTCCCAACCTGTTTGCCCACACTCTTTGCAGGATGGTCCCAATCTATGTGTTGCCATACTTCCTTCAGGATTGGTCTCCAGGCCTGAGTATTTCCTTTTCTAGAAATAATTAATATTAAACAGTAGAATTTAGCTAAAAAAAAAAAAAAAAAAAAAAAGTAAATATTTATAAAAGCATAAGATAAAGGGCTTATTCCTCAGTTGGGATGAATAGGAGTAGTACTGCTCATCTCTGGAGAAAGTCCAAGGAGGCCACAAAGATGCTCAGAGGGCTGGAGCAGCTCTGCTCTGGAAACAGGCTGAGAGAGTTGGGGTGTTCAGCCTGGAGAAGAGAAGGCTCCAGGGAGACCTTAGAGCACCTTCCAGTGCCTGAAGGGGCTACAGGAAAGCTGGGGAGGGGCTTCTGACAAGAGCTTGTAGTGAGAAGACAAGGGATGATGGATTTAGGTGAGACATGAGGAGGAAATTCTTCACTGTGAGGGTGGTGAGAGACTGGCCCAGGTTGCCCAGAGAAGCTGTGGCTGTCCCATCCCTGGCAGTGTTGAAGGGCAGGTTGGATGGGGCTTGGAGCAGCCTGGGCTGGTGGGAGGTGTCCCTGCCCATGCAGGGAGTTTGGATCTAGATGATCTTTAAGGTGCTTTCCAACTCAAACTATTCTGTGATGATTCTGGGGCCACATTATGGCAACAAAGGATTTGGTTCAGATAAATTTAATCACAAAAAAAGGACTTGATCTTCTTTTGGACTAGGAGTATCATTAGCTTCTTCCTTAGTCTGTTCTTCCAAAATACTGCTGAACAAGAGAGGAAAAAGGATGAATCATTGCAAAGCTGCAAATATTTGGCTGGTTTAACAGTAGTAAAAGCCATTCCCCTATAGTAATCTCTTCCTCTGTGGGATCACTTTGGTTTATTTTAGCTCATGAATGAATGTATCAAGTATGTCTCTTGAAATTCAAGACAAACACTTTAATTTAGAGCTAAAAGGCAAAATAATGAAGGATTGTTGCACATACCTAAAAATAAACATCACCAAGCCAGTATTTCAGGACATCAAATATTCCACAGGTGACTTCTCACTTATTCTAATACTTGACACTACAGCTGCAGTGTAAGAAAGAGAACAGAAGCCTAATGGACTCTAAAACAGTCCTCATTTATTGTGGTCAATAGTCAATAGTCATTTGTATTAATTTTACTGAGGGGATATTGTTCAGCACAGTAGCCTAAAAATAACACTACTATTGCTATTGAATTTGTTCTTTTTCATTTTTTGCTTGCTGTGGAGTATTTCTCAGGCAGAGACTGACTGAAGTGGGGCAGGGACTGGATTGATCCACATGAAAACCAGGGCTGTGAACTTTCTCATAATTTCCACTAGATGTAAATAAAACTGCTGCAAATCTTCACCAGCCCTAGAGAAAGGGTGTTCTCTCCACTGCAGGGAAATTACAAATGAAATTGAAATTCCAGAAGCTCTGTAGCCAAACTTCATGTCATATTTTATCTAAACTTAATGTTTCTATCTTTCCCACATGGACAACACTGCTTTCAAAGAGCTGAGTGGTGAAATCTCTCAGGTATCATATTAAAGCAAGCCTTGCAAAATAGTCATTCTGAGCACAAAACATTGGAATTTGGATTTTTTTTTTGTAATAGATTTAGAAAAAGTTAAATAATTGTTAAGAAATTTTTCAACTCACAAAGAGAAATCCAGGCTTGGGGAAGTGTGGCTGGAAAGTGTCTGGCAGGAAAGGACCTGGGGGTTCTCATTAACAAGCAGCTGAACATGAGCCAGTGTTTGCCCAGGTGGCCAAGAAAGCCAATGGCATCCTGGCTTGTATTAGACATAGTGTGACCAGCAGAAGTAGAGAGGTGATTGTCCCCCTGTGCTCAGCACTGGTGAGGCCACCCCTGGAGTGTTGGGTCCAGTTTTGGGCACCTCAATTCAAGAGAGATCTCGAGGTGCTGGGGCAAGGACACAGGAGGGCAAGGAAGCTGGGGAAGGGCCTAGAGAATCAATCTGATGAGGAACACTTGAAGGAGCTGGGAATGTTTAGTTTGAGGAAGAGGAGGCTGAGAGGAGACCTCATCAGTCTCTACAACTGTCTGAAAGGTCATTGTAGAGAGGTTGGTGCTGGTCTCTTCTCACAGGTAATCAGTGACAGAACAAGAGGGAAGGGCTTCAAGCTGCACCAGGGCAGGTTTAGACTGGACATTAGGAACAATTTTTTCACAGAAAGAGTGGTTAGAGAGTGGAATAGGCTGCCCAGGGAGGTGGTGGAGTCACCATCCCTGGGTGTGTTGAAGGTTTGTTTGGATGTGGTGTTGGTGGAGATGGTTTAGGGGAGAACTTTGTAGAGTAGGGATGATGGTTGGACTTGGTGATCCCAAGGGGCTTTTCCAACCTGAATGGTTCTATGATTCTGTGATTTTATGGAAATAGATACTCTTTATATTTCCTATATACATTTTTCCCTTCTTGGTAGCACAGTATGATTGTGTGCATGTGCATGTGAGAAGGCTATTGTAATATACATGTTATAGGCATGCACAAACCATGTTATATTATGTGATATGCTGTATGTTACATATGTTATATGTTAGGATATGTTGTATGTTATGATATGTTATGTCATGTTACATTACATTATGGCAGTTGGTATATTCTGGTCCTAAACAAAGACAATTGCTTTTCAATGTACTAGAAAGCTTCTAATTATTCTGGAATTCTTCCATTTGAGGTGATTGGTTTGATTTCCATCCTTGACATCAACATCTGTGAGATTCTGTTTTCTGACAAATTTTAGGGCTTCTCTCCTTACAGAAAAGGGCAACCAATATGTTCTTCTAATGACAAGACTTTTCTTTCAAAGTATGAAATCTCTCAACTGTCCTAACAGTCTTTTTATTACATATTTTGTTACATAATTATTACGTATTTTGATTACATTTCACTTGTGCTGAATCATAAAGACAGCACTGGGGTAACAGGAGCTTGAAAAGTCTAACCTAAATCTCCCCTCTTCCGGTTTAAAACCATTCCCCCTTGTCCTATCACTGCCCTCTCTGGTGAAAAGCCTCTCCCCAGCTTTCCTGGAGCCCCTTCAGGTTCTGGATCTTCAACCTCTTCTCTGAACCTCTCCCAATATCTTCCCATAGCCATTAAATTACTACACCTGTTTTACAGACTAGAACAGGAGGCATCAAAACACTACATGACATTAAACCCCACATGAAGTTCATTGCAGAAAGAAAGACCTAACACTGCCCTGCTTCTTCTAACATGTAAACTCTTTGACAGGTAAACATCCTGTACATATTTACATGGGTAATACTCTTACAAAGTTAATGTTGTGATTTGCAAAAATGATATTTCTAAATAAATTAAAAAAAAAAAAAATCCACATCTAATTTACAATTTTCATCCTTCCCTTCCTGCTACCAAGGTAGCCAGATAACTTTCTAGAGAGGCAGACATCTGTAAGAAAGAAATGTTTGATTATTTTAAAAAGAGAAATCCATCACTTGCTAAACTCCCCTCTTGCTGATCCTGAAGCAGCCTTTGTTCAATGCAATCATGATGTTCTAAAGCTGAATAGCCATACTTTTCAAACTGGTTCAATAAAAATTAGAACTATTATGGTGCCTTTGATGGAGGAATGGTAGATTGCCACAAAGAACAAAAATCTTTGTGCACACTGAAATGCATCTGTTATTTCTGTTATAACAATAGTTTTCAGAATAAAGGAACTCAAGAGAATTATTTGTGGGTTTTAGTGCTTGCTACATCAAACTCAAATGGCAGACAAAATAAGGATATATAAGAACACAATTGTTAAGGAATTTGGAGGTTAAAGTATGAACTCACTCCTACATGTGCCACAATCAACTCATTTAATCCTCCAGAGCAAAACACACAGACTTCAGTCAAAACATGGGTCTTCTGTTGGTTTTTGTGCAACATTTTTCCTACAAATAAATAAACTCAAGCGTGATATCAAGGTAGTCAGGCACAAAGGCACTTCACAGGAGAAAAGCAGTAGGCAGAAAGGTGTGTGTAACTGGGAAGACAATACGGAAAATCTCTCTTTTTCCAAACTGCAAATGCATGAGTGCCCAGGACTGCCTGCAAGGGGTAGGGGATAAAGAACAGGATATCCAGGGGTTTGACAGTCCTGCAAGCAAGTATTTTCCAGTGCATCACTGTCTTATAAACATATCTGCTATGATAATTAGCTCCATATTTTATCCATTGCAGAGGCTTTCTTCAAAACCTTTGTGTCAGAGCAGTACCCTTTCTCTGCAGAATCCTAAATGAGAGTAAATGATACATTTTTAACGGAAGAACTGAAGAGCAAGGACCTGAACTCAAGAAAGTTACAGTCCTCTTTTATTCCATTTTTAATCCAGAAGCACAGGATGAACAAATTAGAGGAATGACAGAAGCCTTCTACCTGCTGGCCAACTTAAGTTCATTCAATGGTTCCCAAGTAATGACTTCATGTTGACAGCAGGGACTCTCTATGCAGTCATTGTAAAATGAATTCATACAGGTCAGCAATATCTTAATTATTTTTAACAAGAGGAAAATGTAATGCAAGGAGATTGGCTCTGAAACAGGATACAGGACAGGAATATTCACCCCACCCCAGAAGTGCTAGAACATGTCCTCTTCACCATGTCCCACAGTGCAACACAGCTATCCAAGGCAATGACACCTGGTCTGGTGGAGCAATTAGAACCCCCATGCCCCACTCTTTTGTTAGAGAGCAGAGAAGGGGTAAATTTCCAGGGCCACAACTTCAGGGAAGTTGAGGAGAACCTTACAACTCAGAGGAAAGGCATATGGAACAAGATCTGGGGGTGCTGGTTGACATCTGGCTGAACTCAAGCCAGCAGTGTGCCCAGGTGGCCAAGAAGGCAAATGGCATCCTGGCTTCTATCAGCAATAGAGTGACCAGCAGGAGTAGGGCACGGATTGTGCCCCTGTGCTCAGCACTGGTGAGGCTGCACCTGGAATCCTGGGTTCAAATTTTGGGCCCCTAACTACAAGAAGAACATTGAGAGGCTGGAGCATGTCCAAAGAAGAGCAACGGAGCTGGTGAAGGGTCTCCAAGAAGAGGAGCAGTTGAGGGAAATGGGGATGTTCAGCCTGGAGAAAAGCAGGCTGATGGAAGACCTTCTCACTCTCTATGACTACCTGAAAGGAGGCTGTAGAGAGGGAAGTGCCAGCCTCTCTTCCCAAGTAACAAGAAACAGGACAAGAGGAAACGACCTCAAACTGCACCAGGGAAGGTTTAAATTGGATATTAGGAAAAATGTCTTCACTGAAAAGGTTGTCAGGCACTGGCACAGGCTGCCCAGGGAAGTGGTGGAGTCACCATCCCTGGAGGGATTTAAAACATGTGTAGATGTGGTGTTCAAGGATATGGTTTAGTGGGACTTGATGTTCTTAGGGGTCTTTTCCAACCTCAGTGATTCTATGACTCTAAGTACCAGCCCTGCATCCCACTCCGAAAATCCAAATCAAAGTAGTATCAAAGTCTTCACAGTTCTGGGACAGATTCCAAGATGACTGGTCACATTGTCTTGTCTGAACTCCTTCCACTTGGAATAAATAATAGATTGGTAACAAATTGGCAGATACTAGATTTGAATAAAAAGAGACCTGAAAATAAAAAGAAGATTAGAAGAATCAATAATCACATCCATGCAAAATCATTCACTGAATATAAGACTGGTCAGCAATGACCATTAATACCCACAGAAAAGAGGCTCCCAACTTAACACGTTTGGTTCTGTGCTTGAAAACAAATCTAGAGAAAATTATTCTCTGATGTCTAGAACCCCATTTAAAGTGGCTAGAAGGATTGCAGAAAGGAGGGTTTCTTTGCCATTTGCTCAGATGTTGACGAAATGCAAAAAAAAAGAGACAAATTTCCCCAAATGTGGTGATTACATCCTTTTAGATGATAGGTGTCCAGAACACCAGTTAATCTTATCATAAATGGATAAAGCTTGACACTGTCTTAAAATAAAATCAACAAGTTAAAACATGCCTCACCCCTAGCTGGACCAATGTCCCACAGGCCCAGTGTCACTCTGTGGAGATCAGGATTAGAGGCATATGTTCACATCTGAGTGCTCTAAGTGTGCTGAAATCTGCATTAAGAACCCCTTTGATCAAAACATCACATACATTTTACATATCAAGGGGCTCTACAGACAGAACTGTAAGCTTACCCAAGCTGCTGAAGGGATTTTTTGGGGAAGAATTTGACAGAGAACAGACTGATGACACTACTGTCACTGTTCCTGCAAAAAAAAGCTGACTTGATCTGATGAATGATAAACAACCAGAACTGCACAAAGACAAAATAAAAACTAATAAAAATGAGCTTTTTTAATATCAGTTTGGCTAAATGAAAAGAGAAAGGTAGCAGGTTGGCTCAGAACTGGAAGAGACAAAAGGTTATGTCTTTACTAGGAAAGCCACCAAGTGTCCTCCTGGAATGCAAGCACTGCAGCTCCAACTCTGTCTGCCTGACAAGTTAGCCCTGTTGATAGCACATCATCCAGAATTCCCTCCTCTCTTGGACCTCTCTGAGAAAACTGTGCAGCTCAGTCCAAACCCTCTGAGTGGTAGAAAACTGCACAAGTCAAAGAATGCAAGCATTTCTAAACGTCTGTAAGAACTCACTCCCTTTATGCTGCTTGCTCTCAACAGGATGCAGTTTTAAAGTTATGGTTTGGTTTGGCTCAGCTACAGGTTTGTGTGAGGTTTGGTTGACACAAAAAGAAAAAAAAAAAGAATGTATTTTGATCATGGAAGCCAAAACAAAATGAGAAGAACAGCCTTTTAGGATAGCTCATTAATTTTACTTGCCATACCATCACTCTAGGGCTCCCCATTTGGGAGTCTCCTGATTCCTGACTTGCACCCTCAGCAGATTTCGCAATGACACCAAGCTGTGTGGTGAGGTTGACACCCAAGAGGGAAGGGATGCCATCCAGAGGGACCATGACAGGCTGGAGAAGTGGGACAGTGCCAACCTCATGAAGTTCAACAAGGCCAAGTGCAAGGTCCTGCATCTGGGATGGGGCAACCCCAGGCAAAAAAACAAGCTGGGTGGAAAATGGATCAAAAACAGCCCTGAGGAGAAGAACTTGGGGGGGATAGTGGATGAGAAGCTCAACATGAGCTGGCAGTGTGTGCTGGAGCTCAGAAACCACCTGTGTCCTGGGCTGGATCAAAAAAAGCATGGCCAGCAGGGAAAGGGAGTGGATTCTGCCCACTTACTCAGCTCTGGTGAGACCCCACCTGCAGTGCTGTGTCCAGTTCTGGAGCCCCCAACACAGGAAGGACATGGAGCTGTTGGAAAGAGTAGGAGGGCCACAGAAATGATGAGAGGGATGGTGCACCTCTGCTATGAAGACAGACTGAAGGAGCTGGGGTTGTTCAGTCTGGAGAAGAGAAGGCTCCAGGGAGACCTTAGAGCAACTTCCAGTGCCTGAAGGGGCTACAGGAAAGCTGGGGAGGGGCCTTTTATGAGGGCTTGTAGTGAGAGGACAAAGGGTAACAATTTCAAACTGGAAGAGGGGAGATTTAGGTTAGACATGAGGAAATTCTTTCTTGTGAGGATGGTGAGACACTAGCACAGGTTCCCAAGGGAAGCTGTGGCTGCCCCATCCCTGGAAGTGTTCAAGGGCAGGATGGATGGGGCTCTGAGCAACCTGGTCTAGGGGGGTTGGAACTAGGTGATCTTTAAAGGTCCTTTCCAACCCAAACTATTCTGTGATTCAATGATTCTACAACTGTCTTGTGCTTTTGTACTGACCAGAGAACAAATCTCTTGTCTTTCCTTTTAGTTTCCCTTTCTTACTTGAAACCAGTCTAAGCTGATGTGGGACGTTTCCTTTCTTTCTGGAAATCAAAGCTACCAGTCAGGACTGAGACATGGTTTGATTTTCTAGAAAGATAAATAAACTTCTTGCTCCCATGCTTCCACCTAGTTACCATGCATGAAGACTATCTAAGGTGGTCTACGTTACCCATAGGGTAGCAACACTGCAAACACACATCAGAAAATGAAGCAATTCCAGGAGGGTTCCCTTGCTGCCATGTCTGTTTTTAGCCAGCTATATCCAGAAAAAAACCCCACATTTAAAAGTATTGGTTTTGTTTTGTTTTGTTTCCCACTGGGAAATCTTGTAGGTTATTACCCTGCTTCTAATTAACACATTAACGTTTGCTTTGGAGGTTTTAGTTAATAACAGCAACTCATCAAGTTGGTCCCCCAGCTGCTAATTAGCTTTTTCCACACTAAATTTTCTATCTGAAATTTCGTTCCTGATCCTGTGTAATTTTGCTGACTTCCCTTAGAGCTTTTATTAAGAATTTCTTTGTGTTTTTGGTTTGGTTTGGCTTTTTAAAATACATTAGAAAAACTTCCACTGGTGACTTTCCATTCAGCTTCTACTCTTCATGCTGCCCAGAAATGCTAATGGTCTGGGTTGTTTTTTTTTTTAAATCCAGAGAGAAGCAGAGATGTGTAATGAACATTAGTAACATTTTGTTGCTTTTAATTGTTCAGGTCTGTATCTTCTAACCACGGGGCTGCACATACCACTGTGCCCCTAATTCCTGTATCATTTATCCTCCATCTATGTGGCATTATTCACTATTAAATGTGGGACCTGACCCCTCAAGGTAACCCATCCTACTGACCAAGTGGGAAAATTCCCACTTCAGAAAAACTGGCAGCATCAGGTTTGCAGCAGATGGTAACTGATAAGATGGGCATTGTAATTGTATTTCTATCTACTTCTGAAATAGGTGTTTACTGCATGCTTTTCCTTCACCACTGTCAAGAGTATTACCTAGATGCCTTATACATGCAGCTGAAGACCTCTTCATCTGAGGTTGATTTACATGATTAAAACAAAAATTCTCCTTTTCTGATGAAGAACATTACTGTGTATTTTGGGAAATATTTAATATCTTGCCATTTTCTCATTTTTTAATTTTTTTTTTCCCCCAAATCCCTCTGCATTTCATTGTCACAGCTTGAAATAGCCCTGCAGTTCGGAGCTACCTGTCTCTCACAAGCCTGATCACTCTGGTTGCTTTAATGAATATTTACCATCCTGCAGAAGAGCTGAAGATGCCTGACTGCAGCTGTGCTCCAAAATGCTGGAAAGAACTAGCTCTCTAAATTTAGAGTCATTACCCCCAGCTCTGTCACTCAGCAAAAGGAAAGACAATACAGGTTACACTATAATGGGGTTTCCTACCTTTTTGTTTATACCAATGCAGCACGGGTTTAATAACCACTGTAAATTAGATGAGGTAATGGCACAGACTGGACAAATAATACCATTAGTATTAACCTAAGTGTCTTACCTCAATGTTAATAATTCTGTAATAAATTATAGGGGACAGTCTTTTTCCCACCTACCAACAACCTCCACGTACACAGAGCAGGTGAGAAAATTATTTTACTTTCTCTGTGCAAGTTCTCAAGAACCAGAAGAAACAAGAAACACAAAAAGTGCATGCTACAACCAAAAAAAAAATCTAGCTATGTAAAGATTTAGACTAATTACCGAGGCTGTCTCATATTCAATTGAGAAAAAAGACTGGTAACCAGGGAGTGATTCTTTGTATTCCCAATAGGTTGGATGGATGAGCTTCTGGAAGTGTCTTTCTCACAGGCAGCTATTTTGGATGAAGCAGTGAAGTTGGAGGGGGACAACATGACAAAGACACATCAGAAATTTGGATCTGGATGCCTGGTAGTCCTTCCAGAAGCCATGACTATCCTCCTACTTGTGTCTCACAGGTTTCTGCTGAAACTATCATTTTGGATAACCATGTAACTTTTCATTTGACATCAACACAGCTCCCCTCTCCCAGCTGAGAGCCTGAATCACCAGCTTTTACTGGATGATTTTACTGGATTTTACAAGAACTTCCTCTACACTCAACTAAAAACTGCATTTCGTAATCTGATAAAGAGTCCTCAGCATTTTAACAAAATCAGCATGTTGCTGAAGACTTCTGTATTTTCAGGCATTTTGCTGATGAAAGAAAGCAACAAGAAATCAACAACAAAAAAAATTCTCACCAGGACTTGAAAAAAGAGACTTTTCAGGAATTGCTACAAACCATCAGTTTGACATATTGTTTTGGGCTTGCCTTCATCCTATTAAAACCAATGGGAAAGCTCCCAAGGATTTCAGACAGCATGCTTATTTTCCATATTAAAAAGTGTAACAATTAAAAAGATTGAGCAGAAACAGAAGAATCAGATTCACGTTTCCACCATTGCTCTGGCTTCACTCCTGCCTCCTCCCTCAATCACCCACATACCTCTCAATACTTTTTCAACCTGTAAAATGGAGAGAATTGGTACACTGGTGTTGCCCAGCAAACCTGCAGAGGATAAAGTTGTAAAGACACAAGAATAGTAACTATTTATTAAAGTGAGGACATTGGATAATGTATCTAAATGAAGAATGTTTATTAAACCCATATATAAAGTCACTAGGATATACTGTGCATGACAGAAAGTGGATATTGCTACTATCTTGTATGCATGAGATACAGCTCTGGAGAGGAGCTATTTACTTTCAGGCCTATCATCCAGTAAATAATGTGTGAATTTGGCAACTCCAGTACTGTCTCAGCTTTGCAGTGCAAAACACAGGGATCACTGTCCTCTTCACAAGTTTGCAGAGAGGCCAGAGCACTTCCACATCTTTGGCTGCAGGCTGAGACAAAGAAGAAATTAGTAATAATTGGGAGGAACTGCTTGGAAGGGCCATTTGGTGCAATTCCCTGCTATTGCTAACAACCATACCATGAACACTCACGAAGCTCTGCTTTCCCTTTCTTTTTTCCTTTCCCTTTATATCACCCTTTCTCTGTGTATTAGTCAGAAAATGCACTCCTGTTTTACCCACACATTTCCTTCCATTTTCACTATCCCAGTCCTCAGGAGCAGCCAATTTTTCCTGCGTTACTGTCAGTATCCTCTCTACTGATGTCTCCCAACTTTCTGTCATCAGTAATTTTAATTAGCACATTTCTATTTTTTTTTTTTTCCTGGCAGGAGCATCAATAGTGATTGCAAGACCAGTAAGTGTAAAATAACTGGAATCATCCTTCCTTCCTACATTTCTGCATAGTGGTCCAGCTTCAGCTGAAAGGGCAGAGTGTTGTTTTCTATCCTGTCTGGCCTCCAGCCTGCTGGTCAAAGGGCCCTCCCAGGGGACTGACAGATCCAGGTAGGATTCCCTGAGCTCCCACTTACTAGCAACTGCTGTCATGGGCAGGTATTTCAGTAAAAGAGGGATAGGAATGCTGTGCCGAGGTTCCAAAGAGAGTTTCTACGCATTATTTTTCTCAGGTGCTCGATGCATCTGTATCATGTTCAGAGCTCACCTCATGGATTGGTTCCCGCAGGGTCTTGGGGCATTTTAGGTGGGATTCACCTGAAAAAACCTTGTGTTTACAATCCAGGTACCTACTCGTTTAGCATGACCCCCTCGAGTTCCCTCACAACGCCTGGAAAATTAACAAACAGGGGGAAGCTGAAGAGCGCGACTTGCCCGACACCGAACTACCCGCGTCTGATCAGATGAAGCACATCCCAAATGCTTCTCCCCCTCGGCTCTGAAGGCAGCGCTGTGGGTTCCGATGTGTTTAAATTAAACCCAAACGCCTGTACCTTCAGCTCGCAGACCCAGGCGGCCCGCGGCCATGTTGGAGCGGGCGGTCCCGGCGTGCAGCGCGGCGGGAGGGCGGGGAGCGGCCTGGCCGGGCTGGGGAGGGG
>NW_009951940.1:844249-904037 GCF_000747805.2 Chaetura pelagica
GGGCCGTGGCGGGGCGGGGCCCGGCGGAGCGGGACGGTCCGCAAAGTAAACAAAGGGAGAGAGGAAAGGGAGGAGGAGGAGGTGTCCCCTCGCTGCCGGGGTTTGCCCCTTCCTCTCTCTCCAGGCCGGCTGGTAAATCTGTGGTCGCCTCAGAGAGCCCGTGGGGGGGAAGTGATTGAGGTTTGTTCCTCTTTTTTTTATTATGATCTGGTGCGTGTTGAGGTTTTTTTTTTTGGGGGGGTTTAGAGTGTTTTTGTTCGTCCTGTGGTTGCGCTCGGTGCGGTTTGATCCCAGGAGAAGCTCGGTGCTCACACACACGTTATATCCCCGAGGGGTTTTCCTAAGTCTGTCCGGGGAAAAGGGGCAGCAAGTGTTGGTGTTCCCGGCTTTTCTGCTCGACCCTGCTGGTGCCACAGCAGTTGTATTAGATACAGGAGCCCGTTGCACTTCCGAAGGAAATTTGATTTATTTTTTTAATTATTTTTTTCGGTTGTAAACCGGATTTTAGAGTAAAGTGAGAATTCTGCTCCTGCAGCTGTAACCGAGCATCGTTCTGCTCGAATCCCTGGAACTAATTTGGAAACATATGTGGTATACTGCCAATTTTCACATCCATTCTGTTTCTAAGCCTCCTTTACTCAGATGATGCTTTTTTGGAACGAGGGGTAGTTTTTTTAAAATTTCCTTTACATGTATTTTTTCCCCCATTTCTGGCTGAAAAAACTTGTTTGCTCTATTATGTCTGTGTTGGTTGACTTGTAGTCGGTCTTAATTTAAGTGCTCTGAAAGCAGAATGTGTCCTGTAGGCCTTAGCACCAATGTTGGAGTCTTGCAGCACCAGCCTGCAGCTCAGTTTTTTGGCAGTTTAACCAGGATAATAGCAGTGCTGTAGTAAACCCGTTGAACAAAAAGTTCACTTGAAAGGAAAAGCACGTGGGGATTCATATTGAAGTATTTAATGTAAATGTTAGCTTGAAAGTGAAGTGGTGTTGCTGTGTCCCATAAAAGTTCAGACTCCTTTGGCCTCTGGTTGTTTCGTAGCTTGCTTTCCTGTGTTAATTGGAAAAGTCCCACATTCCTCAAAGTTAATCTGCCTTTATCAACCTTGATTCTATTAAAACCGGGTAAGGTCAAGAGCATAACTGGGTTTGGGCCAGAAAATATTAAATGTTACGTAGTTATTTGGAACAGTGTGTTATCTTGCTGCTGTTGTCCCTGTCCAAAATTCCACCGCTTCCTTTCTCCACCCGGCTCCTTTTTTTACCTCTGAAATCAGGCTGTTCTCCTACCCTGTTTCTTGGAACACCTTTGCCTGCATGGTGTGATTTGCAGATAGGGCTGCAACCTTTGATTTCCTTCAAGCAAGGCTTATGGTGAGATGCTGTGAAGAATGTGTATATGTACCTCTGAGATGGGAGCCCTTGCAATAAGTATAATAGATCTAGAATCTGCGGTACTATTAACAAAAGGAAGGAGGAAAAAAAAAAGCCCTCAAAGGAGGGAGGAGACACTAGTTGCTGGGAAACATTTGCTCTCACAAGGCTGCAAACTATACAAGCTCTGGAACAAGAGAAAAACAGTTCAGAAATTATTTTCTGCTTTTAGGTCTTTCGTTTCTGTAGAATATAACTTGTATTGATGTTTGTGTTGGTCAGTCTCTCTGCAGGAAGGTTAAAATGTACATGTAAAAGGAGGATGGCATGATTCTTACTTGTCAAAAGCTCCAAGATTTATTTGGCTTCAGCCTTATGTCTTATTAAAAATACTGTGTGTAGTTGATGTATCAATCAACTAGTTGTGTATTGCAGCACTTAATCCAGAAATGGATGTTCCTAGAATAGCACTCTTGAATATGTAATTTGCTGAAATAGCTTGAAAAATTCTTTCAACTTCTAGACACCCAGAGATGTAACTTTGCTTCAAAGTATGTTGCATGTTGTTGAAAGGGCTTTTTTTTTTTTCTTTATATAATGGTTTACCACATGGTGATAGTGGAATGGAGGGGGGGATCTTGGTTTTGTAAATTCCACTAAGCTAACAGATATGTGGGGGATGACAGGAGAAGAGAGAAGCAAGAATGCTTTTTTGGAGATTAAGTAGCAAGCCAGGTGGATTTGATGGTTTAGGAGATTATATTTTATTTTTTAAAGTGTATGTAAGTGTTGAGGTATTTTTCAGCAGGAGGGTAACTGAAGAAGCTGAGCATCTCTGGAAACAGGAAATTATTTTTTGCCTTTTGTGTAACAAAATTATCAGTCCCCCGGTAGGCACTACTGTGTGGAGCAGTAACTTTCATGTTATATAACATTCGTATTATCCCATTCTTCTTGTATCTCTTAGGATTTGTGGAAGTGTCTCTTTCACTATGACAGGGAACTTTGTGTTCTCAGAGTACATTGTTTTGCTGGTTGTTCTTAAATACATGGCTGTATTCACCTACAGGTTTTTGACAGCTGCCTCACACTGGTGTTTAAACAACAGAACTGTTTTGTAGAATATTGGTAACTATAAGGAGGTTGTAATTTTGCTGTAAAATCCGTATATTAAAGTCTCGTATGTTTTTAGTTTTGCAAAGTATTTGTCTTGAATTAGACATTTGTAGCTTTACCTTTCAAGTAGATTGTTGCATATAGTGGCTCCATATTCTCACACTCTGGGCAATTTTCAATAAATCAGGAGAAGGTATTTAAAAAGGACACTCTTGTGCTAAAATCCATACTCTAGATCTTTTTTCCTTGTGTTTCAACTACCACTGTAGTGGTAAAATAAAAATGATAGGGTTTATTTGCTATTTATCAGTTAGCTTTTGAGTCCTCATTTCGGACTGTTAGTGAAAACTCAATTGGTATTTAGCTCCGTCAGCTGTGTTTTCCCGACTAAATCTGTTTTTCTTGTCATCTCACATTAGTGTTATTATAAAGTTCCAAACGCCATAGCTGAGCACCATAAAAATGTGAACTTAATTTCTTAAAAAGCTTTTAATTACAGGTCAGGATTTTAAACACTGCAACAAAGAAATCTTTACTGTATCACACTGAGCTGTGGTGTGGAATGATAGCAGAATTATTCAGGAACACTCTGAAACCCTTAATTTTGAGCATACTTATTTAGCACCTGAACTACAGTGTTTCTTGTGTCACTGAATGGTAACTTCTGCTGAAATCTGTTTGTTTTTTTAATTTATTTTAACTGTTTGAAAAAAACCAAAATCCTAGAACTTAATACAGATTAATGCAAGGTTAGAGTTTGTAAATTGTTAGCAATTTCAAGCTAGTGTCTTGATTTGTATATGACTGACACATGAAAACCTTGGATATCCAGTGTGTTCCAGCAGTTTTCAATGACTGTGGTTTAATGTGTTTGTTAAAAAGATATGAAGTTGAAAGAATAGGAAATTAAATGGAAAATGTAACATCAAGATTAGATACCTGGTTTTAAATAGTCTTTTTAGTATAGGAGAAGGAGAACTGTAGAGATGATCAGGTACATCTTTCTAAAAGCTCTCCTTTTTCATGTCCTGCTGTCTAGGTTAAGGCAGTGGTTGGTGGCTCATCAGGTGACTGGTTGAAGAAAGTGGCTGTTTAGGGACTGAACAGCTGAAAAAACTGCAGGGTTTGTGTCGTAGGCTTAAATTTTTATGTTCCCTTTCCCATTCTTTTGTAACTTGGGAAGTTTACCTGATAGAAAGAATACAAAGGTAGGAGGTTGTTGTTTGCTCAGGGTTTTAGTGTTCCTGACACTGGGATATGAGCCTTGCAACTTGGGAGTGCTTTTGAGTGTTAGGTGTTCATTAATAGAAATTTATTTTTAAAAGCTCCAGCTGCACACAAAAAAAATGACTCAAATAACCAAAAGCACAAAAAATTGGAAATGGCTTCATCTGATGTTCTTTATTTTGTTCTAAAGTAGACAGAAACAGGTGTGATTACCCAGGTCTGTTCTGCTGAAAGGTGTATGAACTACTAAAATTGGCAAGGTGATGTTTTGAAAGCTGCACTAGAGGGGTGTGTTGTTGGAGGGAGCAGACACAAGCATTGATGTATATGAGAGAGAGAGTTTCAGAGGTGGCAAGGGAGCTACCGAAAGTGAGTGCTGTCTGGGTCTTAAACTTGAAATCTGGAGATGCAGCAGATAACTGGTGGTATCAGTGGTTTGTAGATTAATAAGATACTGCAGAATATTTTCCGGAATCTGGTTTATAAGTTTTGAATGCAGTTTCTTTCAAAAATCAGAAGGGAAGAATTAAATAACAAAAGCTGAAGGCAACAGTCTTTGTTACAGAACACTGATAATTTGCTTGCATCAATGTGAATGTGGGTACATCTGAATTTTCTTCAGCCCATGGATGAACTGGTGAAACTGTCCTGCATGGGCTTTCCTTCATCCCTTGTGACTTCAAGACTTCTATTTTTTTCCTCCCCTCTAACTCTGCATTGGCTTACCTGTTCTTCTGCCCCTTTTTTATCATGCTTAGCACAGAAAGGGCACATTAAAAAAAGTGTAAGTAGTTGTAGATAGCTTCCTACTGCACCAAAAGTATTACTATTATTATTTTTTTTTGGCTGGGAAGAGAAACTCACAGACACTTGGTTTCCTTTGATGCAGGGTTCCAGCTTCATGCTGTGTAATATAGGTCAGTTTAGTGCTTAATCCTTAAGATTAATTTTCACCCTTTCCCTCCCCATGGAACTTTAATTCATTTGAAGATCCTGGTCTAATTTCCCTTCCTTTTGACCAAAAGTGTGTAAGCAAAATGTGTGCATCAGTTGTCCTGGAAACAGTAATGGGAGATACATTCCTTGCAACTGCTGTCATTGTAGGTATATTGACGAACAACAGATTTAGAAGCATTTAGACTGTATGTGAAGAGTTCTTAAATGAAACGCTTCTCATTGCACTTGCAGAGCGTGTAGTGGTAGAGCTGAAGCTGTTCTCACTGCTGGGGACTGTAAGAAGGAGGTCAGAGGGCTCTGCTGACTACTCCTGCTTCCTGCTGCCATGCTTGGGGTTTGTCATTGTTTACCCACACATGAAAATGGGCAATTCCTGCTTTTGTTTTATTTCAGTTTGGGGGAGGGGAGTGGGCGCAGACCATCTGAGGCTAGAAAGTATCTTTGGAAGGCAGAGATAATTTTTCCTTTAGTCTCATTAAAGTTCTGGGAAGGATTGGAAGCAGCAGCTTTTTTTTTTTTTTTTTCCTTTCCTTTTTTTTTTCCTTCAGTATAGGAAGGAGGAGCTGCTGCTTTTTCCTGTTTTCTGGCTGCTAGCATAGCAAATAATTTGGTTGCAAGGTGGTAGGAGAAGTCTCGTTTAGCAGAAGCTCAAAGGGAGATATATTATGTATTTTGAAAATCTGAATGCACTTCTTCCACGATATACCTAGTTTTTTTTTTTCCCCTCAGGTCTTTCCTAATGCTGCAAATAGTGTTTAGTGGTATAATCCTTGGGATGCACAATAGCCAGTGAGGTCTCAGGTCCATCTGCCTTTCATACTTAATTTCCTATCATTGCCTTCAAGATTACTGCTACTGAAGATATGAAGAGATGTGTAAATCCTAGTGTCTTGGGTTACACCCAGTGGTGGGGATTTATATCAGTCAAAACCTGTTTCATCATTTCTGTTGTAGGTTTATGTTCAGTGTGAATGCTGAGGCAAGTTTGTCCTCAGTAATACTTTGTAGTGTTAAGATACAGAAATTCTGCAATCTTTAGAAGATAATTAGGCAATCTTGTAAATCTTTTTCTGTGAAAGGTAGGGTAAAAACAAAATCTACTGCTATTTTCTTATTTTTATGTAGATACGTGTTCTTTATTTCCTTTGGATCAGATGGTTGTAATCTCTCTGTCCTTTGACAGAAAAATTGTCTGTGTTCTGGTTTAGAATGTTGGATTTTTTTAATTGGTCACTTTTCTCAAGTAAAGGTTAAGCCAGAAAGAAGAAAAGTAAAGTTAGTGTTTAAAAGAGGACAGTTCCTTTTTATTTTTGGTTAATCAGCCAAGTTGTTTCCCAGCTTTTTTTCCCCTTCTGTTTCTAATACACTTTCCTACAGGTAGAATTATTTTTTTTTATTGATGGTAGGATGCTCTTGTGGTTCTTTTATATCCACTTATACCTCAGGTTTTAGCAGTCTCCTCTTTTATCCCATTTCTTCCTTGACTGATTCTTTTTTATCTGTGGTGGAAGCTGTTTAAAGGCAGGGTTACTTTTTTATAATTGATTTTTAGAGTCTAGGCAGTAGCACACAAAAGTAATGTGTAACAGGTAGCAGTTCAGTTGCTTGAATTCACTCTTTGTCAATTTACTCTTTAATTTTGTAATAGACCTTGCTGCCTGTTCTTCACCATTTCTCTCAGCAAGTTCCAGAACTTGATGGAAGTATTGCTGTATTTTTGTCAGTGCCCAGGACCTCTCATGCCTGATACTGCCGGTTTTTGTTAAACCAGTGCTGGGAAGAGATAGGAAACAGTGATACAACCACAGTATTCAAAGTTGGGAGGCAAGAATTTTATTTCTGCTTCTTCTGTGTTTTTTGTTTTGTTTTCTGGCTAAACTATTTTACCTGCTGTGCTGTTTTTTAATTTCCGTTTATAATGAGGACAGTGTTTTGCTCAGGCTCCATCCACTGGCATACAAGAACATGGCAATTCTGAAGTGCTCTTTGTAGAGGGATTCAAAGTATTCATGAGAGAAAAGTAGAAATTATGATGTTGGACCAAAGTTGTTAATTTCAGATGCCATCTTACTGCTTGGAATGAACCTTAGAATCATAGAATAGTTAAGGTTGGAAGGGACCTTAAAGATCATCAGGTTCCAACCTCCCTGCTATGAGCAGGGACACCTCCCATCAGACCAGGCTGCACAAGCCTCATCCAACCTGCCCTTGAACATCCAGGGATGGGGCTTCCACAGCCTCTCTGGGCAACCTGTTCCAGTGCCCTCCTACCCTCATGGTGAAGAATTTCTTCCTGATGTCTAACTTAAATCTCCCCTCTTCCAGTTTAAAACCATTACCCCTTGTCCTATTGCTGCCCCCTTTGCTGAAAAGCCCCTCTCCAGCGTTCCTGGAGCCCTTTCAGGCACTGGAAGATGGTCTAAGGTCTCCCTGGAGTCTTCTCCAGGCTGAACAGCCCCAACTCCCTCAGCCTGTGCCTTGGCATGGCCAGGGCAATTAATCCTGGCTGTCAGTGTACTCATTAACCTTCCATGATGCCTGGCTCTGAACTGTGTTTACATTTACTAGATAAAATGCACTTGCATTTTATTTTGAGTAGGAACAAAAGCTGGTTGATAATGTGTATATAAAAATGCACATCCTTCCAAGATGAGCCACAAGTTAAATGGTTTTAATCTCTATGTTCCATTTTTAATTGTATTGAAGACTGTTTAATTTTGTTAATTTTTTGACTAGTTTTCCACTGCCAGCCTTCACCAAGGAAATCTTCACGTGCTGCTTGCAGTGAAGCTCTTTGCCAATGTTACAAATTACAGTTTCTGTTCTTGCTCTTATGTTAACACCACCATTATGGGAATCCTGTTAATTAATGGCTAAAGAAGTATTTTTGCATTTTTATCAGCTCTCATTTTCTATTTCAGGCTTGAGCACTATATCCTAGAGGCTTGTAGATTCTAGTTGGTTTATTAATTATCTTGTCATTTCCATCATTTTAGTTTGCATAAATCACGATGGCTGTTTTGTGTTCGTCTTCTGGTGCCTCTTAATTCTGCCACCTCTGTTCCTACTCTTTGTTTAGTGCATTTTGAATTTTGTTGTTCAAATGTTAGCTCAAAACATAATTTTCAGGTTCCACAAGTAAGCAGTGATGTGCAGGTTACTGGTTGATTGCCACTCAGTTTGTTCTGCTGGTGCAGAAGAAGAAATGCTTTCCTGTGGTGTAGGGAGAGGGTAAAACACTGGGAATCATCATGGTCCTGAAATCAGTGCTGGTAGGATTTAGGTGTAGTGCTGTGTTCAGTTTTGGGCACTGTACCTGAAGAAGGAGTTTTCCACTCTTGAGTGCTTTCAGTGACAGATTAGATACCTGAAGAATATGGCACATAAGAGTTGAAGAAATTAAAGTGCTCACCTTTTATCTCCTCATAGTGCATGATGCTATGACAGAGGTGATGAAGATAAAGATTTAAGGGGGTTAAACCAAGGAATAGTTGACTTAAATAGTAGGACTGAAGATTCAGGTTAACTGGGGAGAATGATAATGATAATAACAAATCACTGGAATAGATTACAGAGGGAACTCTTGTCACTGACAATCTTAAAGAAAAAATTAGATGTCTGTCAGAAAGGAAATGCTATTTATCCCTACCTCAGGAGTGGCAGATTGACAAGATGACCTCTTGTTCTATCCAGCACTGGTTTTAGTGATGTTAACAGGTAAAGAATGTGAGGTTATTATTTTTAGGCCTTACACTGATATCAAAAGATAGTTGACAGTAACCCCAAGCAACTGATGCTTTTCTCTGATCTGTTGTAAGCAAGTCCTCTTTGTTATCTTGTCAGTTGTGCCTGAGACTGGGCAGCTTTGATGTAGATGTGTTGCAGGCAAAGCACCTTGTGTTTTCCTTGTGGAATGCTCTTCTAAGCTAAGGCTGCAAAGGTCGTGGAGAGAAGATCCTTTCCATAAGTGAAGCTGTCATGCTCTTCTATAGATACATAGTTGTTACCTCGACATGGATTGAAGCAGAGTTGTAAGCTGGTTACTGGTCTTAGAATAATTGGTTTAGTTGCCATTTTGTTGCATAATTACAAAATCAGTGGAAGAAAACATGCAAAATTTCTAAATTGTGCAAGCAAGTTAATAAAGTGGCCCTGGAGGATGACTTTTTTCTTTTTCCTTTTGATATTGCCCTGTGATTAATGACTGTATTTTACTATGTAGTAATAAACTGAGCTTTGCTTTGAGAGTAATTGGAGCTTCTGATGAATCTATGCTTTGTTTTATGTCTTTCACTCTTTATGATGATAGCTTGTGTTTTGGTATTGCCCCAGTAGGTTTCTTCTTAAATGTAACTCTAATTTATCTTGTTTTAAGGCAAGTCAGAATGTTTCACAGCATTTTGTCATGGAATGAGAAAGTTGCTGGTGAGACTGGGAAACAGGATCAGGTAATCTTTAGTGAAAATGTATATGTAGACAAATTCAAACGTGGTATGTGTAGCTGGCTGAACTCAGTCCAGCCTCTGCTGGAAACTAGTATTAATGATGCACCCTGCATTTTAGATGTTCCTTTAGAGAGTAAAGAATAAACTCATTGATCTGATGGCTTTTTAACCAGTATGTTAAAGTTTTAGATGTGGAAGCTGCTGAAATTGATTCTTTAATGCTACCTCTGAGTATTTAGGGAGCCTTCAAGCTAAAAGTGTACATCTGTGTGAAGTGTATTGACTCTTGTAAGCTGTTTGCTGTGCTATGGAGAAACAAGTGATTTAAAAACACCACCTGAGTGCTGTAGAGGCAAGGGGGATTCTCTTGCCCATTGTTTGTATTCTGTGTAATCAGTTAATCAGCTCCTAGTCAGGCTAGATACACCTTTATTATCAGGATCATCAAAGTATTTCAGATTTATGTTAATTTCTTGTTTAGCATTGCCTTAGCATTCCTGGGGGGAGATATCCTCCAGGTAGGAGGATAGCACTGTTGTTATATGGCTTAGTGCATATGTATGTAACTTGTTTTGGACATTTTTTATTTAATTAATGGTTATCAGGAAAATCAATCCATTTCCGGATGTGAGTAATATTCCTTTCATTTTGCACATGCATTTTGATGGTACAGCTTAAGCATTGAAGTTCATAAGACAAATAGGGGGAAAATATATGGTGTGTGTTTCTCTTGTGGCAACATGTCTCTTATTGATTTCTTTATGAATATTAGATTGAGTTTAATATTTTGATTTCTTGGGTTGTGGACAGAAACAAAAATAGCATAGAGCCCCTGTGAAACTTCATTGAAGAACGGTGTCAAAACAAGGAGTGGGATTTAACACCAAATACACTGCTGTTCCATCTTCTTCCTAGACTTTGCCTCAATATTTCGTTTTTATAAGAAACTAAGTTTTGGTACTGTGGATTTCATTCTTGTATTGAGAGAAATCTGTTACCTATATGAAATTAATAAACAAGTAGGTTTCTCTAGAAGATTAGGCACCTTTAGAAGATGGCGGCAGCATAGAAGTTTAATTCTCAGATGGGGATTTAAATGAAGTGAAAGTGTAGTTGTGTCATAGGCTACAAAGCCCCTGCTTATTCAGCCTTGGTAGAAGGGGGGAAGTTTCTTTGTGTGAGGGCAGTACTGTGTGTCTCATGCTGTTTCAGTGTTTTCAACAGCTAGTTTTGTGCCTTGCTCTCCTTTCATCAAAAGAGGAGAGGGAATTCTTAGAGATGGGAGTGTGTATCATTGGCTTCATTTTTCAACTGAATCAGCTTTTTCTTCTCTTAAAAGAAAACAAAACCTTTAAACTGTTTCATAATCTGAGTATTGAACACAGGACCTTTCCTTCCTAGGAAACAAATTTGGGAGTTCTGTAATGTATTTATCTATGTGGCTTTTGGCAGATAAATGGGGATTGCATTGAAGTGCTTTATTTCAAAAGTCTTTGTTAATTATGCTAAAATAGGTATTGAACTACAGTATTCTCAACTGGGAGTAGGAACATTGGTCATATTATTCCAAGCAGGAGATTGTAGAGTGGGAGGGTGGGGGCTGCAGCAAGTTGTGAAAATAAATGTATATAAAGCACATGTGCTTTAATACCTTGCTCTTGACATTGATGGAAGTGCACATGTGCTTTATATACATTTAATACCTTGCTCTTGACATTGATGGAAGTAGTAAAATAAGGCAAGACCATGTTGAATGCTGAGTTGAGATTGGTTTTGGAAAAGCAAGATGTAAATAGCAAGTCTTGACAAAGGATTTGAAGCCCAGTCAAAATGAAAAGGGGAGGGGAAACTGTGGTGCCCATGTTGCATATATTATGAGTAATTAATGCACAGCTGTCACTTGAAATAGGAGAGTTTTTTGGACTGAGTCTGTGTTACCGCAGTTATATTGAACTTGGGTTTTGTATTGTTAAATCTGCCTTTATAGCTGATTTTGTGTGATCACCCTTATGAATAGGAGGGTGATAGTAAGTATGGACTCCTTTATTTTTTGGTGTTTCTAATATGATGCAGAAGTGAGACCTTACTGAAGTTTGCCTTGGTTAAGTTATAACAATCTGGTTAAATGTTTCCGTGGACCTGTTGGGGGTGAGGTAGCCATATGGATATGCTTTGAGGTAACATGCTTAGCATCTGTGTTTTGGTCCAAAGAGGCTGTTCCAAATTCTGCTTTATGGCCTATATTATTTTGGTGTCCAAGCCTCTAAGCAATGTTAAAGTCAAGTTAATGCTTGTACACCCATTATCCCAAACACTAAAGGTTTCAAGACTACTAAATCCTGTTCTATTCCAACCTAAGACGTTCTGTGATTCTGTAGTGTCCATGCAAATAGTACCTTTGAGTTGGTCTAGAAATCAGTAACTGTCTCAGTTGTTCGGGGACTTTTCCTGAAGGCCATAGGTAACTTGTTAGTAGACTCTTCTAAGGACTGTGTTGTACAGTTCTTCTGCACAGGTTTCTTCTTAGTGCTGAAAATGCTGAGGGCAGGTCAATTAGCTTCATTGCTGCAGGTGCAGGGGAGCTGTGTGCATACAGTTATTTCCATGAGTTATAGGAGAGTATCTAAAACCCTTTATGTACTGTATAACTAGCAGCAACAATAATAGCATTGCAGGTAACTTGTCTATAATTATGTCTCATCTCTGCTAAGGAAAATACTACTTGTGCCCAGAAATTGCTGTTACTGTTCTTTCCCTGCAGAGCTCTTGCAGTCTTTTCCTGTCTACTGTGATTTCTGTGGAGTTACCTGTGGTAAAGGGACATAATAAGAGACCAGATCAGATTACATTAAGTGCTTTATAAGGATAAAAAATGTTGTATTGCACCAAACTGTTAATTTGCTCTCTTGCTGTGTATCAGCAAGTGAAACAAGTAATGCAGATCTTTAGTGGTGCATCTTGACCTTTGTAAGGCTTGAGGTGGTGAATTGCTGTGTTGGAATGGAGTGAGGAATCTGTGAGAGGGTTAGGAGAGAATTAGAGAGGAATTTGTGAAGAGTAGGTTAATAGAGAGATGAAAAGAACAACAAGAACAATTTTTCTTGAATGTGATTGAAGAGCATTAAAGGTAGCTGAAAACATAAGGAAGCTGAGGAATGAGCTCTACACTTGGGTATTTTAAGTTTTCTCTTATGTCTTCAGTGATGTGCTTGGTCAAGAAGTCAAACTGGAGAGGGAATGGAATTATAATAAAAGGCAAAATTTGAAATGTCAGTGTGTGTGGAGGTTTAGATCTAGAAGTAAGATTTTCAGCCTTTTAATTGAAAAATAGGATTATGTGTGATTTTGAGGTGGAAAATAAGGTGATAAGATAAAACTGAGTAAAGAAAAATAAGGAAACAAATAAGCCTGCCCCAGAGAGTTGCAGCCAGCTGGAAAAAGTCTAAAAAGGAATTGTTTTCCTCTTCAAAAAATGTGCTAAACTTAAATATCAGTTTACTGAAAATCTTTCCCATGTGGAGGAAGGTAGAACAATGTAAAAATCTTTGAAAAATTCCCCACTTTTTAAATTCCAGAGCAGATGATGTGTTTAGGTATTCTTTACTTTAAAGAAACAGTTTTGTAAGATATATACCTATTCTTTTTAGTTGTTGTTTTGTTTCAAAAAGATGAAATTAAAGCACAATATTCTGCTTAACCCAAACCACGCATGTTTAACCACCTTTTGACCACTATAGAAGCTTTCAGCATTTATCCGAGTTAAAATGAGATTAATTGATGCTTTAAAAATTGTTATAAGTGGTCAGACTTGAGTGTGGGAGAGTTCTTGTCACCATTTGCTTCCAAAGGAATTGAGGAATGAAGGAAATCAGTTAGCCTGCAGAAACAGATCTTGGGTGTGTGTGGAAAGGGCTGCTGTCACTGGAAGGGGGAGGATGAAATGCTCCAGTGTTAGGATTGTCTCTGCATGATGTTCTTCGTAGCTAATGACCAAAAGAGGGGCCCTTTATCTGTGCTCTAGGGTTGCCATCCAACAGCAAATCACAGCAGCCTGCATTTGTACACTGAATTTTACACGCCTGGGTAGTTCTATTGAAAAATCAGTGGGATAACTTGTGTGGAAAATTTAGCATGCTTGTAAGTGTTTGTGTCATTGATGCCCATGCAATTAAAATAATATTTTTCTAGTATTTGTGTTCAGTGCATTTTTGATGCTGCCTGTAAGTCCCATGGGTTTACACCCACAATTATTTTAACAAATGCTTTAAGGGTGCTGTTGACCTGAACTTCCCAGCATGGGGAAAGGTCATTGGAATTTAAAAGTAGCTTTTTCCACATCAGAAAACGTATTTAATTAAATCAATAGCTGCATGGGTGTCTCAATCTGAGAAGTCTCATGAGCAGTTTCCCTTTTCATAAAGGACTTGTCATGATGCCATTCCCATTGTGTTAATTGTTGGTGTTTTGATGAATTGTCCCAAATCATGACTTATTCCCTAAAAATACTGAGTAGAGTGATCTCGGGAAAGCTGTTTGCTGCTGGGTCTGCTAGAGATAATGGGACAGCAGGTAATTTAACAGAATCTGTGTTGACTTTACGATTAGTATTCTGAGGCAGTGCCGTTCCTCTTGAATGCCACCATAAAAGCAGTTCAGGTTCTCAGGGGTCTTTTTCCCCCATGGTAATGGATGTGTTTCAGGTGAGTGTCTGTGGCATACTTCTGTGGCTTTCACATAGAAATTGGAGTATTTTTTAGTTTTCTAGGTTGTTGGGTTTTTTTCAGTTTATTATAGCTTAGATAAACACTTAAAGTAGAATTTGTGTGTTCTGTTTAGTTTAAAAAAACCAACGCAACAACCAAAGCTCTGCATGGTTTATTTGAACTTTTTTGTTACTTTATCTCGTAAGTTTCTCATGGGGAAATCTTTCTGTGGCCTTTGTGTGTGGGGAAAAAGCCTAAGTAGCTAAGGTGAATAAAGGTTCAGAATCAGTTATTAAAAATTGATTTTGAAGTGCTTTGCTTAGGCTTTCTACTGGTACTGCTTCAGTCCCTATAGCATATATTTGTTCAAGAGACAGAGCAAAAACAACTAGCAAAATAGCAATACTTATTCTGTAGGTTTCTGAGCCCTGGAGTTCTTTTGGTTCAATCCTTTTCTTTAGAAAGAACCACAACTCTATCTGGTCAGCATATTCTGTGTGAGTTTTGAGCTACATCTGTATGTATTTGTTGCTTCAGCTAAAAACTGCTTGGCTGTCCCAGGGTGTGCATACCCTGAAGAAATAAAAGCTTTTCACTAGTTCCTCCCACACACTTTATTTTTATTCCAGGGAAGCACTCTTTCTAATTCTAGATCTGGGTGCTGCTAACACTTTGAATTGCTCATCAGGGTTCTCAGTACTTACTGAAATGTTTCTATTAAATCCTTTTACCCTTCTTCTTCAAAAGACCAAAACTGTACCTACAGGATTGTTGGCAGCTTGCCTTGTAAGGTATCCCCCTTGATTTCCAAACCTAGCTTCTGCTTCTGCAAACTTTTGTGTTTTGGTTTAATTTTTTTTCCCTAAGGACTCCCTGGTAAGTCATCTGCACTTGTAAAACAGAAGATGTACTGAGCCAATTCCTTTTGAAGGTTACCTTGTCTTCATAATAACAATATAATTTATGTGCTTTTAAGTTTCTTGGGTATTTGACTACTTTGGTGCTAGTTTAAGAAAATATCCTAATAGATTCTAAATGTTCATTTCAGATTTCATGTTTCATCCCATATTGAGCAGCTGCTGCTGAGAGCTGGAAAGTCTACTTAAGGTATGTGGAACAGTTGATGATTGCACTTGAACTGAAATGTTTCAAGTTGAGATAAGGTGTTTTTGCAGGGTTTTTATTGTTCTTTCCTTGTAATTATTGTTGAAAATCCTGGTTTTCAAACAGTGAATGTTAAAACATAGTTTCTTGGATTGTCTTTTTTTCCTGAGCCTGCTAGAACTGGCCTTTCTCTGCATTGGCCTGTGTAGCAAGTAATTTATCAGGTATGGGAGAAATCTGTAAGGTGTTTTCTCACCTACCAAAGCTACTCAGCTGGGAATTGTCTGACTACTGTTCTGGCTTTGGAGTGAAATGTTAATCATGGAATCAGAATGGTTAAAGTTGGAAGGCACCTTAAAGATCCAGCCTCCCTGCTATGAGCAGGGACACCTCCCACCAGACCATGCCGCACAAGCCTCATCCAACCTCCCCTTGAACACCTCCAGGGATGGGGCTTCCACAACCTCCCTAGGCAACCTGTTCTAGTGCCTTCCCACCCTCATGGTGAAGGATTTCTTCCTGATATCTAACCTAATCTCCCCTCTTCCAGTTTAAAACCATTACCCCTTGTCCTATCAATGCCCCCTCTGGTGAAAAGTCCCTCCCCAGCTTTCCTGTAGCCCCTTCAGGTACTGGAAGCTGCTCTAAGGGCTCCCCAAAACCTTCTCTTCTTCAGGCTGAGCAGCCCCAACTTCCTCAGTTTTTCTATTGTCATGTTCTGCTTTTCTGTAGTACATAAAATATTGTCTTAAGCCACATCTTCACTCTAGGAGCACTTGGTCTAATCTGAAGTAGTTTAGTTGTAGGCAGGACTAGAGAAGTTGGGTAACCACAGCATTTTGTGTTATGTGAATCTATTTCTGTTCTCCTATGGTTTTGGTTCTTTGTGACCCCTCTTCTCCCAGACTGAGTGGTTATATTTGCAAACTTCATTTTTAATCCTTAGTATACTTGGCATGTTTGCTTTTATTAATGCTGACATATATGGATGTTTGGAATCTTCTTACATTTCAGTGTGGCTAGAATAACTTGTTGGATACTTTGCTGGTTTGTGTACTGTGCATTTTGGTTTTTTTTCTTTCTACAACTTTCTCAGTGTTTGGTGGTTAGGGAGCCTGTATTACATTTTTTATTTTTTTTCCTCTTGCTTAGGCTTTGGCAGGTAACAAAATTCATTGTCTGGTACTTGAAGAGCACTTTTGCGTCTAACTTGTTGATGCTGAGAGCCTTATTTAAAGCTTTTATATCACCTGTTTTAGTTGACATTAATGTTCTCTTTGCCTGGGCTGTAATGCACTTGAGAACAAAGGAGATGTGACTGCTAGCATTTCACACAGACTAGGCCATCTCTAATTGGATTTTATGCTGCTATCTTACAGTTCAGAGTATTGTCTCTCCAAATCTCTCCATATTTTTGCCTTCAGGGAACAGCAGAGTGTCTCCTGACTATGTATATTTACAGGGGTAGATGCCTTTACTCTTCAGTAGCTTTTTTTGGCCTAGCTTCTTACATCATGAGTGGTCTGGATGTTAGTCAGCCTTTCTTAAACTTCAGTTTTCAAATTTGTGGTGACTAATTGCTTCTCCTTTTTAGTTTCTCCCTTTCCTTTTCTGGTATGGGATGATGTTTATATTGTGCAGTTAGTTTTTTCCAAGGAATTCCATCTACTTTCACCACTCCAAGGCATAAGTTCAGTGGTCTAAAAAGTGGTAATTCAGTTTTGTCACCTAAAGTGGAAAAACCCCGTAGTACTTCAGATTGAATAAAAAGTAGCAATACTGATGTTTTTATCAATTAGCACTACATATTTGTTGCATTTTGTATAATTACTATTCAGATGGAAACCAAAACGTTTTAAGAGTATTTTTTGAACATAGAAAACTAACAGTGTTGGTTTTAAAGGAGAGGAGGGGTAAAACAGGCCCCTGCTCTTCAGTTTTTTGTATAAAAGGGCCTACAAATGAGACCTATCACTTCAGGTTTTTTTATGCTTCCTTTAATTTTGGTTGACCTTTTAAAAGGAACAGCTATGACTGTCGTGATGTTGTCACAGGCAAAAAAGCACACTTGTATGTTTTGTGAACTGCAGCCATTTATTCTTTGGAATACATGGTTCCTACAAGGCTGAAGTGAGTCATATCCTGGTAAAACCATGACAACTAAGTATTTATTAGTTTGTTAGGTAAATATCATGGAGTACCTTCCTAGATAAGACTTTATGGAAAATCAGCCCTGTGAATAACAAGGCTGTGAAATTGAATGGCAGGTAAGAAGAAACGGCAAAAGAACTTAAATGTAAATTGCAAATACTTCTGACTTGTCAGGTTTACATTGAAGTGTGTGTAATTTTTTTTTCTAGCTGGGGATTTGGTAGGAGGGAGAGATTAGTGCTACTTAGTCTTTGAGATTGCTGTTATATATGCAAATACTGGAATGACAGTTCCAGTGGAAACACTAGAGAAATGTCCTAAATCTTCTGCTTGCCCAACTGCTTTAGTGACTGTTGTTTTAAGTCTTGTATTTATATAGCAAAAAATTAAGCTCTTGCATGTACCACTATAGTCTTTTAATTACATGATTGCATTATTTGTTCCATAGAACCACTTAGTTTGGTACCAGAAATACACTTGTCTATTCACTTCAAGCCTTCTTTTACAGGGTGGATTTTTTCTTGTAAAGTTTGCCATGGGTAGGACTGGCTTTACACATTCATCTTATGGTGTTATCAGAATATCTGTATTAACTGGAGTCACAGAGTTTAGGATCAAAGGTTTTAATTTCAAGTCCCTGCTCAGACATGCCATTTTTTTTAAATTGTTGTAACACTTAAATTTATACTCAAAGGAGATCTCTCACTGATTTGAAAAGCACCTGAAAGTACCTGGCTGATCTCTCATCCCCCAGGTATCAAGGCATGTGACCATGAAAGAGAAGCACGTGGTCATTGCAGAAAACTTGGCTAAAAGACTCTGCTAACATCATCCAGAAACCCTGAGTGCATAGATGACAGTTGCTTCAGCTCATGATATATTCCTTGTCTTCTTCCTGATGCTAATTAACAAATGCAGAAGACTTACCAACAGAGAGAGGGACTATGAGCAGCAGTTCTGTTCAGCTTTATAATTTTAATTTGCTCCTGTGGCCAGTCTGGATGCACTGAATAGGTGCAGGGGTTCTGTAGGTGAAAGTACATGTACTTTATGGGTGTTTACTGTGTCTTGTCAAAGAGACCGGGCAGCCATTGACAGTAGGTGGAGCTAGCACTTCCACCTAGGCAACAGCTTCCAAACGATGCTCTCCTGATTGTATCCCTACTGCAAGTGACATAGGATACTTTCCAACTTTTGATTTGAAATTACACTAGTATTTGATGAGCAACCTAGTTGCTATCCAGCATAGCAAAAAAGACTCTTAAAAACAGTATGGAAGATCTATAAATTCATGTTCCTTTTTATCTCCTACAGGAAGACATGCTTCCCTAATGAAATCGTTAACAATGATACATGATTCCTGGATATTTTGGATGTTGTGTGTGTGATCTTGCTTTAATCAGAGAATCATTCAGGACTGCTCCCTTGATGCAAAGTCTGTTTCCTAAGTTTTCAGTTTGTACTTAAAACTGCAAAGAATAATCACTCTATTCTCATGCCGAGTTAATGAATGTGTATTGCTGGTTGTCAGTAGTGCCTGTGTGCTTATAGCTCCTCCTGGCTTCTGAAAGTGGAATTTTGCAGGTCTTCCTATCTGGTTTGTTATTCTGGACTTCTGAGGCACTGAAGAAAGATTTACTTTTCCACCAAGGTCAGTGTAAACTTCAGCCTCTTCCCAGGAGGCTGGTCTCACAAATGTGTGTGAGTTTACCAGCAGTTGAGTGCTGAACACTCTCTTCTCTCTGGTTGGGCTCTTACTGTCAAGGGCTCTGTGCTCCCTCTGTATTGGTATAGGCATCACAAGTTGTAAAAGCAACGAACTTGACTGTAACAAACACAAACCATCCCATGTGGTGCTTAATGCCTTCCTGAATTCTCTCCTGGCCTTTGCTCAGCATGGTGGTTGTTCCTCCGTTTGTCCCCAGAGCAACTGTTGCCTTTGACATAGAAGTAAGTGGATTGGGGAAAATAAATTTCAGTTCTTGTGATGTTCTCCTTAGTGTCTTACCCCTCTGTGGAGTTTAATAAAACCTCATTCTACCTCAGTAACATATTCTGAGATAATCCAGACAGAGTGAAGTAGGGGTTTAGTCTTCCCTCTGGAGGTGCCAAAGGTCTTCTGTATACCAAGAAAAATTATTTGTTTTGGTTGCTAGCCCTTCTGGTAAATGCAAGTAGGGAAATAAAAGCAGAAAACAAAGTCTGACTCTGTAAATAGTACTTCTTTGTAATACAACTTGGATGGATCTGTAGTAGTGCATTCTGAGGATGCCAGGCATAGCCATGGAATGCTACTGCTGCCTCCCAGACTCTTTTAAATTGCAGATTTCTGAATGATTGACTTGGTTAAATATCAGTGAGGCTTTTCCCCATATACCAGGACATTACAGTGCCCCATTGTTTCAGCTGGGGAATGTTGAGACCTTTTCACAGAGTAGATTCTTCTTCTCATCTTGGGGCATCTGTACTTTTTTTTTTTTTCCATGGAATGCTACTGCTGCCTCCCAGACTCATACCTGTTCAGATTTGTGCAGCCATGTTGACTTGTTCAAATTAGTAAGAGCAGTTTTGTATCTGAAGTCAAGCATGCCTAGACGTGTTATTTTAGCTACTGTGGTGGTAGGCTCTTATTTATAGTCATAATGAAGGTGGATACAACCCATTTTAATGGTCTAAAAAGCAAAATTAATTCTGTTTCATTATGGATATACTGTTCCATCCCATTAGTGTATTTTTAGAGAAGTGATAAATAGACTTACTGCTCTTGGGACTGCAGGGCTATATTTGCAGTCACTCTGTTTCTGTGAGAACACTTCATTTCCTCACTGGTAATGTATAATAATCCTCCTTTGATCCTGGATTTTGGTTAATGGGTTAAGATCTATACTGCTTGTTATCTGCTGCAGGAGATTCACAGGACTGTTTAACACTGGCCTAGGAAAGTTTCTAGAAGCAGCAGGACATTCTGAATCATTCGTTCATACTGTACTTACACAAGATAATCAATGGTAATGTGCTCCTCACTGCTGGATAGTAGAATGACTTTCCGGTATGTTCATGTTTCAGATGCTTAATGGGTCAACTCCAAGTCAGTCTTTGAGTGCACTTTGAAAAGTGCTTTGCCTTCCTGCTTGTGGAAAGAAAACTTGCAGACAATTTTCTGAGAGCATCAAAAAGACCAAAATTCAAACCAGACCCTAACCTTTTCAAGGCTTGAAATTTTCAGTTCTTACCTGTAAACTGAGTTAGGCTTGCCAGGCTTCCTCTTAGCTTTGTGATAGTGTTTTGTACTGGTGTAGTATCTTGAGTTGTAGTTGTAGGCCAGATTGCAATGGGTGTCCTTAAAAGAAAAGGAAAGCTGGTGGATACAAACATAGTAACAAGTCATAAAATATTGTGGAGAAAATATTGGCCAGCTTGATAGACATCAGGACCAGCAAGCAATAACCCAGGGGGTGCCAAGGTTGGTTTGTGTGTGCTGTAGTAAAGGAAAGATCTGTGTTACTTCCTGGCAGACATTCACAGAGGACTTTCTCTGAAGAGAAGCCATCTCAAGTACACTTCCTGAAGCCTGTTTTAATTAGCACTGCCTGAGATGCAGGGAATTTCACTCCTCAGGAAATTCAGGGCTTATAAATACTGTGCTGTGCTCAAATGGACTTGATGGTCTAGCTTAACCCTTATCAGCTTTGTATAAATTGAAAGACTGCTTTTTTCCCTCATGTTTGGCATGCTTTGTTGACTAGTGCCAGCATAATACTAACTTTTTAAAAATTATTTTTCCCCTTCTCTCAGTAGTCTCAATAGTCTCACATTTGATTCACTCCAGATTTTCTGTGGATATATTGTCTTGCTAGTAATCTCATTTTGTACATGCATGGTTGGTTTCTCTTGCCTAGTTGTAAAGCTGGTGGAAAATCATGCAGTACAGCGTTAGGAGCCTCTGATGTGATGTCTTCTCATGTATTTGTAAGACAAGTTGCCTGTTACATGTGAACAGCCAGTAATAAATCCCTTCAAATTGGCTTGACTCTATGTCGAGGTGCTGGTAGATAACTTGGTGTGCTTATTCTTGTTTTTCTTTGGGACTTTGGGTTGCCTAAGTCTTCCTAATGCATCATAATTCTTCTTATGCCAATTTCTTTTGGGACTAAAGCTTTGAATTTGTTAAGCTTGTAGTTGAGTGGGATATATTTATAAAAAGCTTTCCTCTGATTAGTGTGCTTGTGCTGCTGTCTGTGTGTAAAATGTTCCAAGTCAGCAACAGGTTTTGGCTGTGTGGATCAGTAGTGTTGACTGTTAAGTTTTGGAAATAATGCTGTGTTCGTTCTCATGTGCTTGAATTTCATTAAAACAATTTACAGTAGCAAGAATTGGAAGAAAGTGGTTTATTTTTTATTGTGTACTGTCCACACATTGCTATCTTGAGTATAGAGTAGCTGCCTGTCGGAAGTGATGTGATATTTTTTGTTTGTTAATGATAGCTATGAATTACACTTTTTCAGTGACAAGAAGTAAAGCAGACAGTTTGAATTTGTTGGGCAAGATTCTGGACAAAGGCAGCTTGGGCAGTTTTTCCTTATTAAGGAGGATGAAGAGGACATGAGAAGGCAATAAGAGTTTATAACTGCACCCATAAATGAATGCATTAAGTGAGATAAAATGCTCTGTTGCAAGAGGGAGGGAGCCTTGATCACCTAGCAGAAATTATTAATAGCTATTTCAGGTACCACTGAAATACTGCCCTTTAACAACATGAGGAAGGTATATTTTAACACAGTCCACTCACAGCTGAATTGTGGAAGGTGCAGTCTTTAAATTGCTAACCAAGATTCCCATTAAAATATAAAAGGTCATTTCTTTTTTTAGCAAAATAGCATTTAGAATGTGGAAAGGAAAAGGGCATTGAAAAAGTCATGGTTGTCAACATGACTCCAAGTACGGCATTCCAGGATATATTTGTATGTATTGTAGGCAGGTGGTTGTGTTGTCATTTCCCTCTTTCAGGATCAGTCTACTTGGTTAAACTTTCAGGATAGTATGATAAAAGCTTGGCAGAATGATAGTAGATGTTGAGGTCCAAAGGAATTGAGGGAACTGTAATCACAGAGTTCTTCCTTCCATCTTATTCCTTTATTCTAAATGATGTCTATGAGAACAATGTCCAAAAGGAATAGCAAGATTTTTCTGTAGTATGTGTTGACTTTCTCCTCTTTCAGGAAGTCTCTGTTGTTTTGCTGTTAGTAATATTCCTGGGACTCAGAACTGTATTGCATCATAGTTATTTTAAGCAAAACAATTCAGGTTTTCTACTTTGCCTTCAATGTATGCAAACCCTTACAAATCATCTTACATATAGTTGAGTTGGATTCTTATTATGGTGAATAATTTACCTTGGAAATCTCTGCATAATAGTTTTTGGTTTTGAAAAGCAAACAGAATGTGAACTTGCACAGTTTTTTGCCATGGTGTTAGGGGCTATGGGTTAATCCTTCTTTGACATCTTAAAAAAAAATTCCTGAGCACAGGATATATTTGTATCCAGCCTGAGCCTTCTGATTCTAGCTTTATTCTTAACCCTAAATAGATGTGATCCTAAATTATGCTGTTCGTTAAACAATGATCTCTACATCTTTTTCAGGGGAGCTTTTTGGGGTGGCTTTTTCAGTTTTAATCTTGATGAGAACTTCCTAAATGGAGATCATGTATGGATGTAGGTAGTCAATGAAGAATAGGACATCTGGCAGTTGTGAAATTTGAACTTGAGTTCAGAGGTTTCCTGTTCATCGGGTTTGAAGAGAAGTCAAGACAAAGCTACCTGGAAGATTTGCTTGTGGGGGTGTGTGTGTGAATGAACATGCATATGGTGTGAAACTTTCACCAGTTACTCTTCCACTTTTTGAAGAAAAAGAGTAATAATTTGAGTTTTATATTAAATCCAGAGTTTGAGTGACATTGAAGTTACTGAATTGTGATACTAATGCAAGGAGTTAATATTTTTGATGCTGCTTCTGATAATAAACACTTAGCTTTGGCAACATAGCATAAATGCAACACAACCCTCGAAAGCAAGAAGAATAACATAAGAATGTAGCTTACTGCTTTCCTTAATGTGCTGATGGTCTCTGTATCCATAGTCATAACAGCAGAAAAAAAATCTGTGTAGAAGGCTGCTGTAAAAACTGTACAGTCTGTATGGGTCACAAAATTTTGGTTTAGCTTTTCTGTCTAAAACCCCCACTTGAATATAGCCTCATGCAAAGAACACTTAGAATCATAGAATGGTTAAAGTTGGAAGTGACCTTAAAGACCGTCAGGTTCCAACCTCCCTGCTATGGGCAGTGGCACCTCCCACCAGACCAGGCTGCACAAGCTTCATCCAACCTGCCCTTGAACACCTCCAGGGATGGGGCTTCCACAGCCTCCCTGGGCAACCTGTTCCAGTGCCTTCCTACCCTCATGGTGAAGAATTTCTTCCTGATGTCTAACCTAAATCTCCCCTCTTCCAGTTTAAAACCATCACCCCATCTCCTATCACTGCCTTCTCTGGTTTCCCTGTAGCCCCTTCAGGTACTGGAAGATGCTCTAAGGTCTTCCTGGAGCCTTTTCTTCTTCAGGCTGAACAGCCCCCACCTTCTCAGCCTGTCTCCAGATCAGAGCTGTTCCAGCCCTCTGATCATCTTCATGGCCCTTCTCTGGACCCTCTCCAAGAGCTCCATGTCTTTTCCTGAGCTGAGGGCCCTAGAGCTGTACACAGTATTCCAGGTGGGGTCTGACCAGAGCACCAGAGCAGAGAAGAGGGGCAGAATCACCTCCCTGGCCCTGCTGGCCACACTTCTTGGGATGCAGCCCAGGACACAACTGGCTCTCTGGGCTCCAGCACACACTGGTGGCTCATGTTGAGCATCACTTGTGATGGCCATGTTCAGGGAAGCATCATGGATTTAAAAAGTAGCTCAAGTTCAGAAATTTCTGAGTTAACTACTCTTTAGCATATCATGCTTTTCTAGTACAAGTTCTGCATCCCTTAATTCTTAATGGGCAAAGTGTGGAGGTACTAAGGTGGGCAGGCAGGGTTGCATACCATCAGAAGACTCGCCTATCATTATGTACAAGATTAAATAATCCTTTCTTCACTGAAATTCCTCACCATTGTTTAAACAAAAATATTTAATATTATCCCTAAACTTGCATCTGAACTGTATTTCTATTAGAAAAAGTAAGTCTATTTTACTTGGGTGAGTTGGGTGGAGTTTATTTTAAATTTGTTACTTAGGCTGAACTTCTTCCTTTCCCTTTCTTGAAAGTAGATTTGTGGGATAAATTAGTGGGAACCTGTGAACACTTGAAAAGCTGTTTGTAGGAAAGACCCAAAGCTTGGCCTCAAGTCTAGAATTTCTGCTGTCATAGAAGTTCTAGCTAATTACAGAAGATAATGGGAAAAGTCTCCAACTCTCCTTTATTCCATATGGTAGAAAGAGAAATAGGCAGAAAAAAATGGTTTTGAATTATGCAAATAATGGCATATTTGTAGCTTAAATGGTGTGGTTGTTCCAAATTTTTTTAAGAAGCAAGATATATTAAAAAAAAACACGTTGAAATATTCATAGTATATAATTGCTGAGACTCTTGGCAGTGCACATTGGTATTACATTATTTTGTGCTTTATAATATATACACTTTCTAGATAACTTCTCTTACATTTTTTTTTAAACTCAACTCCTACACCAACTGCAAATTAAATATTGATTTGTGCATTGGTGGTTTTCAAGCATGAAGGCACTTCTGAGTTGTGATTAATTGGTGTCCAACTCCATACTTGAACACATGGTAGTTCTGAAAGGAAGACATCTGAATTACAAATTACTCTGTTTTACACATGTGGTTCACATACTGAACCAGTTTCACAGACTTGAGACTGACTTCTGCTGTGCAAGTTACTCTTTGAAATGCTTGTAAATATGAAGGGAAAGTAAGGCTAGAACAAAGTAAGAAATAGCCTACTGCTAACAAGTTTTCTGGTGTGAAAGTCATGTTGTTTGCATGTAAAATATTTGGAAATTCAATGCTCTAGCTATTCTCACTGGCCATCTCATGGCATTTGTTTACCCAAAAGTCAAACCTCAGTTTTTTGGAGCTTTCTGTCACAAACATCAGTATTGAGCCAGTAATCAGGGCAGCAGTCAAGCCCATGAATGTTCCCAGCATAGGTTTCTGCTGGCTTCTTCTCACAGTTGTAAAATAATAGAAAAAAAATTTCAGCACCTGTCATGATTTTCTTGGGTAAGAGGATTTTGCCCCTAAAAATAGTGTTGTGGCTCTTGCATCAGACTGTGTGAGTTATTTTTAGTATTTTATACTGCTTAAAAGCATCTGGATGTGTATTCATAGCATCACAGCATTACTGAGGCTGGAAAAGACCTCTGAGATCATCAAGTCCAGCCTATGACCTAACACCACCACATCAGCCAGACCACAGCACTAAGTGCCACATCCAGCCTTTCCTTGAATGCCTCCAGGGATGGTGCCTCCACCACTTCCCTGGGCAGTCCATCCCAACGTCTGATCACCCTTTCCCTGAGGAAGTGCTTCCTGATATCCAACCTAAGCCTCCCCTGGAGCAGCTTCAGGCCAGGCCCTCTTGTCTTGTTGCTTGTTGCCTGGAGAAAGAGCCCAGTGCCCACCTGACCACAACCTCCCTTCAGGTAGCTGAAGAGAATGAGAAGGTCCCCCCTGAGTCTCCTCCAGGCTAAACAACCCCAGCTCCCTCAGCCCATCAAGGGGGGGGGGTTCTTCCCCTCTGCACCCCTCTGGTGAGACCCCACCTGCAGTGCTGGGTCCAGTTGTGGAGAATACTCAGCACAAGAAAGACATGGAGGTCTTAGAGTGAGGCCAGAGGAAGGCCACAAAAATCATCAGAGTGCTGGAGCTCCTCTGCTGTGAGGAAAGGCTGGGAGTGTTGGGGTTGTTCAGCCTGGAGATCAGTCTTGTTTCTGCCTCTCTGTATAAAAAGAAAGGTTATAGAAAGACAAAGGGACTTGTTACCAAAGGCTGTAGTGACAGGATGAGGGGTGATGGTTTTAAGCTCAAAGCAGGTAGATTGAGATTGCATATAAAAAAGAGTTTTTTGATGATGAGGGTGGTGAGAAACTGGAACAGATTGTCCAGAGAAGTTGTGGATATCCCATTGTTGGAAGTGTTGAAGGTCAGGTTAGTATGGGGCTTTGAGAAGCCTGATCTAATAAAAAATTCCCCTTCTCACCCCAGGGAGGGTGGACTAGGTGATCTCTGAATGTCCCTTCCAGCTCAAACCATTCTCTGACTCACTGATGTGAGCCTTGCAGGGTTACCCAGGAATGCTTTTGGCCACTGACAGGCCTAATCCAGCCAGTTCTGCTTCAGTGACATGACAAGTTAACTGCTGCTTCTTTTCTGGAGGTCAGAGTTGCCCATTTTACCCCAAATTCTTCTAGGGGGTTTCTGTGGTTTTTGTCATAGCTACAAAAATAGAGACACACTCTTTGGGTTTCCTTCTGGCCTCGTGACTTTTGTCACTGCTCTGTGACTCAGAAATTGGGAGAATGGAGGTACATGGATAAATTGCCTTCATGTGGCAGCAGGGTTAACATCCCTGCCATTTAGGCTGAATTCTTTCATTCTTTGGGCTTCCACTGGTTTGCTTGGAGCTTTCAAGTATCCTGTTACTAAGAAGTTGTTCATTTCTTCCCACGTGGGGCTGCAGCAGAGAAATGCAAAGCAGAAATTATTTCAACTCCAGTTCCATGACATGTTGTGAGCGTATGCGGCTCAAACTTCCTTTGTGCTGTCACAAGTGCTTCATTTGCAGAATGACAAAATAAGTATTAACTCTACTAGAGCTGACATGAGGAATAAGTACATGCTACAGATCTTTAATTTGTTCTCTTCCTGCAGATCAGCAAAGATGTATGTAAGATGGAAGTGGCCAGAAGTTACTGAAACACTGGCATCCTTGTGCAGTAGCTGGGTGACTTTGGGCCAGAATAGCTTCCTGTTTGCGAGCAAATGATTCTATGAAATTAAGTTTATATCCACTCTGAACCTCTTTAGATCTTGAAACAGCTTGTACTGAAAAGGAGTCTCTTTGTAATCAGTATTGGAAATTTGAATAAGCTTTTTTATTTACACCTTAAGACATTTTCTATCTCGTTTATAAGCTTGAACTTGAGTGATTTTTGCTGAGGGTGAGTTGTAGGATACCTTCACCAGCAATTCAGAGGGAGGGAAAAGAGATCTCGATAAACTCAATGTTATTTCAATATTTGACTAATTTTAATGTTTAATAAGCATTGCATATATATTCTGCATACTCTGGGAGAGATAAGATATCGTTGCAATGTATTATAAATAACATACTGTGCTAGGAGTACCTGACAGTTCATTATACTGTAATTTGAAAACTTGATCATCATGTCATTTAAAAATAGAATCATAGAATCATTAGGGTTGGAAAGGACCTTAAAGATCATCAAGTTTCAA
This sequence comes from Chaetura pelagica, assembly GCF_000747805.2. NCBI lineage: Eukaryota > Metazoa > Chordata > Aves > Apodiformes > Apodidae > Chaetura > Chaetura pelagica. Next base: position 871,844 of record NW_009951940.1, read on the forward strand.
CCCCCCTGCCATAAGCAGGGAACCCCACCACTAGACGAGGTTGCACAAAACCTTGTCCAACCTGGCCTTAAAAATCTCCAGGGATGGGGCATCAACAACCTCCCTGGGCAACCCATTCCAGTTCCTCACAACCTTTATAGTGAAGAATTTCTTCCTAATGTCTAAACTAAATCTCCCCTCTCTAAGTTTAAAACCCTTACGCCTTGTCCTATCACTATCTGCTCTGATGAAAAGTCCCTCCCCAGCTTTCCTACAGGCCCCTTTCAAGTACTGGAATATCCACCTTCTTGATGTTACTGAGGTTGAAAGTGCATGAAACAAGTGTCATTTCAGTTCTTCGTGGTTATTATGACCAAGTTTAATTCTTCTTACTCTTGTGGGATTTTGTGGCATCTGATGTCCAAGTTGGCTCAGGAGCAGAGAAGGCTGGATAGCTTTCTATTTTTTTGCTGATCTTCTTCTGTTCCCAATGGATGATCACAAAAGGGAAAGCTTCTCAGAAAATAGTCCTCAAATAATTTATCCTTGTTTGAAATAACAAAAGAGTTGAGCTGTGTTGGTTTTTCGGGCACACAGAGTGGTGGGGTAACAAGCAATCTACAATATCAGTGAGGAATTTAAAAAGCTTAACAATGTATTTTCTTGGTTTAGGCTTTATTATTGCTGCTGTAATTTCCTAAGGTTACATTGTGGTACAAAATAATTGTGTTTTACTGCCTTCCAGCACTTAATGCTGAGGCATAAGCACACATTTCTGCTGTACTCTTTCTTCTTTGTGGTCTTGAATTCTTATCTTTATGCAGAAAATATTTTGTTCACTGAGTCCGACCTACACAGGGCTGTACCAAATATGCTTATATAATTAGGATCTTTGTGGCTCTTTTCTTTATATTCTTAAAGGATTTCATAATTATTTTCTTTGTATCTGCCAATGCATGTTACAAGCTAATTGGCTTGCTTATAAGGAATCATTGTATGTCAGCAGTGTATGTATTCGCTGTTAGTACTGTGTTTATATAGTAATAAAGCAAGTTCAAGATGTAGTTGTACAAGTGTATACACTGTATGATCCTGTTGCATAAATGGAAAAAGCTGTTAGTGGAATATTTGACTATGTACTGTTCAGGTGAAACAGCACAATTTCTTAACAGCAGAAGGAGAAATACTGAATTTCAGACTTTTTTTGGTAGTAATGCCTTTTATATTGGCACTTTTTTTCTTAAGAAGTCATGTCTAGATACAAAATAATAGACTTAAAATCCACAATACTCTGTGGTTCTTAAATGCTAATATAAGGTAGATCAGGGTTATTAAAGGGACTTCATGATTTCTAGCGAAGTAATGAGCATGCTTCGTGAACAGCACTGTCAGGATTCCTCTCCCTGCTCCTGCCCTTAAAATTGGCTTGTTATTTATTTGTGAGGAAAATGGATTTGACAGCCCTGAAGGCAGAAGTGTTTACTTCTCAGTACAAGTAGTGCTGTCACGCTGCAGCCTCAGCACTGGGGTGACAGGAGCTGCTGCCTGAAGAACCAGCTCCTCTCTCACCCCAGGATTGTTTGGGTACCTCCAGCCCCGGGGCTGCCAGCAGGGCTGACTAATACATGTAACTTTTTAACTTACAGCTTCGAAATGTTCTGTATGTACCTCTTAGATTCTTAAACATTATTAGATGGCAGCTTTCTGTCATTGTCTTTCAATATTTCTGTGGATAATCTAATTAATTGAACCTTGATCAATTTTGGGTAGGTCTGTAAGCTGCTTGCTCTGGTCTCTCATCTGAGACAGCAGAGATCTGGACCTAGAACTCGTTCTGTTCTGATCCATGCATTTATCCAACTTAATTTTGGCCAGAAACCTACACATTGGATGTAGAGTGTATATATATTGAGAGTGGTCTTTGCTGTCCTTGTTCAATCTCCCCAGTATCTGTGGAGTCTTAGTATTGTATAAAATAATACTTTTTGAGCTTTGACTTAAAAAAAATCAGTGTGGCTTGTGTAGGAGGTACAACTTGAGTTAGCTGCTGGGGACATAATTGCAGTGGTTACTAAAAACCCACTGCTCTTAGACACAGCACTGAGAGAGACTATAGAGTTTAAAGCATATCTAATGTTTATCTGCCACCTAAGATGTAATGAACCTTAAATCTTTCTGCAAGTATTTCTTGTGGTCTTAATCTGTTTCGTGCCAGAGGCAGGGAGAAATAATGCATTCAATTTTGTCAAATTAAGTTTTTACTGTGCGTTAAATTGATTAAATAGAGTAGCAGATTAAGGCGAAAAATACTGTCTTAAATTGCAATTCAGGACTGATAGAATCTTAATGATGCCAAGCTGAAGCTTTCCAGCGGCCTTGTGGAGATGAGAAGCCATTAATCATAGATGCCTAGACTTTGTGTACTGCTGTGTTAGGAGCAAACTATGTGACGTGCTCACTTTGCTGTGAGTAATGGTCATGTTTGGAAGTCACAGCAAACAGAGTATGGAAGTTGCATGCGTGTGGTGTTCTGTCAAGCCAACTGGGTCTCTTGTTTGATCACATTCTTGCAGAAAACAGTCATGGTGGGGGTTTTCCTTTCACAAGAACAACACTGGCTTCTGAGAGTCACTCTCTGACAGCTACATGACACAACCAGTTAGGAGGAGAAAGCCTGTCTCATGTTCTGGGGTGAAATTCTTCTGTCTGCGGTCTTGTTCCTCCTTTACTCCATGTTCTTCCTTTGTTACCTAGTTTGTTAATCATCTCCTTTGTGTTCTTTGTCCTGGTGTATGTGTGTTTTTTTATTTTGCTGGTTTTTCTGCCTGTGGTTCTTCCCTACCTCACTTTTCATAATTTTTGGTGTCTTAATTCATCCTCCATCTCTCTTTCATCTGGAAAACTGTATAAAAGGGGACAGAGAAACAGAAAAGAAGCAGGAAAAAGGTTTTTCTCTATTTCTGCTGGTGCATCTGCTTTGTCAGGGAGGAGGGGAGGAGGGAACTAACCTAACACAAATGCTGCTATCATGAAACATAGTGAGAAAAATCAATTACATCACTTGAGATGAATGCATAATACACAGCTCTATAATGACACTCTTGCCCTTTCTGGATTTGTTGATTCACTGTCTCTATTTCTGTTGCACTTAAATTCCTATTTGTGACTCTGAGGTAGACTCTGTGTCTTTTTGGCTTTAAAATAATTACTTATGCTTGTGTAGTGTTTGAAACAAAAATGTTTGTTTTTATCTCTTTGTGAATTCTCATTGCCCTGTGTCTTCGCTGTTCTTTGACAAATAATTTATTCAATCTAGATGGTTGTTGAAAAAATAGTCCTTTATAACCTAGGTTTTGGCAAGCTTTTAAAAATTTTTTCTTGTGAAAAGCACTTCACCAGAACCACACATTTGAGCACATTTTGCCTCCTAATAGTACAGCAGTTGGAAGTGGTGTGATCTGTGGCCCTAGTGAGACATGGAAGAGTTGCTGGAAGAAAAAGATTACATTAAAAGTCTTCCCTGTGCCTGTGGTGGTAGATTTATTGGCACTTTGTGTAGCACACTGAGCATGCTGGCCTCAGTTCTCTGTTATTTCTTACTTCATTAAGAGCCACACTGGTCTGTCTCAGGCTCTGTAGCTCCTGCTGCAAATGCCCTGAGCCATGTGGAGTTGTGCATTTCTTGTACAGGGGTGTTATGATTCACTTTAACAACAAATATTAACTGCAGCAATGTTTTTTTCCATCCATTGTATCAATATTAGACTAAGAAAACACCAATATTCTTGCTAAAAATAGATTTTATCTTGTTTATTAGGCCAAATTTCTATACAAAGCAAAACATCTGCAGCTGCTGTCAAGCTCCCAGTGAATGCTTTGCAGTAATGCCATGGAGATAAAGAAAAAGTTATATTTTTGGGGGGAACTAAGTTATACTTCTCATGCATTCAAGTGTTAACTAATAACAACCCTTTTTTTTTTTTTTGTAAGTACAGTGTATGTGCAGAGATTATAATCTTGTGTTAAACTTTTGTCAAACTACTTTGCCTGTGTTCTTTGAATTTGATCTTTTAAATTTTCCCTCCGTGCTGGTTACATTGATTATCTTCAGTCTTCTTTTTCTTGCCGTGAATGTTCTGCAACTTCAAAGGAAAAAAAAAAACTTCTTAAAACTTGAATTCCAGCTTCTGAAAATCTGCTGCAAGAATGGAATCTATGTGTGGGCCATAACCATAGAAACAGCATAATTTTGCAGTGGTGGAACATGAAGGGAATGACTCCCAACTTTCTAAGAATTTGTCTTTAAAGAAAACGAAGCCCAAAAAACTTGCTAATTAACTGTTTCAGTATTCCAAAAATAAGCTTTTGAGTGGAATTTTGTTACATTCTTAGTCTGTTACTCTAAATCTTCTTAACTAGTTCTCCTGTTAAAAATGAAACAAAAACCCCAAAACCCTCTAAAAAAAACACCCAAGAAAGCAGCTCCCTCTTACATTGTATTCTGGGATCTGCAGCTCTGTTTTAGTTATTGGTTTAGTATTTTGCCTGAATTACTCTAACTCTCTCCTATTCCTGGTTGTGTCCTTGAAATTAATTTCTGTACCTGGAAACACATCTATTTTATCTTCTGAAACAATATGTTCTTGTTGGGTTCCTGTCACCTAGAGTGCAAAGCAGCTTTACTGGCCTGCAGAGCTAATTTGTATCTGAGCACAGGAACTATAAAATCCTGTCACCTCTTGAAAATGTGGGTGACTTGTGGTGGCACATTGTTTATCGTGAGTCCATCATGGGAAATGACAGTGGCAATTCAGGGATAGCAGGCAATGTCAAGACAGTGTGGGTTGTTTCTTAAAAAACACTCCAGTAGACCCATCACTTTTAACAACAAGCAGTCTGTGGTACAAATTGGGAGGAGCTGGAAATGTATAGAGAGCTTTCTCTAAGCTTGCCTGAAGGCCTGAATTGTTAGGTTCATAGAATGTCACAGTAATTCCCATCAGGATTACAGGATCACAGGTCACAGTGCTGGAGATATTCCTGATAGATCTGAACCATTGCCAGTACACAGATGTCCCTCCTTAAACATCTTAAGTGACTTCAAAATTTCCTGAGCTTGTTCAAAGTGAGACATGTCTCCTTTTGCTGTAAGCCATGCAAGGATAAGAGCAGTCCTGTAATGTAGCTGACATATTCTTAAAACAGCACTTGTCATTTATGTAGGTGTTCTGATAGGTCATGTCTAGAGCTCACGACTGTCCTTCATCTTCAGAACTATGACAGGGAGTTTAAGGACACAGGAGACACTGCTGGATGAGACCAGAGATCCTTCAGCCCAGCTGTATGCCTCGGTGGCAACAGCAGAGGTGTTTTTTATAGAGTTTGCACACCTGGCTCTGGATTTCCGTCACATCCCTGTTGCATCAGGGGTGCCAGCCTGGTACCTCATCTTTCCTTAGCAACTGGCTGTGAACATGACAACTGCCTTTGACCGTGCTGGTGGTACCTGCCTCCACACCCTTCTCTAATAGGGAATGTTAGGGAGCTCCCTGCCAGCTGTGGACAGAGGCACTCCTGCTGGTTTGAAGTTGATCTCCAGCAGTTTCTTTAAGTGCCTTCTACGACCTACACCAGTACGATTTGATGAGCAGTGGTGCTGTAGTGATTTGCTTTTCCTTTTTATTTTTTTTTTCCTCCTTTTATTCCCCCTGCTTGTAAGCTGTGACCACATTCCCTGTGAGCCTCATGTCCTTGCAGCTGAAGGGTCTCAGATTCTGCATTCTGGCCTTATGTGGCAGCTGCTCCATCTCTCAGTGACTGCAGCTGTCCTGCTCTAGACCTTCTCGAAGTCCACTATGTATTCCTTCTGGTGCAGAGACCAAAACTGAACGCAAGATGTGGATGCTTTAGTGTTTTGTGCAGTAATATGTTTAAATACTGTTTTCAGTACCCTTCTAGTGATGCACAGTGTTTTACTGCCTGTTTTTGGTCAGCTACTGCACTTTTGAGCTAGTGATTTCGGAGAAAACAGTGACTCAGCCTTCCTCCCGCCATTGGAGTTGGAGAAAGTGCAAATGTTAAGTGGTTAGGGAGGAATTGCTCAGAATATTTTTCCCCTAATGCATTACATCACATCTATCTACAACAAAGTGTATCTGCTGTCATTTAGTTACTTGCTTCCTTCTGTGGCATCCTTTTGGATTTTTATTTTTCCATTGGCATGGCTTTTACCTACCCATAAAAACTTAGTATCACATGTAGACTCAAAGATGGCACATTAAATAAAACCAATTCTTGGGCACCTTACTCCAGGCTCTTCTCTACCCATACCTCTCTTCCTCATAGGCAAAAAGTTTCTAATGTGCTTGTTTAGATACTGAGAATAAATTCTTTATCTGAGTTGCTCAGATACTGCATGTTCTGTAACCAATGTGTGTAATGAAATTGATCCCACCTGCCCTGGGAATGACTGAGTAATTTTTTTTTGCTGCTCTTAACCTCCTTGAATTTAGCTTCTTACTTTTCACTATGCCTGGTCTAAAATATTCGGCTACTGATGGCTCGACAGATAACTTTGTGGACATGCTCAATGATGTGTTGTAAATGCATGTGAAGTTTCCAGGTGTTTGTCCTTTTAGTTCAGGGCATCTCAGCTGAGATGAAGAAAAATAAATGGATTGTTCTCAGCATCCTAATCAGAATTTGGACTTTTTTCCATTTCAAAACCTATTATTTAAGAGCCATAAGCAGAGTGATTTAGGCAGAGTTTCTCTCTCTGGGAGAGGGGAAAGAAACTGTGATTGGAAACTGTTCGAAGACTTACTGTAGACACTTATAAACTAAGGAGGCTAAACTTTGACTTTGTTTTTAAATCATGGTGGGTGGGAAGCAGAAGGCAGGTATAAACAGAAGATTGAGGGCAGTGAGAAGAACGCAGTAATTAATCAGCTACTGATTTGTCAATTTGTTGTTGATTACAGAAAGAAATATGAACTGAACAGTTCCTGAGGTACAGGACAAGTGAGCTGACACTGACACTTGTAGTGCTGTAATTGCATTATGCTCATACATACTTAAACTATTTGAGGTGTGTCAAAAAAGGTGTTGACCACTGTAAATGTGCTTAGTATGTATTTTGTCAACTAAACATATAATTTGGGAAAAAAAGTGTACTCTCTGTAGCACTTCAGTTGGTCTTCTAGTTTTTCCTTGCCTTATTTTTGTGTGGCTTTTGGGTTTCAGAGGCAACAGCTTACATTAAAGCAAATAACTGGTTAAACACAACTGTTCAAAAAGATACCATAGGCTGTGCACGTTTCCTGAGGAGGGCCTCGGAGCAATTAATTCTTGGCTGCTTGCTGCTTATCCTTTCAACAGAAAGAAATGAAAGCACCTCGAGTACTATGTGCACTTCTGGGCCCTTCAGGACAGGAAGGACATTGAGGTGCTGGAGCATGTGTAGAGGAGAGTAACCAAGCTGGTGAAGGATCTAGAGAACCAAGTCATATGATGAGTGTGGCTCAGGGAACTGGGGCTGTTTAATCTGAAGAAAAGGAGGCTGAAGGGAGACCTCGTTGCCCTCTACAACTACGTGGAAGGAGGTTGTTGGGAGATGCATGTTGGCCTCTTCTCCCTAGTGACAGGACCAGAGGAAGTGGCCTGAAGTTGCAGCAGGGGAGGTTCACATTGGATATTAGGAAGAATTTCTTCACTGCGAGAGTGGTCAGGCACTGAAACAGCCTGCCCAGGGAGGTGGTTGAGTCACCATCCTTCAAGAAACATGAGATGTGGCACTTCAGGGCATGCTCTAGTGGCTGGGGTTGTGAGGTTTTTTAGTGTGTGTTGTTTTTTTGTTTGTTTGTTTTCTGTTGATGGTTGGACTAATCTCAGAGGTCCTTTCCAGCCATGATGATTCTGTGATTAAATCAATACTGCTGATATTCACAGATGAAGGAAAGATTTCAACAAAGATAATTCAGAACTACAGTGCAGTGGGGATCTGCTGTGAAGCAGAGTTGTAAACAAGGGATGTGTGGCTTTGTACATCAAATTTCTTCTGATCAAGCCAAAACACAAAAAAATGCAGGCAGGTTTGGTGAATGGAGGTGTCTGTCCTACAGTCATCCCGTCCCAGCTCCTGCTGGATATTCAGCTGTTGCTGTGCCTGAGACAACTGCAGTAAGAATGTCAGTGGGGGAAAAAGACTCAGTATAAGCAAGTAAATAATATTTTTAGTGTCATAATTGACTTATGAATACTGTGTCAGGTATTGATATTTGCAAAATGGGGAAGCTGCTAGAAGCAAAAACAGTTTGAGCATTCAAAGTCTTGTAAAGATGATCAAAGGTTTAGAAAAATGGGCCTTTATAGTGAGTCAGTTCTGCCTCTCATTCTGCATAATTAATATAAGAAAAGATTTTATTGAATAGCTCTTTAAAATTGCCTTAATGGGAAATGATATAGTGAAGGGCTGTTAATATTCAGTTTTGAAGTCTGCTAAATGAAAAGTTACTTAGCTCTAGGTTAGAAATAATGGATGCACTTCTAATTATGAAGAAAACAAATGCATATATGGAACAATTTAATTGGTAGTTTATGCAGCCTTTTATTCATATTGTAAAACTTTTTAACAGCTTTTCCATAGTGGATGTGCTGTGAGAATGAGTTCATTGTGTCTCCAAGTCTTTGCTTGATAGATTATAAAATCATTGATAAAACCTTGAGTTTCTCAACAACTGTGATTTAACAAAGCAGGTTTTTTTTAAAGGTGACTTGTCTTTTCTGCTTAATTATTTGCTCTTTAAAAAAAGAAAAATATTTTGACATAAGTGATGAGATCTCTGTTTCATTAAAGATTAAAGGAACATCCAGCTGCCTTTTTAGCCAGTCAGAGAACAATAGGAATTAAGATGTCCAGGTCGTTGAATCCAGCCTCTAAAACAACATCCTTCAGCATGGGTCATGCACGCACATGTACTCCTAAATGATTTTGGTACTGGTAGATAAATAGGAAAATTGCACCTTATGGTGAGTCTGTGATACTCCTCTTTCTGTTGGAAGGGTGGTTGTTGAATGACATGTGCTACTTGGCTTCCTGGAAACTGTGGTCTGTGGTTCCTCATGTGCTCACAAGCCTTTACGCTTTGCTGGAAAGAGAGATCAGTTCATGAACTGAGGTTATGAATTAATTTCAAGGGAATACTGGTAGGTTAGAGTCAGACAGTTTCTGCTGCAGGGGAACAATATTACATTTCTTGTGGTCTGCTGCTTACCACAGCTCTGGAAAGAGATCGGTGCTGCAGATGGAGTGAGAGTCTGAGCCTCTGTTGTTGTCCGTGGAGCCATATTCTCATTTTACCACGACATAGGAACAGGAAGCTTATGAAATATTCTTGTTTTCAATTATTAGATGCTACTCTTGGAAAGAAGATGTAAAAATTGTAGCTCAATTTCCAATAAAATACTTGAGGAAACACTGCGATGTGAAATGCATAGTTTAATAAAAAAGAAAAATGCAGTGTTAGAGAGATCTGGTAGCCAAGGGATTTACAAATCCCAGAAACAACTAGTTGTGATGGGATCCACAAAACCTATTTGAGACTGAGCTGCTTAAAAGCATCTCAGTGGCTATAGAAGTAACAGTAGTAGTGTTTCTGTGAAATATAGTCATTCTTTTGTTCATCAGTGAATTAATGTAGATAACTGGTTTACTTCGCAAGTATCTTTGGCTGAGGAAATTTATTTTATAGTGCCTCTAATGTTGTTACAGTGTCTTTCCTGTTCTGTTACTGTCATCTATGTATGGTATAATGGAAACCATGGTTGGAAGTGACCTCTTGAGACCATCTGCTCCATCCTTCCTAGTACCTATTTGGGATAAAACCACTTTTCCTTGAGGACTGGTTTACCTTTACAAGGTATATAAAAGTTTTCAAAAAATATGGTCCAAAAGTTATTTTTCGTTCTGCCTATTCAGCCTGAAAGTTCATTCCCTACCTGGTAGCACAGTAAAACAGGTAAGAATATAAATGCAGGATGTGACTGATCCCTTAAAAGTATCAGTAGGAGCAGAAGCCCATGAAAGGGCTGGAGCAGCTCTGCTATGAAGATGAGCTGAGAGAGTTGGGGCTGTTCAGAGAAGAAGAGAAGGCTCTGGAGAGACCTTAGAGCACCTTCCAGTGCCTGAAGGGGCTCCAGGAAAGCTGGGGAGGGGCTTTTAAGCAGAGAGGGCAGTAACAGGACAAGGGGGAATGGTTTTAAACTGGAAGAGGGGAGATTTAAGTTAGACATCAGGAAGAAATCCTTCACCACCAGGGTAGGAAGGCACTGGAACAGGTTGCCCAGGGAGGTTGTGGAAGCCCCATCCCTGGAGGTGTTGAAGGGCAGGTTGGATGAGGCTTGTGCAGCCTTGTCTAGTGGGAGGTGCCCCTGCTCATAGCAGGGAGGTTGGAACCTGATGATCTTTAAGGTCCCTTCAACCTTAACCATCCTATGATCCTATGAAAGCTGATTAGTTTTTAATTTTGCTTTGAAGAATTACTTTGTAGCAGATGGGAAAGGTGAGGTGAGTTCCTGGTGTGCAGCTGTAAATGCAGTTTAGGTGGCAGCAGTTGCACACATTCAGGCAGCAAGTTGTAGGAGAAAAGTCACTCCAGACCTCCATCACATGAGGGAATCCTTACCACCAGGAGAGCTTCCCGAAATGCTCTCAAGTCTCTTTGGTTTTTTCCTCTTCAAATTTCATAATTGATTTACTTTTTATAGAGACCTGAATACTATAATGTGCTCAGAAAAGGGGAAGGTCTTGCACAGTAAAGAAGGCAAGTTTGTAAATATGATCTGAAAGGACTAGCTACCTAAACAGTCTCTGTTGACTTCTCAGTGAAGGAAGTTTTAAAAATGTTTCCAGAGCCCACTGATGTTCTCCAGTGTTAGATAGCAAATGAAAACCATATTTGGAGAATAAAAGTAAGAAGTTTCAAGCCAGAAAAGATTAGAGTGTGCTGGGGAGACAGGAGAGAGCCAAGGGAAAGAAATATCATTGAAGTTCCTGATGTGACTCTGCAGCTCATAAAAATACATGAAGGTAATGAACATTCACTTTCTCTTGCAGTGTCTGGATTTGCTTTTTCTATGTGTTTGTGTAATTTTTACTTTTATCCTTGGAATGGTGTTTGCTTCCTTTATGCTATTAGGAGTTGATGGTTTCTGTAGTGGCTGGTGTTTGCCAGAAGTGAGAGGACCTTAATCTTGATGGAAATCTTGGAAAACTATGATACAAGTACCTTGCTAAGATCATGTACACAATTTTGAGTAGACTGATATGACCTTCAGACTTAAATTTCTTTCATCTTACTTGTAAAAAACAGTCTCTCTCACACTAAATTGTAGTAGATAATGTGTACTTTCAGGAAGCTGTTCAGTGTACTTGCCCCAGAAGTGTAGCATCTCTACAGTTAGGGAACTAATTTGCAATGGACCATGAAAATAAGAAATCATTACAGTGTTCAACTTAAATATAGTAACAGTGTTGATCTTGTTGGTATCCCATTTGGTTAGATCTCAGGGCAGTAATGGGATTTCTGTGAATTCTGGTGCCCGTGTGGGGAGAGATCACAGTGGAAAGAGCAGCTCAGGTGTTAAACACTGGAACACGATCAGGACTTCCTTAAGTAAAAAATACATGTCTCTCTTAGCTGCAGAGCTTTCCCTGGAGCTGTTTGAAGTGGCATGGCTAAGTTCCTGAAATGTAAATTAAATGTTTTCTGCCTATCTCTGTGTATATGAGAACATATTTTTCTGGTGGTTATGTTTAGCTTTATTTTCTTGAAATCTGTTGTGGAAGAACATTTAAACAACCAGTCTCTTTCAAGAGTAATAGGTGCTGGGATAAAACATTTTCAGTAGATCAAGAATTAAAAGAAATTTTAATGCTTCTTATTTTTTATAGTAACTTAAATTTTTCAGTGTTCTATAATTTTCATTATACATGGAATTTATGGATGAATTTCTATCACTGTAGAAAAACTAAAATAAAACATAGTATTTTCTACTCTTTTAGTTGGTTTACTCAGGTGGCTGCGGTTGTTCATATTCTATATCCTAGTGCAAACAGGATTTTTTTTTTTGCATCTTTATTTTAAAAGTGCATAGAAACTACTAAACATGTATAAGCAGCCAAAAAGATGCAACACTTCCTTTCGTTTACCTTTCCAAATTAATTGCAACACATTTTGCTGCCAGAAGAAAGCTCCATTCCATACACACTGATCTGGAGCTGTTGCAAGAGGCGACTTGGGATTTTTCCTTCTTGCAGTTTGTGCATTTTCTTTCTCTCTGGACTTAGGGCATTTCTTATTGCATAGGAAAGTTTTGTTCTTAAGCAGACATCATGATGGGCATCTTTTTAATGTACCTTACTATCTTACTAAGCTTTGTATGTTAAATAAAGCATGCCAGATTTTTTGGGTTTTGTGGTATCCTTTTTTTTTCATTTTGTGTTGGAAGTGTGTTCCAACTGCCATTGTTGAAATGCCATTTTGCTGTCTCCTTAGAGTACTACAGGTAATTTTAAAAATTTTTAGTAGGCTTGTCTTTAAGTTTTGGGTGTAATTCTCTTTGGTGTTCAGGCTTTATCATGTTTTGCAGCCTTTGTAAGCAAAAGCAAACATGATGTTAAGAATGTGCTGTTTAGAGCAGGGCTAATAAATTCATTAAGCCTTGTGATTTCTTCAAATGGGTAGCAAGGCAGTGACCATCTGCCCTGATAATCTGTGAATCTGTTCCACCTGCAGTACTTATGGTTAAAGTTCAATTTCCACATGGAATTTGTACCTATTGCTACAATTTTATTACTCAATATTGTTGCATTGTTGTCTCCTTTTAACTAAATAACTGTGCAGACTTTTTTCTTAGGTTTAGTTCAGTTCCTTGTTTATTTTACTAGTTTTCCTTTCTTGCTCCCTGGCCCCCTTGTATTCATTTCAGCTGTTGTGAACTCCTTGGTGTATGTCCCCAGTCCTCAGCCTTACAAATCTGGAGTAATCCTTGCTTTCTAGTTTTTTGGGGGTTCTTTGTTCTGGACTCTGATCAGCACCTCAAGTCCCAGTTATGATTGTGTGTATTGACATGTCAAGTAGATGTGTTAAAAGGCAGAAGGAATATAATGAGTTATAGTTTATATAATTCTCTGTCTAGGAAAAATTAGTGTATAAGCATTTATACCCATCTTTCTTTAGGATATAATTTTTAGATGATCTCTTTCCACTCTTGAGACAGTGGTTCTTGTAAAGTTGATTGCAGCTCAAGGACAACCTTTTCATTTACTGTGAAAATGTTCAGCAATGTTCCTCAGTGACAAAAATCGGGTTCTTTTAATATTAATTAGTGTGTTCCATGCTTACCCATTTGTAAGCTTTGACTACCTTTTCCCTAAAGGTTTAAGAATAAAGAAAACATACAGTAATGCCCTCTTGATATGGAAAGACTAACCCTGACACTTACAGCTCTGAAATGATGTAGGTGATGATGGTGAAATCTGTCTGTAACGCTCAATTGGTGCGTAGTGACCTGTATTCTGCTGTAGTAATTACACACTGCCTGGCAGTGTAATCTTTGTCCTTCAGTTAGGTGGGCAAAACATAATCTTGTTAGTGAGCAGGGTGAGGCAAGGAGAAAGCTTTTGATTTGCATGTGGCATGCCCAGCAGCTAGCAAATTGTTTCAGGTAATTTGTTGCATTGAACAAGTACAGCCTTGCAGAAAGATGATGAGGCCAATGCAATTTTAGAGCTATTTTTTCCATTGTTTCTAAATGTATTTCTTTATTGTTACAGATATCTCAAGACTTCCCTTGCCAGCAGGTAAGTTCTCCTCTTTCATTTATGTCTTGATGTGACAGCAGGCAGCTTTTAAGGGCTTGCTTCCAATATAGTCATGCTTTTATATAATCAGAATATCAGTTCTTATTGGCACTGTCATGTGGGGATCTGAGGTCAAAACAAAACCTGTTGAGGTACAGATTTTTTATACATTTAAATAGTTTATTTTGACAAGGGGAGGACGTAAATGAGATATAAATATATGCAGTTGTTAAATATGCGTGTGATATAGTTAAGGCTTAGAACAGCTCAGCACAGCATGTGATACAGCTGCCAGAAGAACAGATTAGCAACAGCCACAAATAGAATTAGTGGGGAATCAGAGGGACAAGGTGTAAGGAAATGTGGATGAGTGGAAGGAATCTCTTCAGGTGGTAGTGGGCAAGGTAATTCACTTGCCTGGAGTCACAGGTCACTTGTGCCAGAACTGGAAATACCCCTTTGCTCTGTTGGACCATTTGTCTCCTATCAGTTGTGTTCAAAAACATTTAAAAATAAACAACCCCAAAACAACAAAACTGAACAAAAACTCCCAACTCTTAACATATTAAAAAGCTCCAAACCAAAACTCTAAAGCCCACAAAAAACCCACCCACCCCAAACCCAAAAGACCTGATTTTAAAAAAATAACAAATTTTGTCTGTTGTTTGATACATTTGGTCCTTAATTAAAAGTTTAGCTTTATAAATTCACTTGTGCTGCAGGCTCAAATTTTGCTGTGGCCCTCAGAATGATGATGTCTTCTGTTCCCCAGCATTTTGTCCACCTATTCACAGCTTGTAATAAGAGTTCTGGGATCATAATAATGTGGTTTTGATCCTGGTTGAGCAAGGGGTGGGATGTTTGTTATTTGGACTACTGCCTTTTGTCATTATTTTGCATTGATGGTTTTGCTTGTGTGTCCATTATTTTATTCTCTACTGAGATGTGTTTCGTATCTGCCCACAAGATATCTTTATGCAAGTGAGCATCTGAAGTAATAATGGTACTTAGTCAATAGGAATCTGCTCTGGAGGTAGTTCCTCTTTCCTGTTTGAATCAAATGGCAATTTCAATTAAAAGCTTGATAGCTGATATGTTTTAGTCTTTCCACAAGAACATAAGAGTGGCTGTTCTGGAAAAAAACAATGTTTTCTTGAAGCAGTGAAGAGACCTGTAAATGGGGAAAAAAATTGTGGGTTCTGGTTTTTGTTGTAGTTGTTTTTTTTTCTTTTAAGGAAGGCGTCTTTAAAATGATTGAGTGCTAAGAGCAGTTGTCAGGAAGGCAAGTACTTGTGAAAAATATTGGAAAAATAAGTGCTTGGTCTTTAGTCAGGCTGACAGGAAAATAGGAGGTGGTGTGGTTTTATTTCTGCAGCTCTTAAAACAAAGATGTGATGAAACTATTCCGAGTTTCCATTTGGGACTTGAGGAGGTTGTTTGATATTGTGAATCTGAGTCACAACCAGCTTATTCTTTGCAATTTGAATATGTGTGTGGGAGTATCCTAATTGTCCTTTGCAGCTGTGTCATCGAAGTCCTGCTAGAGGGCAACAATTTACCCAGTTTGGAATGGTAACCTTCTTTTGTGGTAAGGCAAGAGGCCTTTATAGAGGGTAGAAAAGCTGTACACATGGCTTGTTGTAGCAGGGATCTGACAGTATTCAGTGATGAGCAAACTAAATAAACTGTTTTAAAAGTATGTTCAAAATATTGTCAAAAGAAGGGTTTATCAGATGGAGGTCTGACTTGTCCTGTGATATTCCAGTGTTGTCATTAATGACCATGGTGATGGATTATGGGCCTATTAAATGTGCCAGTAACACTAATACAAAATTGGATTATACGATTGAAATTCAAAATACTTTTGACAAAGTGGACAAAAGATAGCATGCATTTGAATAGAGATGAGATTCCATCTTCAAATGGAAATCTTTAATCATCAGAACTCTTCATTTGCAATAAATAATGGTATTATTTTGAGTTTTGAGGAACTTTTTTTTGGGTGCCACTTTTAGCAATGGACAATAGATGTCACTAGAAATGCTGCCACTTTTGCCACCTGGTTTTAATGCTCTACATTTGCATCAGAATACATTTGGGGGGGGTTGCAATGATTGAAGATTCACAATAGAGAGGAGATGACTTTAAATGGTCGTTATTGGTAGTGCCGTGTTTGAGATTATATTACATGTGAAGTCATTGTCAGTGGTATACAAAGGTCATCCAGAACACTGACTTTGCTTCTATTCCATAGAAAAATCTCCTTTTTAAGGAAAAATGTTTGTATGTTGTTGAATACATGAACTGATTAGGCCATTAGCTAAATCCTTATTCAGGAGAGTTGTCCTACATGAATCTGGATCACTGCTTTGGGTATCTTGGTTTTTTACTACTTTGAAATTGAGGCCATGGACATGAGGATAGAGAATTTCTGGAATGTGAACCAGTTGGAGGGCAACTTGCTAGAATATGACCATTTCCAAGCCAGATGGAGAACACAGCACTCCTGTCTGTATATGAAGTTATCTTGGAACATGAGTGTGGTCACACTACGCTGGGAGGAATGAAAGACTAGTTTCCTTTGGTAAATGCAGTTAAACTTGGCCTGTTTGCACTGCTGGGATTACAAACTGTTGGGATTAAATCCCTCCTGGATTTTGTCACCATCTGAATTTTTAAACAGGTATGGGTGTGATGGAGGTGACTTCTCTTCAGACTTGGTCCTTTGTTCTTGATCCTGTCATGCAAATGCGTATTCATTACCAGAATTAAGACATAGTAAGAAACCAAAACCAAAAAGCTGTACCAGAGAACAATATCAGATAGGCAGAGTGTTCATGTAGAACTAAAAAAAAATTTTACAGTTTCAGTTCAAAAACAAAGAAGTTTGTTCTGAATTAAAAACATGTTCTCATTCAGTCTTTAGTGTTTGTGGCATTGCTTCTTACGTAAGGCTTGCTAGTGATCCATTTAATTAAACCAGATTAATCTCCTGGCACCCTCCACAGCAGCAGTGTCTCAAAACAATCTGCTGCTGCTTTTTCTCTTGCCTACCAGAGAGAAGGTGGGGTGTTGGAACACTGTACTGTGTAATTGAGTCTTTCTCATCCTAAATCTACAACTGCCTGTGTGATGAACTTAAATATAAATGTAGGCTCTTGAAATGCAACATAGCTTTTTTTTCAGACTGGAGTGAAGGAAAAAACCAAACAAACCCAAAAACCCAACAACCAAACATCAGCCAAAAAAACCACAACAAACCAAAACCCGTGGATGTTTTCTATGATGTCAAAAGATGGACAATTAAAAAACAGTTGAGGAATTTTCAGGTGAAGTAGCAGTAGCAAGAACTGACAGAACTGAGCATGTGCAGAATTGTTAAAATAAATGTTCATGTGTATTGCAGGGGGCAATAAATTATGCAGTGATTATTCATGCAGCTAAGAAGCAACTCAACAACATGAGCAGAGAACTATTCATGTCCCTGCTTAAAGGGAAAAAAAGTAACCAAGGGTGTAGCCAAGAGTAGAGAAGTGCAAGATACTGGCTTTTTGATTTGTCACTTCAATTTTAAATAAGAGCTAAATACAAGCTGCTCTAAGAGTGAACAGTTCCTCTCATGTCTGAATGCCTGACCTGGTGCCCAAAGAATTATACAAGGAAACCTGTGCTGTCTTTTTCACTGAAAGCAGTGTTTTTAGTAATCTTTTTGAATATCAGGACTTCTTTTTTCCTTCTAAGGAATCCTTGCAGATTTTACTAAGAATTCTGATTTTATCCAACATTAAACTTAGTTTTAATGTTTTTTTAATGGGTTTGGTTGTAATATTTTATTTTTTTTAAAATTTGCACTTAAATTGAGGTAGCCTTACAAATGAAAGCTTATGGAACTTACAACTTTGCAGTTTGTGAAATGCTAGTGCCATCAAGTTAAAGTAGTTGTTTGCTTGCCCCTTACGGTTCAGAAGATGTGAGAAGGCTTTTCTTCCTTTGTTGCAAATCTGCCTAACAGTTTTAATTCTTTTCACTACCAGGGAGGTATGTGCTATTTCTAAACTTCCAAATACTCTATCACAAAACTTGTATTATTACTGGATAAGATTATTGCTGACATAACTTAAATATTGCTTTGAGGAAGTTTGGCAACTGAGATCTTGAAATTAAATCTGCCTGTTTGCAAGCCTTTCTAGTGACATTTTCTATGCTTATTTTGGCTGCCCGTTTGACACTGTCCTCTTCCTTGCACTCCCATCATTGTTTTATAACTAATGTCTACACAGGTCAATAGCAACAGCATGGTTTAGTTAAAAAAAGGTGATATATTTATTGGTGAGCCTGACTTACAGAATCATAGAATCCTTAAGGCTTGAAAAGACCTTCAAGATTGACTCCAACCAATAATCCAGTTACCACAAGCACTGAACTATATTTTGAAGTGCCACATCTAAACACTTCTTGTACATGTCCAGGGATGATGACTCCACCACCTCCCTGGGCAGCCCATTCCAATGCCTCACCACTCTGTCAGTAAAGAAATTTTTCCTAATGCCCAACCAAAACCTCCCCCAGCACAACTTAAACCTGTTTCCTCCCATCCTCACACTAGATACTTGGGAGAAGAGACCAACAGCAGCCTTTCTACAACCTCCCTTCAGGTAGTTGTAGAGAGCAGTAAGATCTCCCCTGAGCCTTCTCTTCTTCAGACCAAACAACCTCAGTTCCCTTGGGTTGTCCCTCATAGGACACACCCTCTAAAACCCTCACCAGCCTTGTTGCTATTCTCTGGGCATGTGCCAAGATGTGAGAGGTTGAGACATACTAAACACCACACTGGAATTTAGTTAACATTTCTTGTCTTCCTTTAGAAATTGCTGGTTTTTTAAATATTTTATTTGTAGTGACTGGCCTTCACCTGGACTTGAATCTGCTGATCACAATGGTTTCTGGGTCATCTCACTGTCTGTTTATTTAGTCCATGCTACATTGGTTTCTCTACTATAATGTTGTCAAGGGGAGACAGTGTTGAAAGCCTTGCTGAAATAGAGAGAAGGCTCCAACCCCCTGTGTCATGGACAGGGACACCTCTCACTTGACCAGGTTGCTCCAAGCCCCATCCAACCTGCCCTTCAACACTTCCAGGGACAGAGGAAAGAGGAGATGGATGGGGTAGAAGGAACGAAGTTTCAATATAGAGTATTGAAAGGAGGATACAAAAAAACCCCAAAATCAGGACATAAATCAGGAGTATTGGGAATGATGTGGCACCCCTAATTGCTTTAGTCTGTTTTGATGCTCAAAATTCTGTGATTCAAATAGTTTCTAGGATTCAAATAAGATGAAATGTGATAAATTTATCTCTTAATGGGACTATGGCATGATTGCCTGAGGGAGGGAGTAGGAGTTAATGACATGAAAGATCCTTGGAGCCCTGTGTTCCTGTGGATGTTAACAAACTGGGTTAATAGACTTGAGAGATTAAAACAATCAAACAAACAAACAAGGCAGCTGATCAAGACATTCCTCTATGTAGTTCCAGCTCCCAGGTTACTGGGGACATGGGCACTGCTGTGAGGATTGTTTTTGATTACTACTATGTAGTCACCTTGAAGCGGAAGAATTCCCATAGTCAAGGGTCCACCATGTACAAATTTTATCCCTTGAATATACGTTATGTAAGATTTTTGCTTATCTTTTTTTTTTTTTAATTCATTGTTATTTTTTGACAAATTGGACATTTTTATCTTCTTCCTTAGAAATTAAAATTACAATGATGTCTTCAGAATAGTAATTTTGCAGTTTGAAGGGATAAGGATACTCTTCCTAGGGAAAAAGGTTGACTTTTTTTTGAAAGTGATGGGAAAAAAAAGGTGTGAGTGAGAACCAGTGCTGCTCTGCTCTAGATAACTTGAAATATTCCAATTCCAGTTTTGAATTAAGTCATCTGCACGTATTCTCTGTTCTTTTAGATAGTGTCCTTAATTTTATTCCTAGATTGGAAAGTTTCTTTTAGAACCATAGGGGTTGGAAGGGACCTCTGAATGTCATCAAGTCCAACCCCTCTGCCGCAGCAGGAACACCCCGGGTAGGTCACACAGGAACATGTCCAGACAGGTTTTGAAGGTCTCCAGAGGAGACTCCACAACCTCTCTGGGCAGCCTGTTCCAGGGCTCCATCACCCTCACAGTAAAGAAGTTTTTCCTCATGTTGAGGTGGAACTTCCTGTGTTATCCCTTGGTGCCGTTTCTCCTAGTCCTGTCACAGAGCACCAGTGAAAAGAGACTGGTCCATTCTTGACACCCACTCTTCAGATATTTATAGACAGGAATAAGGTCCCCTCTCAGTCTTCTTGTCTCAAGACTAAACGGCCCCAGGTCTCTTAGCCATTTAGAAATGCCAAGATTGTGTCTATTCTCTCATTGAGGATGATGGACGAGAAACACGAGCTCTTCAGTGTCACATGGGCAACTCTTGACACTCCTCAGCCAGACTTTCCAGGCCAAGGTTTGTTCCTCTTCGACAGATGGGTGATCTATATCGCACATAGTTAGGGATGCAGGGAAGGGACATCTTGCAGCACTTTATTTAAAAAATACTAAGAGTTGGCATTCTTTTTTGTGGGGAAACAAAACAAAACCATTAAACCACCCAAAACCAAACCCAAACAACCAACATTCTGATAGAGCTTTTGGGCAAACTATAAAAGAAGAAAATACTGGGAATTCTTTGGGTATTAGTTTGGTTTGATTTTTTGCTCAGGGAAAAATCAACTAGCAGAGAAGCTATTGAATTGTATGGGGGTTTTTGTCAGCAGCAGTATCAGAGGACAGGAGGACACAGAATTCTGTACCTCATGCTGTCAAAAAATAAGTAAATTTTGGTAATGTGCTTATTTGTGCTTATTTGCTATAAGAGGATGTTTCCCTGTTTTGGAGTTCAAGAAATACAGACTGAAAATGATTATTTGTGGGTTATTATTTGTTAAATTTTCACTCTTTAGAAACAAAATGGGTGTCTAGGAACTGGCAGTTGAAATTCAGCTGAGGCAGTTGGTTAAGTGAAGTGAGGGAAGTTCATTCCACTCTGTACAGCCCTGAGTATGTCCTTGCTGGCCAACTGGGTGGCAATGGCTGTGTGGAAAAAGCTGGAGAGACATTGATAAGGGTTATTCAAGTGAGGTACTTGATCTATATCATAGAGTCATATAATGGTTAAGGTTAGAAGGGACCTTAAAGACCATCAGGTTCCAACCTCCCTGCTATGAGCAGGGACACCTCCCACCAGACCAGGCTGCACAAGCTTCATCCAACGTGGCCTTGAACACCTCCAGGAATGGAGCTTCCACAGCCTCCCTGGGCAACCTGTTCCAGTGCCTTCGTACCCTCATGGTGAAGTATTTCTTCCTGACGTCTAACCTAAATCTCCCATCTTTCAGTTTAAAAACATTACCCCCTTGTCCTATCACTGCACACCCCTCCTCCTATCACTACACAGCCCCTCCCCAGCTTTCCTGTAGCCCCTTCAGGCACTGGAAGGTGCTCTACAGGTCTCCCTGGAGCCTTCTCT
Source organism: Chaetura pelagica (assembly GCF_000747805.2). NCBI lineage: Eukaryota > Metazoa > Chordata > Aves > Apodiformes > Apodidae > Chaetura > Chaetura pelagica. The sequence continues at coordinate 893,247 of NW_009951940.1, forward strand.
TCTCCAGGCTGAACAGCCCCAACTCCTTCAGCCTGTCTAAACTAGATCTAAAGTAGAATTTTGCCTGGATTTCACCAAAGTTTCAGGAATGTGTAGTTTCTTATGCTTCTGCAGGAGAAACTGGGCTTGGGGAGGAGCTGTGTGATGAATGCTGTTTGTTGCAGGTCTCATGAGTGGAGGTTGCTCCTAGTTGGCAGTAGAGAGGTGGAGCTAGTGCTCTCATTTCAGTGGGTACCTTTGGAAGGACCTGACTGAGTGTCCCAGTTGTAACTCAATGCCGCAAACCCTGCTGGAACGAGACATTCTGATAGTAGTAGAGTATGCAGAATTGGTGTCTGTTTTGTAATGACTGTGTTCAAACAGTGAAATAATTTCCGGTGCTGTAGTCAAGGATGAGCTGGAGTGAGTTGCTTTTACATTGCAAGACTGGCTGTACTTGCTTTATAAGTTTGTGCCTAGTCAGTTACTTTAAAGGGTAATTGGAAAAGGCTTAGGAACTTTAAGGATTTTATTTTCTATTTATTTGGGGCGGGGGGGGAGTTAAATAGGCAATTTAAGGCATGGGTATCTACAAAAAGAAGTGGAGAAGTCACCTATCCTCTCTTAAAAAAAAATTAAAAATAATCCAACTGCAGACCCAGCCTTGCAAGTGGAGGATTGTGAGCTATAATCAGGGCATCAGGATGTTGAGTGAGAGGTTCTCTTGCTTCTTTACAACATCCAACCTTCAGTGGCAGTGACTGACAGTGGCTTGTTCTGCTGCAGAATTACCTGAGGAAAACACATTTTGAAGAAATTCATAATTGAGGGACATCAACGTGTTCTTTATCCTGTCCTGTGACCAATATCCTGCTTGTGCCCAGGCTGCTATGAAAACTATGAAGTAAAGGAAGGGTGGGGATGGCAGTGTGAGTGGAAGAAAGATTATTAAAATCAAGTTGGATCTTGTGTATTTGGTTTATTCAAAACATTAGTTGTCAGAGTGTGATTTCTGTTCTGTGAGACCTGGGTTGGGAGTGGCTTGGGATCTTCTCCCAAAATACACATAAGCTTGTTTGAAGTAGAACATCACACGCTACAGTGAACCAAGAGGAAAAACACTCCGTGGCTGAACTTTTATCAACCACTTTGTTATAAGTTATGCCTAAAATGACTGTAAATAAAATATTACATGAACTTTCATTTAATTTGTTTTTACATCCTTGACAGCTTTTAATGTATAGTTCCACTGTTCTTGCTTGTGCAGTTAGCTAATAACTTTTTATTTATGCAGGGATTTTTTGCTCAGCAGCAGAATGGGAAAAGGAAGGAATGTAGATATTGTACCTATGACTTCTTCTCTCCTTCCCTTCTTTATTTTCAGAAGGTGAAGGACATATTTAAGAACATATTCAAACACCTTATGACAGCTGTGGTGATTCCTGCAAGCATGTTCCCTGGAGGTCAATAATTTGAATATGAAAAATTACAGAAGTTTTGCCAGACATACAGCTGATGTTCTTCACATTTTCATCTGGAACGGTCAAGCTTAGAATAAGTCTGTTCTTGTAGCAAGCATATTTTTCTTCAGGACTTTATTCTGCCATAATAACAGAAGTGGGGGTGTTAAATGCCTGTTCTTCTGTTGGTGGGCTGGAGTAATGCTTGAGATGGATGTGAAACTCCCTAAGAAATTTGTTAGAAACTGTTTAACACAAAGATGTTTTCCAGATCATGTCTTCACTCACTAATTATGCCTTTAAAAAGATCTTAACAGTTTCTAGTTTCCATTCAGATTACTTTCTGGAATGGTTTCACATGGTTTGATTAATTTTTTTTGCCCAGCAATTTGTCATAACTCTATTTCTGTGAAAGGCTTCATGTAGAGAATAATGGAAGTGTATTTTCAGGGTTAAGAGACTTTATGTTGTGATTCAGATTTACCTGCCTTTTAGACTCAATCTATAATGTCTGGTTGGACCAGGGTGTAAGCACATGTGGCTGTGGTTGTTTTTCTGCTTATCCTGCAGACACTTTACAAACACCTGCAGCAAAATGGTTCTGTGTCTTGGTGGAGCCAGCTTCCGTGACTTGAAGAGCAACTGAACTGCTAATGAAAACATAGACTGCAAAAACAAGGTCTCAGTAGCATATTATTGATCAGCACTGAAATTGCTGCTGACTGTTCCCTGGTCAAGGAGGACTAAAAGGTGTTTAGTTAAACTTCATGAGAGAGAAAGGTGGGGGAACCAAAATACATAGCGGATGTTAGGGGTACTCGTGATTGTTGAGGTTCTGGAAACATCAGTAACTGAATTATTGAGATTTTTTAATAGAACTTGTTTAAGAAGTAATAGTTTTAAGTAGAAATTTGAAGGTCAATGTTCTGGCTTTGTTCAGTGGCCTCCAAAGCCTTGGGGAGGCAGAATTGATGGGTCATTCCTTGAAGGTACTTAGCTTATTAAGATGGCAGTTTCACGGGTGCTTCTGCAATTTAAATATTTTCACTATGCTTTTGTTTCAGGGTGTTTGAATTTCCCTTTCAGCAGTTGTGAATTTACTACGTTTTTGATCTCCATGTCTTGATGGCAGTACAAGGCAGGACTTCCTCTCTTGATTCACTGAGGTTTGTCCCAGTGTCTTGTTCTCATAAAGCTTTAGTAACGTGTCTTGGTTGAAGTGCATCCAATGGAATTATGGAGACCAGTACTCCAGGTTTTTGGAAGTGGTGCTCGACAGCTCAGTACCACACAAGAGATGAGCTCTTGGCCCTGTTAGATACTGTTACATGCAGACAATGTTGGTCTGTGATGTTTGGTAATGCAGGTCATTCAGGCTGCCATCAGGAAGAGGGTGGGTTTTTTGGTGGTTTTTATGTTCTGTCTACCATTTGAAGACATAGGATACTTGTTTAGTATCCCTTCCCTTAGATCTGAAAAAGGGCTGTACCCAAAATTTTAGCTCTTTTCCAGCTGCATCAGTTGGTCATCTTGCCTAGTTTAATTTTTATTAAATAGCAATTTAATGTGTTTTCAGCTTCATCAAAACACAGCCTTTCGTGCTGAAGTTTTCCCAAGGCAAAGGATAAAGTTTAGCACACTTAAAGTTCAGCTGAATTAGGAGCTACAGAGAAGAGGTTGCATTGGTCTACTGATAAATCTATGTAATATAAAAGGATGCAGACGGGGGTATTTGCTGTCTTTGCAACTCGGAGTGCTCTTTCATCCAGTTGCACAGCTGGTTAGCTACACTAACTCGAGCTTCATTTGGTGGTGAGCTCCTGGAAGCCTTTTTAAAACTAAGCAACATGTTCTTCTGTTTTCTGAGCGCTTTGATACTGCCCTGCAGGCATCTTCCTAGGTAAACAGAACTTGTTTGGCAGAACTGAGCTGAGGAAAGCCGTCTTGTCTTAAGTGGAGGAACAAATGACGCTATTTAAGGTGGTGGATTTTGCACCGAATAAAAGGATTTGTGTTACCTGGAGATGACCTTTGATTCCCCATAACAGGGCATAAAATGACTGCCTGAGGAATTGCTCCTTGAAAGTTTATTGCTGTTCTCATGAAGCAGCAATATAGGTGAAAGCTCTTGTAAAGGGAATGTTTCTTCTTGGTATAAAATTGGGAGAGGGATGGATTAAAGTGAATAAGAATTGAATTTTCTGTGATATAGAGCTCTGCAAGAGGTTCTTAGAAACAAAACATCAATTCTATTTCTTGGGAGTTTTTTAATGCAACAGGTTTTGAATCCAAATTATGCTAAATTGGAGAATGAAAATTTTTTGTGTGTATTTACCAATATTTTCTGGTTTTTAAGTCTTTGCTTCATAAACACGTAACTTGCTTGTTTAATAGAGCAGCCTTAGGAGAACTTTAAAAAGATGTTAAGTAAAAATTAATTTCGATTTTCTTTTTTCTTAGACTTAAAGGGTGTCAACACTGGCTTGTTGATTTGTTCTGTAACACTGGAATTTTAAATTTAGATAGCTATTTGTGTTAGCCTATAGGTGTTTGTTTATGCATAGGGGATTTATGCTATGCTCATCCTTCACTAAGAAATAGAATGTTAACTGTTCCACCAGTGTGTTTTTAATATAAATGGAATAATGTTGCATTATTGTGAGCTCATGGATTATCTTTTTAATTCAGTTTGTAATTGCATTTAGTGGTTTGGAAGTCTGAGTAGTTGCTAATGTTTATTTTGTGTTTCATGTAACACTGGAAGTCTTTGAAAATTACATACTTTGTTCTGAGGTGCATTGATACAGGTACAACTCTTAGTTGTAAACATCTTTTTGGTTGTTCTCACTTTGTATTTAGCATATGGAGGAGAAGCAGGACAAGGGAGACATGTCCAGACTACACCATTTCTGGTAAATGGACCTTCTATGGCTGCACAGTTTTGATTCTTCTGTGTAACCAGTTATTGGAGAGATGTGACATAAAGCAGCCCAGATATGAACAGACCGTGAAGAGACTTGCTGACCCATAAGTAACTTCATTTTCCTATATCTCTCTTAGAAGATGTGACTAATTATTTCTAGGTTACCCTTGGATTAATGAAGAGGGGCTTTATAAGGTCAACTGACCCACTCATGGATCCTTTCCACAGAACAAAAGCAATGCTTGCAGAACATGTTTGTTCTAACAAGCATCAGAGGAGTGGAGTCCTCCCCCTTCTCATACCTTCTGCTGTGTTTACCTCATAAACAGAAGATTTTCCCTGTAAATAGAGGAAGCTTTATAAGTTCAGGAAAGCTTCTGGTCACCATCCTGGATAGCTTTGTCTCACTTCTCCTGTCACCCTTCTCCCCATCTGAGAAGGTCAAAGTTAAGCAGTGCAAAGTGATGAGCACAGGGAGCCTGTCAGAGAGCAAACTAAGACTTCATTTTGCAGTAAAACAAAGAGCAGATTATGTAGGATTCACTTTTTTCCTTTTAGTTTTTCAGGTCTCTATGAAGCAGATTTTTGCTTTGAATACTGGAATTGTGAAGGAACTTCTCAAAGCTGTCTTAGGATAGCAGGAATTTTTTGTTTGTTTTTATTTTGTAAATAGCCTATAACATGAAGAGGCAGAAGATTGGAATCAGTGCCCTAAGGAAGGAATAATTTAAGCCATAGTCATCTTTCATGGCACTGACTTTATACTTCTTTAATGTAAACCTTCAAAACAGTACATGGGAGAAAGTGGGAGAATATGAGCAGGTTAGTCCACCCACAAGAAAATCTGCTACAACTTTCATGACTGAAAATTAATACAAGCCATATGGGTTTAAAAATGGCTAGTCTTCATTTATGAAATCATAAAAACAGTGTTAACTTAGTGGACCTTCTAACATCTGTTGTCTTAACAGCACGAGCTAGGAGGCTACAGACTGGCTGCTGTGCTGCTCAGCATCAGAGAATCCTTTGGGAAGGGAAAGTATGGGAAACTCCATTAACTCTACATTAGTCCACTCTCCCAACATCCTGCTCTGTTTCCCTTCCCCACCTCACCACTACCAACAGGTAGAGATTTGAAAATAAAAGCACTGAATTCTGTCAACTATTTTAAAATGTAGTTCAGAGGATAGGAAGGCTAATGAGGTGACTGTGACCCAGAAAATAGGGAGGTGTTGGTTTAAAGCTCTGCTCTTTTAACGAACACCCTATTAATACAGCTCACCAAATGAAGATGATAAATTCAGTATTGGATTTAATTTATGTCAGAAGAATGTCTAAGCAGAGATCCAAAGCAGTTCTTTCTCTAGAATGAGTTCATGTTGAGATACTGGCATCTTCTTCTGGTCAGCTGAAGCACCCTAGTGCGAGTGTTTCAGTATATTTTCTTCTCTTACTGGCTGTTGAATGCCCCAGGTTGAAGCTGAGTAGTGTGGACTTCACTCTTGTACTTGCTCAAATCTCGAGCATTCTCTGATCAAGCCATCTTAAAGCAGGTACCACTGGAAGTTCAAAACAAGAGACTAAATTTCACAAATCCAGATTTTTCATTGGATTGGTAGGAAGCTCAAAAAAGAGCACTTAGCTTTGCAGGCAATGACTGTTACTCTTAGTTTGCCTTTTTAAAAAAAATAAAAAGATTCTCTGAGGTTTAATTTCCTAAGTCCTCATTATCTTTTTCCTTCAGTAGAAAAATGGCTTAATTAATCTAGACTATGGAATTAGTTTGTTCATTCAGCAAAGAGTCAAATTAATTCATGGAGACCATGTTGCTTTTCAGTTCTGCTGAATTATTTCTGCCAGATGACTGGGCTTGGAGTTTGACACTCAAAAGTAAAATGTCATTTGTCTTTCACTTTTTATCTGTCAGAATGCTCACAGCTGAGTAAGAAAGAACATCTTCAGTTGCAGTATAATGATGACTGAGCCACTCAGTCTTCAGAGATCCTTGGAGTTTGTGAAACTTGTCACTCTTGTGCTCTTCTGTGTCCTTTGGCAAAGGATGTTCAAAAGATTGTTTGCTAGAGAAGATGAGGGTGGAGGGGCAAGGAGCTGCTCATGGGCAAGGGTGATAGATGTGGAGACCAGGGAATCCAAGGTGGATTTCCAACTCAGCCTTAGCAAACTTGAGCTTAGTGTAAGGAAGACTTTGGGAGCTGTAATTCCAGAGTTGATGAAATGTTGGTATGCACCCTTTCTTAGTAGTTCCTGTGAACAAAGAAGATGATGTTTGTTTGACTCCGGTTTAAAGGAATCTTAAGGCAGGTAATCTTTTCCACTTTTAAATATTGTGCACACAAAATAATTGTAGTAATTACAAATGCCAACATGAGGAACCAGCTTGAGAGAATTAAGAGTAATGAAGATCACAGTGCAGTTTCAATGTTTGGATAGCATCTTTGCAGAGTTCTGGATACAAACATAGAAAAGCAAGTGAATTAGGATGCATAAGATTGTCACATGAGCAACAAACATATTTTAATTTTTAGAGCAGTCATCGGGCATTCTTAGCTTTATAGGCTGCAATTGTCTCAGTAAAAAGTATTTGTGGCTTTACAGAAGGAAATGAAAAAAAATAATCTACTTTTCCTAAGGGCAAACTTGGTTTGGGAATTCACATTTTTTCATTAGCAGAATGAATGCAATGAAGAATGTCTTCTTGCATCTCTCACATCAATGTGCAGATCTTCATAATGTAAATGTGCTGCTTGTTCTTCAGCAACTAGTAACTCCTGAAGGGATGAACAGTACCCCATGAAGTGGCTAAGACTACCAATGATCAAGTTTAGTCATGATGTGTTTGCTCTACGCTCTACCTCTTCATTTTTGTCTTAACAAGCAAGTGAGCTGCTCTTTTCTCTCTGTTGGAAAGAGATCTGTTTTGCTGGTATGTTCATCTGGTAGCTAAGATGCTGCAGAAGAGGAACTGAAAAACAAATGTTGTGCTATTAAATGCTGCTTTGATACAGCTCTGCCTGCTTTCTTCACAGTGTTCCTGAATTTCAAGCTTAGTTTGGTTTCTCAGGGCAGTGAAACTTAGGCAAGTTCTCTGTTTGGCTCTGTTCTGTTTTTCTTCCCGGCAGGGCTCAAACTTGCCAGCCAGGTTGATCAAATTTGATGAACAGAGCTGTTAACTGATGTGAGAATGATTGGTTGAATAGTGGAGAGATCCTAATGATGCCATCCACTGACGGAGAAACTGTAGTTAGCTTTCTGTTGATGAGGTATCTGAGACACCCCACAGGAGCTCCATCTCCAGATACAACCCTAGAGAAAGCCAAGCTTTGCCAGTTCATCTGATAGGCATTTTAGATCTTTATTTTTGTTTGGATAAGCTTGAGTGGAAAAAATTAGGCAAGCTTTTATGTGCCTCCCAGTTGTACAAACTGTTGTTTAACCCTTTACTCCACAAGGCTTTGTGTATTTTGCAGTCCACTGGGAGACAGGATCGGCCTTGCAGGCAGAATTAAAACAAAACCTAAATGTCTTTGTACAATTCAAAAGCTTCTGATTATTTTCCCCCTTGATTTCAAAAAGCTGATGCTGAAATTCAGTAGTCCAAAACCAGGCTGAAATTGAGCAAGAGAAGTCATAGTCACAGTAGAAAAGTCTTGACTTGAATTTCCTTGGAGGCAAAATGTGGTTTTCTGAGCTTGAGGACCTTGGCCTGTCATTACTTTAGTAGTCTGAGTGTTTTCTGGGTTGAAGGTGTATTTTAGGAAAATGGCCAGTGCTTCTACATGTTCTTAGAATAAACAGATGTATTTAATTTTAAAAAATAAGGGTGTTTTTTTTTAGTATTTTCTTTGACAGCTGTTAGCATCGTTGTTTACACTGTGCAGATACTATCAGTGTATGTCAGCATAAGCATTTTACACAAGAACGAACGTTTTTCCACGGTTCTAACTTGACAGATGTTCCTTACCCTCACTAAGTGTTATAATCTGATTGGCATTACTTAAAACAGAGTATTTTACATAACTGGTACTCAGACACCTACTTGACAAGCCGTATTTATAAAATGGTGCTAATACTTGGTGTTAAGTATACCAAAGACATGTTTAAGTTTTCAAGCTTTTTATTTTTACTTTGTGCCTTCTCTTCTGCCCTCTCCCTACCTCTCTTCCCTGCCCCTGCCCCCCCATCTGAAAGTTTGGGATTTATGACTTTCAGAAATGTTATGCTTTTGTTGGTTTTGTCCTGTGTTTTTTTTTATTATTTTACAGAAGAACTGATCATGTTACTTAAAATAAGAGAATGACCATATGTCTACTGGTTGCTATTTATAATAACAAATATATTTTTAAAAAATTCTTAACATCAAGGTAACATTTGGTTTATTTAAAAAAAATCTATATGCAATGTAAAATACCAGATAACTTCTAAAATTTAATAAAAAGAAAAATCCTCACACTATGAAGTATGTTGTTTTCACCTTCATTTTGTAGCTTAATATTACAAGAAGGGGGTATGTCCTTGAGAAGGGTTCTAATACTTGTATCATCAATAAGAACAGCTGTAACAAGCAGACAGTATTTCTTGACACTTGGATTGATAATCTGTGTTAGTCTCACCTGTTAAAAGTATAAAAAAATGCAAGTTCACACATTCTGTTGATTAAAATGCTTTTGGTAATGCTCTTACCAGTTGATATTTAAAGGGTTTAGCTTTCATGAATAAAATTTAGGCCCTAGCAATTTACCTTTGCAATTGTCTTTAGTTTTCTGCAGAACACTTTTATTGTTTTTATGGAAGAAACATAGGCTTTTTATACTTTACACCTGAAAGTTAGGAAAAAAAATAAAAGAAGCATCTGCAGCTGTTTGGTAGCTAAACAAGATGGACTTGCTCAAGGTCACCACAGAAGCTGGTGGCAGAGCTGGATGTGTAAAAGTTGCTTTGCTGTACGAGCTGTAGCTTGAACTGGAAAGGCACGTATCCCGTGTCTGCATCTTCTGTGGACACACAAATAAAGAGAATTTGTCTTCTAAATATTACTACATTATTTTTTGTTGCTGTTGTTGTGTTTCTGAAGGTAAATGTAATCGACCTTGTTGCTGGAGGTGTTTGGCTGGCTGTGCAGCATTTAGGGGCTCAGAAAACTTCAGGGTGAGGGGGGGGAGAGAAAGGCATCCAGGCATGTCTTCAGTTCCCTTTGGCTTTCTTCAGCCCCAGAAAGAGCTTTGTGCCTGAGCAGTGATGCAGAACATCTGATGGGCCTGGTTGTGGCCTAATCTCTCTCTCTCTTTTTATTTTTTCTCTTTCTTTTTTCCAGTGAGTATTTTTTTCTCCTTTTAAATACGGAAGAAAACAATACTTAAATTCACCAATAGTTTTGACACACCACTGCAGGTCTGCACAGCCAGTGTACTGAGGAATGAAGATGGCAGCATTATAGGTGTAAAAAATGGTAATTAAACATATGCTGTAGATGAGTGCGTGCTGTTTTGAGTAGGCAGATAGTTTAGGTTGAAGGCTGCTAGCATTAGATTAATTCCCTTTTGGTTATAGTCTTGGATAAGCCCTGAGCCTTACTGCTGAGGGCTAGGAGTGAGAAAAGATTACCATGGAATATATAAAGAGCTTTAATGATCTGTCTGGGAGTCTTGTTCTTGTGGAATTTTAACACATATTTTAGCTGAATCAGTTGTTTGTAATCTTTGCGAAACCTTTTGCTAGGAGTAAAATCAATATTTTCATTATTCCTTCCTATACATATGCTGCCCGAATGTGTCTTTATAAACACATCCTTCTGTAAACGTGTGTGTGTTGCCGTTTTTAAAAGAGAAAAGCAGTGTTTTAAGCAGTTTTGGTGTTCTGTGCTGCAAAGCTGAGAAGGAACAAACCCCGTGCAGCAAGTGCTGTGCTGACCTTTGCCTTCTGATTAGAGGTATGTAAAGAAGCCCTGGTTGGAGAGGAGGGGCTGGATGTGGTGCTGAGTAATTTGCTGGCATGGGCTGAGGGGTTTTGCTCTGTATTTAAGGCAAAGGAAGGCTACGAGGGGTCTTTCACCAACCCTCTTGTGGTTGTGAAGCCGAGCAGGTGGTGAGGTAGGGTCTAGCCGCAGTTAGTTCCTGCCGCTTGATGGAAGTTGGGAGTTTTTAAAGGTGTCGGGCTGTCTTTTTCAATACAGTAGGCAAGTTGCAGAGGAAAGAAGAGATGAAGGCGAGGGGGAGGTGCGGGTGGTGGGGCCGGGGGAGCTGCCCAAGGGGACACGGGTGACAAAACCCCTCCTGTAGAAGGAGGGGGGGGGAAGGAAGCGCATCTCCAGACACGACCCGGGTCAGGCTCGATTTGCAGCTCAGCGGCTGTCAGTGGGTAAACAGGAGGCTGCGGGTGAACCCGGAAGCCGGAGGTGGGGGGGAGATCAGC
>NW_009951940.1:906508-951168 GCF_000747805.2 Chaetura pelagica
GCTCCGAAGCCGGCAGGTGCGGTCTGTATGGAGAAAAGCGGCTGTAGCCCCTTCCCGATGTGCTGGGCTAAAGGTACACATCCCTCTCTTTATTTATTTACTCCATATCTGTTTTTCCCTTCTCCCCCCCCCCGCGTTAATCTAATGTTTTACCACCTGTGGGTATTAGAGGGTTTTGTGGTTTTTTTCCCCTATCACAAGAAAAGAATCAGCTTATTCTGGTCATGCGCTGGCAATGCGCAGCAGGAGCTTCTTTCACCTGACAGCTGTAATGCTTCCCCCCCTCCCTTTTCCTCCCCACCGCTTTTCGGAATGGCTCGAAATGAAATAACACTCGGGCTGTTTGGTTTTTCCTTCCCCTGGCGTGAGGGTCTGAGGGCTTTGTTCTTGATCTTTGTGTGCTTGAAACCGCTGTGAGTGTGATTCTGCTTTCACGCGCCTTTTGGAAGCAGCAGGTTTTAAGTGGCTGATATTATAGGTAGAGACTTAACATCTTTTAACTTGATGTCTTAGAAGTCGCCACCTTTATTCATACTCCCCCCCAAGAGACAATAAGGAGCCACGAAGCGTGCATTTATTACAATGAGAGGGTTTCACTTGAAATTGAAGCTTCACAATAACTGGATGGAAATGTGAAACTCATTCACGCTGTTACCTTAACTTGCATTTATGTCATTATCCCGAAGATACTTACCCTGTTACCATCCAGAATGTACTTGTCTGTTGGTGTTGTGTGTCTATGAAGATAGAGGACAGGGATAAAACAGCAGAAATTCAGTTAGTAGCCAAAGAATCAAGTCTTCCTTAGATGGAAAACAACATCCAAAGGTTGAGTGTTGCCGATTGTCAGCATCGCTTTCCTCGTGTTCACTTTCATTTCAGTGTACTTTCTGTTTTGGAAGAGAAGCTGCCAGTGAAGTTTTGCGTCACCATGGTCTTGGATTGCAGACAGAGGCTGTTCCTTCAGGAGTTCAGGGGAAGTGTATCTGAACTCTAAGGAGCTATTAGGCGTAGCTGGTGATTACTTGTCTTGCAAAATATAGCAGTAAATGTATTTATAGTTTTTATTGTCTTGTTATTGGGAGGAGACACGAAGAAGCATTTCATGTTGTCTTTGTTTTGGGTGCATTTTGTACCTTGCTGAGCATTTGGGGCTAAACTGGTGTTTGGCACATGACAGAAGCACACGTCCTAGAAGTAACATAAAAAGGACTTGAACACCACATCCTGGTAGTGTCTCATGAAGTTTAGAGTCTCTCAACTCACTGTGGAATCACAGTTAATGAAACAGTAGCAGTAGGTGGGAACAAAGCTAAAACAAAGCTGTGCTTTTAGTGAAGCTTTTAGCAAAACTTGTTTATCAGGAAGGGGTGATAGCAATGCCTGCTCTTGTGTGTGCCATAAGCTGGGTGATGAGACTGGGATTCATCTCCTCCTTTGGGATATTCTGAGGGTCAGAATGAAGGTATTTCCCAGGGAATAATTTTAAAAAATAAGGAAGAAGAATCTTTTCAAAGAAAAAGCAAGTTGTTACCATCTGTTGTCAAGGCTGGCTAGTACTGGAGATACCAGTTTTCTCCCTCCTGCTCCAGCAGCAGAGAATGACAACAGCAGGGCTAGCATCTTCTTGCAGAAGATGGCTTCATTGGGCCATGATAAAAGGTATTGATTACCACCCCCACCCACTCCAGCAACTAAAATGAATGAAAAACGATCCCTCCCTCTTCCCCTGATGGCCTGTGAAGTGTTCTCAGAACACAACTTGAGGAAAGATTGCTTACCCAGCCTTCTCTGCCCCGGAATGGAGAGCAGCCATGTAATCTCTTTTTATTCCTGTTGGGGGGAGACCAGGAGTTGCATAAGAGGACAAAGGCACCAGCATCTTCCCAGCTATCAACTGTGATGATTTCTGGAAAAAAACTAAATCTCAGCCTCCAAAAAAAAATTAAAATAGGACAGATGAGAAATAGCTTGTGCTGTATTTGTCATTGAATGGTGGCTATTCCTTAGTTGATGAGTACTCTGAATACAGTTCACTAGCTTAACCTTAGGGAAATGAGACGGATCTGGCCTACTTTGATAAGGGCTGTGAGATATCTACAGTCAAAGAAAGGTAATGTATTAATGAGAGATATGTTAGTTTGGATAGTTTTATTCCATCTTGGGCTTTTCTGTTACAGCTTCAGATAACCTGCAGGAAAAAATTGATAAAGCTTTTAAAAGTATTTTATAATGTCTTAAAAATGTGATCTTGGTATAGATGTTTTATTATCCATAAATTCATTCTAAATGATCTGTTCTCTTTTGTTTTTAATGTGACAGATTAAGCTTTCCGTGTATGAGTTGTGATCTCATAGCAAATGTTGCTTCTTTGCAAATGCTTTGAAATGTTTTAGTGAGTCTGTGTTCATATAGAATGTGTGTCTACTTTTTTTAGTGTTCTTAAATCTAAAAAAAATTTCAATCTTCTTAATGATATTACATGCTGACCTAATTGCAGCCACTCCTGTGTGGTCAGTCTGTAGGACTGAATCAAAGAAAAAGATAGTTGCTTTCTTTATAAAGTGTTCATGTTATCTGTATATCATTCAAGGCAGGTTTTCCCTCCTCTTTATGCCAAAGTCACTCCTAAAGTAATGTTACTGAATTCTAGTTCAGTCTGGATCTGCATACTCCAGATTGGAGAATATTTAAAGAGAGTGTGTATTTTGTTTACTGACGTTTCTTCTCAGCAAGCAAGTCTGTATTACTTCAGTAGCAATAGGGCTAAGATGTTTTTGGCTGCTCTTCCACCCCTTCCCTTATTAAGTAATTTGAAACTTAAAAATCTCTGGTCTTGTGGAATAAAAACGGCCTCAAGCTGGGTTACAACTTGAGGATGCTGAAGTGGGTTGTCTCTGTCCCTGAGAAGGCAATACTTGTTTCCCAGCTGAAAATCTGCACCAGTATCATACTGAGATGTTGTCTTTCTAACTGTAACAATAGACTGGAATGTTCTTCAGTTGCCTTAAAATTTAACCAGATCCTTTTTTTTTGTTTTTGGTGGATCTTTAGTAGTATTAGCAATGCTGACATGTTAATTAGAAGTTTTGAATGGTGTGATGTGTTGCACTTTGCACATTTTTGGCAGTGACCCTTTATCCTCAGTTTCACAGGGCATACCATTTTAAGCTTGCAAAATAATTCAGTGAAAGATATGTAAATGTAACAGTTCAAGATAGCTGGATAGTGTGTTGTTTGGCTGTGAATTATACACCCCAAGAAAGAGGAAGTTCCTTAAATATCTGCCATGTGAAAAGCTCTGTTTAATGATTTATGAACAATAAATTGACGTGGTGTTGTTAAGTGTATGCCATGTGAGCAGTTGGTGGAGGGTGATCACAATTCTTGAATTCAACTGTTGAGACTAGCATGAAGAGGTCTAAATTGTCTTAAGATGAAGAAGCAAAAACCTTGTCTTGATTCAAAAAAACTGAAAAAGCCTAAGGCAGTTATGTTGTGAAATGTATTTAGTAAACTGGGAAGGAGCTTTACCCTACTTACTGCAATCTGCTAAAGTTGCAATATTAAAAAAAAGTGATAAGCAATTAGAAGTTGGGTTTTTTTGGTGGTTTCCTACTGTTTCAGAGGTGTTTTCAGTTAGAACTTACTGGTGATCTCTTGAGTGTAAGCCAGATAGTTGGATTCATAAGAGAAAAGTTCAGTGCTCTTTCTCCTTCATCTCCACCTCATAAGTCTCTGCTGTTTTACTAGAAGAAAAATCCTCGGGTGGTAATTTTTGGTCCAGTGGAGATTTTTGGATGACAGGCAGTCACTGACAGAGACATGGTGACAGAAATAGAGTAACTGAAGTTGCTAATACCATGAATATAGGGAAATAGTCTCTAAACCATGATTTCTTACTTTTTGGACACAGCCACTGTATGTGTAACACAGAAATACAATAGCTGTTGTGTGTTAGGAAAGAAAAAAGGCTCATCTATTAGCCTTGAGTGTTCTGCTGCATGTTCTTAGGGACTTGCAGTTTAAATTACTGGAGCACCTACTCTTGCTGTTTTGTGGATCTATAGGTGGAGTTTGGCATTCCTAAACGTTTGCTTATTTTTTAGGGCTTTCCATAAATATCATGCTTTTCCCATGGCTTCTGAGGGCATAACAACTGGGAAGAGTCTGGTCTAACATTTGACAGTCTGATTTACTACATTGGCTATGTCAGCTGACATGATGCATCAGCCATTTCCATCCAAACCATGAATTTGCCTAAACTTTTGCAAAACATTATTAACTTACAGCTTCTTAAGGTGTAAGATTTGAAAACTGTTAAAGCATCTGTTATTTCAACTTGTGTGTGTCTGTTTCTTGTGTTGGAAATCTTTATAGGAAAAAAAAATAGTGTTAATCTCATCAAACCACCAGTTTTCAAA
Source organism: Chaetura pelagica (assembly GCF_000747805.2). Taxonomy (NCBI): domain Eukaryota; kingdom Metazoa; phylum Chordata; class Aves; order Apodiformes; family Apodidae; genus Chaetura; species Chaetura pelagica. Next base: position 910,933 of record NW_009951940.1, read on the forward strand.
GGCTGTTTAAAAACAGTTCCTGAAATGCCTGTGTATGTTTAAAAGTGGAAAATAGTATGGAAAAGCAGGAGGGTTTCAGTGTTAAGACTGCAGCATGTGGTAGCATTGATATTCTTCAAAAGTTGTAGAAATATGCTGCTATCAGTCCTGATGCATTCTCTTTAGGGTGGTTTGTTCGTTGTTCAAAGACTTCTGGAATAGTGGTCAAGATGGAGCTTGAGATATTTTCACAGAAAAGGAAAGTGATTGTTTTACCCACTGGGGAGGGGAGAGCATTCTGTGTTCCCTGTGTAACAGAGATGTGTGATCTTATCTATGGTAGCATCTAGTCACGAGCCAGTGAACCAGCATGGAATTAAATTCTGAGCTGCCTGGGACAAACTAAAACTTAGGCAAGGAAAATGAAATATTTTAAACGTCCTTTTGAAGATGCATTGAGAAAAGGCTGAAGGACAAAGTCTGCAAGTCAGTGTTGAAGAGAATGGTGCGTTTTTGCTGAAGAGTCAAACGGGAGTTTGTGACCTTAATAGCTTTCTTTTGAAAAATGTGAACATTTTTATCACAAGTCACATTGTGTGTGTATTTATTTTCTGTATGGCACATATATATATGTATATATATATAGACATAGACACACAGACTCAGCATCATTCTTACACACTTAGCCTGGCAACAGTTGCAGTATTTCAAAATTAGCATCTTTAGACACTGGAGATGGTATCTTTCCTTGTTTTTGAGATTTCAGTGAACACAATTCATTGTGCAGCTGATCTTCACAGCTTTTATTGGAAGAACTATTGTAATGAACTGAGCTTTCCTGACAGATCTTACATTTGTAAGAAATAAATCAGCTTATCTCAGTCCTTCCACTTGCTGAAACATTCTTAAATGGAATAGTTGCAAATTCATGTCTTGTAAAAAAAAAATAATTCAGTGTGTCAGCAGAGAGTGTGTACATTTCATTAATTATTGGTATGAAAAAAGAAAACCTCACTAGTATCCTTGAATTTATGACTGTATACATGTTTGTTCATGGTAGTCTGTTAAAAACTGAAGACATCAGTAAATTAATATACAATGTCACATGACAGTAGGCAAGCCTGTACAAGCTACTGACTTGTATAAACTAGCACAGCAAATGCTGGAGACATCAGGAAATGCCTTTGTAAATGTTCTGCTAAAACAAGCTTAAGTACAGCACATAATAAATGTGTTTGATTATAGCAGTCATAAGATATTGTAGCATTCATGAAGATTTCATCATCTTGCAAAATAAATGAGATTCCTGCAATATCTACTGCTGAATCCATGTTGAGAATTAATGATGCCAATTTTATTTTTTTTCCTGATGGGGATTGCTGAGGTTGGGGAATTAACTGATGATTGCCCAGCACTTAAGTGATGCTTTTACTGGCATATAGAAAGAGGATTTTTTTTCTTTTGATAACTGAGGTTTGTTTCTTTGCTAGAAGAGATTATTTCATACTTTTCCTAAGCACTGTCACTGCTTTCCAGAATAGTTTCCCTTGCTGGTGGTTTCAGATGCATAATCTTAGAACCTACCTAGATGGGCAGTTTGTCTTCTTTTATTTAAATTTGTCTCACTTTGCAAATCACGTATTGTCTCTTTCTTTATTGAGGAATTTTCTAAGGAAAACCAGTTCTTTCTATAGTCTAGGTGTCCTCCTCTTAAATACAGGAAGAAAATTCAGTTATCATGGAAACATTAAGGTTGGAAGGGACTTTAAAGATCATCAAGTTCCAACCCCCCTGCCATGAGCAGGGATCCCTCCCACTAGACCAGGTTGCACAAAACCTCATCCAGCCTAGTCTTAAAAACTTCCATGGATGGGGAATCAGCAACCTCCCTGGGCAACCTGTTCCAGTTCCTCAACACCCTTATAGTGAGGAATTTCTTCCTGATATCTAAACTAAATCTCTCCTCTCATTTTAAAACCATTCCCCCTTGTCCTATCACTGTCTTCTCTGGTGAAAAGCCCCTCCCCAGCTTTCCTGGAACCTCTTTCAAGTACTGGAAGATGCTCTAAGGTCTCCCTGGAGCCTTTTCTTCTCCAGGCTGAACAACCCCAACTCTCCTAGCCTGTCTCCTGGGTGGCCCTTCTCTGGACCCTCTCCAACATCTCCATGTCTTCCCTGTGCTGAGGGCCCCAGAGCTGTACACAGTATTCCAGGTGGGGTCTTACCAGAGCCAAGCAGAGGGGCAGAATCCCCTCCCTGGCCCTGCTGACCACACTTTTGATGCAGCCCAGGACACAACTGGCTCTCAGGGCTCCAGCACACAGTAGTGGCTCATGTTGAGCTTCTCATCAACTGCCACCCCCAAGTCCTTCTCCTCAGGACTGCTCTCCAGCCATTCTCTCCCCAGCCTGTATTTGTGCCTGGGGTTGTGCTGACCCAGGAGCAGGACCCTGCACTTAGCCTTGTTGATGAGGATACACTCAATCCCGCTGTCCCTAACTCCAACAAAGATGTTAAACAGCACTTGTCACCTGCCTCCATTTGGACACTGAGTCATTGACCACAATTCTCTGGGTGTGGCCATCCAATCTCTTATCCACCTAGTGGTCCATCCGTCAAATCCATGCCTTGTCAGTTTGGAGACCAGGATGTCACATGGGACAGTGTCAAAGGCCCTGCACAAATCCAGGTAGATGATGTCAGTTGCTCTGCCACCATCTCTGTAGCCTTGTCACCAGATTGGTCAGGCATGACTTGCCCTTCGTGAAGGCAATTCTGCCATTACTTGGTACCATAGCTTACAGCAACTGCAAATACTTCTGTGGAGAGCTGTAGAGGTGTCATCTCAACAAATGAAGAGCATAAACTGAAGTTAGTCATTTTGAGACTGAAAGCTAAACTTTTACTTCAGCTTGATGTGCTGTAGCACTTAATCTTTCTGTCAGAGGAAATGGAATAGTCTTGACTTCTCTGCATTCAGTGCTTAGTGTGTTCCATGAGCTGAATGGGCCCCCTGGGATGTGGCAGTTTCCTTTCAGAATTGGGAGAGTTACAGAAACAGTAATTTTGAACGTGTCCAAAACACTGATGAGAAGCTTTTGCTTTTCAGGCTTGTAGAAGATGCAGATAATCTTCACTATAGTGTTCCTTGTCCAATGTGAACCCTGTGGGTTGTCTGACTAATGATTAACAAATAGCAGTGCCTTCCTTTCATTACATGCTTCTTTTCTGGTTCCTGTAAGAATTTGACCTAAGCCAGTTCTGCTTGAGATTGTCAGTAAAACCAGACTTTTCTTCATTTAATCTGTGCTACTTCTGGATGACGCTTGACTGAATATTGGCAGGATTTGGGCCTGTGTTCTCACACTGTTGAGTTTTATAATTTAAGAAGCATATGAAGGTTATTAGGGCAAAGAACTATTTTATCAGAAGTAGCTGCAGGGTGAGTAATGGTCTGCAGTCTGGTTAAATTTTGATTTCTGGGGAGGAGGATGGCAAGGAACTGGATGTATTCCTGAAGCTTCTCTGCTGGGGGCAATAAGATTTGAGCTCTACTCCTAGGCTTTCTGCTTTTAAGTTTGCAACTCAGCAATAGTCTCTTGTCCTTGAGGAGATACTAGATGGAATTGAATTCCTGAAATCCTAGTGTGTTGAACTCAAAGAGGGTTTTGTCTAGTCTGTGACATGATGGTTGGTCAAGATAAACTGAAGAATTGCAGCAAAGACACTTGAGAGTATAGCAACCTTTTCAGTGTGATCATAACTGCTGATTCCCATACAACAACTTGCCTTGCCAGTCGGCTTGAACAGCAGCTTTGTGTCCATTCAGGTGTTTGATTGCAGTGTTCTGTTACTGGCAGAAATAAAAGGGGGGGCTTCACAGGACTGTGATGTATGGCTGTGTATAACTGTACCTGTCAAGGTGGAAGAACACGTGTGTGCTGCAGATATCCATCCCAGCTCTTTACCAGAGGGTAAAGGTACCTCAGATGGCAGGGAGATGGGTGTCTGTCCTTCACCCAGTGCAATGCTAATTAGGATGCTGCTTTTATCTTGTGAATGATGAACAAGTGGAGGATTTGCACCCTAAGCTGTTCAGCTGTTATAGCCAAGACCCCTCTGGCACAGGGGTGGGATGGGCAGATAGCAGTAGTGCCTGTCAGCTCAGTGTATTAATGTTGTGTCTTCTAACTGCAGGTTTTAGCGGAAGGTAGGCTTTTTTGTGTTTCTAAATCTATGCTTTCTAATATTAAGGATTTTTTCCTCTAATTATAGTGGGAGAACTTAATGGCTGAGGTTTTCTTATACAGAGGTAGGAGAATGTCATTGCTCTGTTCATGTTCTGTCCTTGACATGAAGGAGTTGCATCTTTGTGCTTTGCTACCAAGCAAAAGTCCTTCAGCCACATTGCTTTCATTTTTCTTTTTTTAATCTATGCACACAATTTCATGGAGTATATAATATAAAATATGAACTGAAGTGGATACAAGGCATAATCAGTTCTTGGATAGGAAAATGTTATCCAAAAGCACCTTGGCAGGCTGGAGATGTGTGGGCTCTTGTCAATCTCATGAAGTTCAGCAAGGCTAAGTGTCCTGCATGTGAGTCAAGGCAATCCTAAGCTCAGTTACAGGCTGGGTGAAGGAGAATGGATTGAGAACAGCCTTGAGGAGAAGGACCTGGTGGTGTTGGTTGATGCGAAGCTCAACATGAGCCAGCAGTGTGTTCCTGAAGCCCAGAAACCATCTGTGTCCTGGGCTGCATGAAAAGAAGTGTGGGCAGTGGGTCAAGGGAGGGGATTCTCTCCCTCTACTCTGCTCTCATGAGATCCTACCTGCAGTGCTGTGTCTAGTTCTGGGGTCTCCAACACAAGAAGGATATGGAGCTGTTAGGGTGAATGCAAAGGAGGGCCTCAAAGATGCTTGGAGGGCTGGAGCAGCTCTGCTCTGGAGACAGGCTGAGACAGGTTGTTCAGCCTGGAAAAGAGAAGGCTCCAGAGAGACCATAGAGCCCCTTCCAGTCTCTGAAGTGGCTACAGGAAAGCTGGGAAGGGACTTTCTACCAGGGCTTGTGATACCGTTATAGTTTTAAACTGTAAGAAGGGAGATTGTGGTGCACTCTTAGGAAGAAATTCTTTATTGGGAGGGTGGTGAGACACTAGCAGAAGTTGCCCAGATAAGCTGTGGCTGCACCATCCCTGGAAGTGTTGAAGGGCAGGTTGGATGGGGCTCTGAGCAACCTGGTCTGGTGGGAGGTGTCCCTGCCCATGCAGGAGGGTTGGTTCTCCATGATCTTTAAGGTCCCTTCCAACCCAAACCGTTCTGTGATTCTATGTCCATTACTTGTTTTTTTCCTCCAAAGTAATTCTATGATTTGTATAAGTTCTAGTTTGCTCTGGTATTGAACAAACGTCTTACTGGTTTGAGATGCACTTACCTCATTTTACTGTAACAAGCTGTGTGACCTGTGTTGGCCAGTGGTGTTGGCATGATGCTTCAATTATCAAGTTCCCATGTTTAAACATAATTTAGCATATCTTTTGTCAATCTGGAGGTGCAGTAAGAATCCGTTTGGCATTTTGCTCTCATCTGTAACATCTCACTCCTTTTCAGAACTCTGGATGTGATACATGTGTACAGGTTAGAGATGCTAAACCTCAGTGATGGAAGGAAAGGTATTGCAGCCAGAACAGCAGCACCTTCTATGGGTACCCAACAATTTATGTGGTAAACCCTCCTGCAAGTAATTTCTAAACTTGCAGTTTTTTAGGGTTCTGATTGTTTGTGCTGAAATTAAATGTCTCTGCTCCATAATTGCTAATTTCCTACAATTGGAAGGGGAAGTAGTTAATGCTGGTTCTGTGTCCAGTCTGTTCTGCAAGGGGGCAGTGACTGTTGGTGGTCACTGAGGATGAGCTGGTAATAAGTGAAATCTGAATTCAGAAACAAGCACACTCCGATTTTATTTCTGTCCATCACCTTCTCCACTAGTTAAAGCACTTTATACAAAAGCTCAAGTGTGTTATTCCCATTTTGTACTGTAGGAAAAGCAGGGCAAGTTACTTGAGTGACCAGAGGTGTGACTGAGCTGCACAGCACCTCGTGTCTCGTGGGAAGTGGGTTCCAGACGGCATCCACCAGTGTGGCTGCTGGTCCTGCAGCTCAGCACTGTTATATTGGGTCCTTACTAGCAAAATTTGCTAGGATAGAAGGGTGATGTATATTCAGGGTTTCTGTAGATACAGGGAATTTAACTAGAATGTTTTACTTTTACTTTAATATTACTTTTTGGGGTTTACTCTTTCTGATTTTGTTTCTTCAAGATACCATCTGCCTACATTTCCATTGCTGTTCCTCTAGTTAACAACAATATTCCTCACTGAAAATATATCCCAAGAAGGACTACTATAGAAGATAAATTATTTTCTGTCAACTTCTTATTTTTATGTTTCCTGATTAGACACTAAGTAGAAAATAGTTTTAGTTGCTAAACATTGACTGGAAAGTGGCAATAGATTTGAGAAAGTTGATATTGTCACGCAGAGCAATGATGAAAATAGCTGCAAGCATCTCCTCAGTACTTCTTGCAGGGCCTTAGTTCACTGTTTAAAAGAAAAGCATAACAGGTTCCTTAAAGAAGGGTGAGGAAAGATGAAAGTATAGTTAAGCATTGCAGGAGTGTTGCCCCTAGGCACCAGCATCATGAACTGGCAGTAGCCAGTGAAGATCACTGCTTGTACCTCCACACCGTTGACCTCCTATGTCATACGACGCTCACTTCTGCTTAGGGGAAATACTGAAGTAGAGAGTTGCTTTGCTGAAACACTTACAGTTTGGCATTTAAAGAAAAGCATGTGTTGATCACCAGCCTGGTGTGAAGTTCTTCAAAATCCGATGGCTGAGCTGACGAATGGATTTGAGGACCTGTTTGTCATTTTCAAGCATGTGATTTATTTTTAAATGAATGTTTATTCAGCATGAGAAAAAAAAAAGCAAGCTCATAACTGCTTAATGTAGCTTTATCTCCACTTTGTGTTTTAATGTTAAAGTCACAGTTCTGTAAACAAAAAATAAACCAGGATGGGCTTGAAAGTATTGCAAACAAGTAAAATTCATCAAAAAGGGGAAACCCCCTCATATTTGGAGCTATATATTTTGAAACTCATTATAAGATGGAATTGTATGTGGGTATGTATTTATGAATACAGAAGATGATTACCATTAGAGCTTCCCAAAATACTAACTTTAGGATATTTACATTCAGTATCTCAGGTTTCTGTATGCATTTCAGTGGCTATGAAGGCTTCTGCATCTTCAGAAGAATGAGAAATGAAGCCAGCTTTGAAACCTGCACTCACATCTCTTCTGTCATTCTTGAATATGGTATTAGGCATTCAGAGAAGTTCAGTATGAACACACTGTATTTGGAGACAAAGGGGAGGTAGAAAAGCAAACACCAAATTAAAAAGTTTACTTTTCTGTTAAGTGTGATTCCCTGTAGTATGTGTCTGTGAATCTACAGAAACTGTGGATATGCTGTAATGATTTATTTTAGTGCTTTTTTAAAAGAATCAGTCAGTGGTGCTTTGAGTCAGTGTTTTCCTGCTCAGTGAAAGGAACATAAACAAGAAGTTCAGTGAACTTCAATTAGTGTGAATCACACACACTGGGGGAGTGGGAGCCATTCCTGTTTGCTAGTGTGAATGGTACCTGGACTGTAGATGTGTCAGTTGTTGTGAATTTTAGTTTTGTTTCAGTGTCTGTGGTGTATGTGATACTTCAGCCCTGAAATCATCATATGAAGTTTGTTTATAACTTCCTGGAACTTACTACCATGAGGTATCTTTTCCTTTTTATTAGACTTTCCTCATTCTTCGTATCCAAACTACATTCAGATCATTAACATTGTTCTAGTTCTGTTGGAATTGAACATAAAAATACTTTTCTTGTTCCTTTAGTCCGATGGGAAAAGTATTTCTTGGAGCAGGCAGTAGAGAGGACGTAGGCTTCTGTTCCTGCAAGGACATTTAACCTACTGCAGTGCAGTAAAGGTGCTCATAAAATGTGTCCTTGGTGACAGACTGCAGTTTTAAACAGGTTTGTAGGGCCAGTTCATCTTAGGTGGTTGGTGCTTCCTCCTTCCTTATCTGTGTGCATGCACATATTCCAGTGCTTATCACCTGAACATGATGTATATTCAAATCTGCTGCTCTCCTGGGAAATCTGTAGGCATGGTCATTGCTTTGCAAAATCAAGGGCAAACTGAAGAGAAGGGTAGATCCTGAACACTTCAGGTTGTTGACTTGTTAATTATGGCAAATGGTTTCTTTGACATTGGTGATACAGTGTAATTTGGCAGGCTGTATTTAGGTGGACTGTTATTTCTGGCTTTGGTTACTACTTCTTTGTGTTCTTTCCCTTTTCCTCTCCTTTTAGGCCACTGAGATGCTGTTGGTTTTATCACTGTGAACTGCTTTGTTTAGCATGTAAGAGCAGATGGTATAAACATTGTAGTAACTTGAATTTTAAGTTCAGAGCTTTCTGTCAAAACAACATGTTCTTAGGGATATTTCCAAATAATTTATCTCACTTCAATATTAATTTTGTTGTATTTAAATAAGCAAACAGGGAGTTCAAGGGAATTGACAAACTCTATCTGGAATAATTTATCTCTAAATTTTTTATATTGGTACATACCTTTGTTAAACACCATATAAAACAAAACATCAAGGTAAACCTGTAAGTTTAAGATGAAATACATGCTCTGCAACCTATTATCTTTTTCAAAATTGAACTCTGAAAGAACAAATCCACTAGTAAAATTGTCTTGCTTCATGATAATGAAGAATAAAGTATTTGGTGTCTTTTTCTGCCCATGAACCTGATTTGTAAAAGCAACAGCTCCTAATTTCAGATTTGTTTTAGACCTAATTTTCTGTCACCAGCAAAATGCTTAACAATTGGAGACAGACACACCAGTGAATTGGGTTTTAAAAAGTTAGGTTTTTAAAGTCCTCTCCTTTTAAGTATTGCAAAAATGACTGAATTTGTATGTGCAAAGGAACAGGATCCAGTTGGAGATGTCCCTGCTTATTGTAGGGGGGGGTGGGGTGTGGAGTAGGTGCTCTTTAGTGGTCCCTTCCAACCCAAGACATTGTGTAATTCTAAAATGAATGAGGGATTTGTTTAACAAATAACCTAGTACATCATGAATGTGAAGAGAAAGGGAAACAGGTTTGTGTTTGTTTTATTATCAATTGTCTTTGTCTCTGAACTCTTTGAGTTTTGAGTTTGTTTTGATGAAATTGAAAATATGAAGAATCTTCAGTTCTCTGGCTTAAAAAAAAAAAACCAAGCACAGATGGGGGGTGGAGGAATCATCCATAGTTCAAGTTGGCCACAGAAACCTCAACTCCAGTGAAGACATTTTGAAAGAAATGTAGCTTTTTGACCTTCAGCAAGAGCATGGGTAGGGAGTAGCTGAAACAAGTGAGTAAATGGGGGTGGGCTGTGCTGCCAGATCTGCAGTAAGGAAACATTCTGGCATCTCTGCCTGAAGGGTTTGTCTTCCCTTACAGCAACACCTAGTCTGTGTGTATCTCGCTTTTGCTATGAAGTACAGTAGTGAAGTAGCCTGTGCTGGGATGTATTAAGAACAGTGTGGACAGGAGGTCAAGGGAGGTTCTTCTCCTCCTCTGCCCTCCTAAGAGTATTGCGTCCAGTTCTGGGCTCCCCAGTTCAAGAGGGACAGGGATTTACTGGAAAGAGTCCAACGGAGGCTACAAGGATGATTAAGGGACTGGAACATCTGTCATACAAGGTTCTCTCTGAGAGACCTGGGGTTGTTTAGTCTCGAGAAGACTAAGAGGGAACCTTACTAATGTCTACAAATATCTGAAGGATGGGTGTCAAGAATGGGCCAATCTGTTTCCAGTGTTGCCCTGTGATAGGACGAGGGGAAACTGCACCAAGTGACAACACAGGAAATTCCACCTCAACATGAGGAAAAACTTCTTTGCTGTGAGGGTGATGGAGCCCTGGAACAGGCTGCCCAGAGAGTTTGTGGAGTCTCCTTCTCTGGAGACCTTCAAGACCTGTATGGACATGTTCCTTTGTGAGCTGCCCTGGATGTTCCTGCTGCAGCAGGGTGGTTGGACCTGATGATCTTCAGAGGTCCCTACCAATCCCTGTGGTTCTGATTCTTGCTGTGAAAAAGCCATTTTTCAAGAGGAGAGTGGAGCAGGAGTGTTTTCATTTTCTTAATTAACTGATATCTTAAATGAGGCATTAGTGTTGCCAAATAAATGAATCAGGATTTGCTTTTTCTTAAAACTTTCAGAATGTGTAGCACTGCAGTAAATGAAAGTTGGTGCCTTGGGGGTGTTTGTTCAGGAGGTTGATTTTTATTTTTTTTTTACCTGCAGGGGTAGAGTAAACCTCAAAAGTCTCATTGTATGCTGCTCTGCACTCTGCTTTATATTAGCAAACTATTCTTCTATTCACTCTTTGAAGTGGGAAAACAAATTTCCTTCTGGAGTGTGAAAATAATTTGCAGCTTATTTCTTTGGAGCAAATCTTATTAATTCTTAATGTCTCAGATGTGACCTTTGTGTGGAAAGGATCTTGACACTGCACCTTCCAAAAGCCAGTGGCAGGGCTGTGTGGAGGACAGTGTCCCTCAGGGGTGTAAAGTCCCAGTTCCAATGTGATCAGGTGGAACAAAAATACTCCCCAAGCCTGGCAAGCTCTGCTTTTTGCTGTTTGCCTCTCTGATCACTTCTTTTTGGTCTCCATCCCTCCTCTGAGCAGTGTTGTATTTTCCAAAAGAATATTGCTGCATTGTAAATGAGTTTTTACTCTTGAGTGCCTGCTGTCTATGAAACTCACTTCATTTGCTTGGTGAAATAACCCTGCAGCTGATTAAAACGTGGTGGCATCATGTTTCAGACAAATGCTGAGCATCTCTAAACCGTGCTTTGACATTTACAAAATCCTGGGAAATAATCACAGACTAGATGTGCTTATGCTGCCATTGACTGTGCCAGGTGTATTTCAAATTAACCCTTTTTCTTTTAAACTTGCGTGTTCTATTGTGTTTAAATGGTCTCTGCTCAAAAAGTTACTTTTAACAGGTGCTTCTACCACCTCTTTAAATTCTGATCCCTGGCTGAAGGTCTGTAGATGGTGCCACAATAGTTAACTCTTGGGATGCTTTGTTGATTTAAGTGCAAGTTACAGGTGCTTATCACTGTCTGCCTTGTTTCAGATACAAACAAACCTACTTGCCTATTCTGTTCCCCAAGAATTTCAACAACTTCTGCTACATTACTTGAATTATGAATTGAATTGGTAAGAATGCATCAAATGATAAAACTTCCTCTAGTACCAGAACTACTGTCAAACCTCTTAGTAAACACTGCTGGTAAACAAGGGGAATTCGTAATTGTTTTGAGTAAACTAGGTAATTAGACTATTTCCCCCCCACTTTCAGACTGCTTTCAAGGCCTCAATAGTAAAACCTGAAGCTCTGATACACTTTCATGGGTGTGTTTGGTATTTCACAACCATACTTTCCATACTTTGTTACTCTTCCTTCACATACATCTTGTATTACTGGACAAGTGCATGTTCCAAGTGTGTGTAGCATCAGATTGAGTTATCTTTTTTGTGGATTGAGCCCTGGATACTTGAGCAGCTGTAATTGTCCAGCTTAAAAAAAAACAACACTTCAAACCAGGAAATCACTACAAGATAAATTTTCTGTGTTGCTCCAATGTCAGGAAACACAACAGTAATTTTAAATTAATGATAAGCAATTAATGTATGTTGAGGCCTTACACTTAGGCCTTGTTAGATTATGTAATCTTTTGTATATAATGTGTGTATGTAAAATATTGTATATAATACATAACCTGTATTATACACAATCTTTTAAGTCTGTTATAGAAACAAAACTTTGAAGTTCAGCAAAGCCATTACTGTAAAAACTTTTTTTTTCATTATTAAGATGTAATAAATGAGTCACCTGCAGTTTCTGTTCTTTGTTTATTTAGTATGCAGGGTAAGGGGTACAAACGTTGGTGACCTAAAGAAACACTCATCTTAGTTATTAAGGCCATGTACATAGGTACTTAGTAGACTAGCAGGATCCTCCATGGGGAGGCAGGTGAGGCTTTGGGTGAGGGTTGGTTCAGCCAGGAAGCTGGATTCTCATTTTTTAACCTGCTGCTGAGCACCATAAAAACTTCAGTCACTCTGACTTGAGGGTGTTACTTGTTTTTCTCAGTAGCTCCTCCCTGTTCTGTCTTCATGTTTGTTCTGTTTTCTGTTCACTCTGACACATTCTGTATATTTTTCTGTGCCATTTCAGTGCATTACTGGTAAAAAGTCTGGGTCTGTTTCTCAAATCTGCCTGTTTAGTTGGTCACTTACCTGGATCCCAGCTAATAGTTGATAAATGGCTTTAAAGGAAGAGGGGTAAAAAAAATAAGGTTGAACTTGAAATTGACACAATTTTTAATATTGGTATTTAAACCAAATTATTTTTGCCACCTTTAATCAATACAATGGAAGAATTCCTCTCCTTCCAGTCCTTTATCCTCCTCCTCCGTCCTTCATCCCTCTCTTGACCAAGTATTGAAGATCAATAAATGCTATTTGATAGTTTGGTGTCAGACTCAAAGCTGTCAGATTAGGGCTACAAGTGATTGGTGCAGCTGTACTGAAAAAAGCTGTTTCACTGACACAGAACTCAATTCATTTCTCCAGCCCACTGGGAGAGCAGAGGAAGGTGGTTTCTATCTCCCACTGATAAATTTGTTTTGCCCCGTGCCCCAGGATCTAGTCCAAGAAGAGCAGTGAGCCAACAACCATCTCTGCAGCTGCCAAATGTGGGCATCATCCTCCTCCCCACTGACCATGTGCCTTTGCTGTCTATTTTGTCCTGGCTCCAGAGCTTTTGTAGAGCTTTTCTGAGCCACTTCACCTCCTTTCAATGCATCTTCTCCCCAGAAAAAACCCACAAAACAAAGCCAACCCCCCAACAAAACCAGAAGAAAGCAGCTTGGTCTGACTTTTTCAATCTTAGTTAGTAAAAACAGCTCAGAAACCATTTAAGAAGCAGCAGGAGGCCACAGAAGGGAAGCAAGGGCAACATGGTCAGGAGGAGTGGATGAGGAAATGCTTGGCAGGGAGAAAAGGGGTAGCAAGCTCCGTGGCTTTGGCAGCAGCAAGAACAAATTGGTTATATTAAGTTGGTTCAGCTGCCTGTGATGACAACTCACTTGCCTCTGAAAAATTGACTCAAATCTTTGTGCAAATACATTCTTCAGAAACAATAATAGATCAGTTCTTTTGTCTGTAGCTTCTTACAGAAGCAGATTTGAGAAACGTAAATTCCTGTTCCGATTGAACACTAAAGTCCATATGAGAACTTGAACTGTCTTTTCATGTCCATTCACGTGCCCGTTGTCCGCACCTCTCTGAATTTGCTGCTAAGATCTGCCTCCACAATCTGCTGTCTACCTCCTATTGACTGAAACTTACAGGTCTTTTGACTGCAACTCATAGAAGATTGCTTTAGCGTTCCATTTATCCATCATCTGGGATTTTGTACATATCAATCAAGGTCTTGGCTGGAGTCCCAGCTTTTTACATTCCCATTACGTGGCTGCTGCTCAGCCCTGTAGTCATTTTAGTTGCACTTCTATGGACTTTCTGGGCAGTATTCAAGATGTGGTGGAAATTCCATTGACTTCTACTCTGCCCTACCTTGGGGTAAAGTAGAATAATAAACCACATTGTTGTAGTGTGGAAGGTGTCACAAGAATATTCTGGTTTTGTGCAGAAATACGTATTTCAGATATATTAAAGCATATACACTTGCTGAAAGAGATTGTTTTCATATTTTCTCTCTAGCTACTATGAAGTACTCACTATAAATTTAAGCATATTAAGAGTACAGATTACAATTATATAAAACTCTGTTACCTGAAGCTTGTATGCAAACGTGTTTTAATTACTGGATCCTTTTAGAAGAGATTGTGTTTTCAGGCCATGTACAACTCAACTTGTAAAAAATCTGCATGTGTTTAGCCCCTCAAATTAATATTTCTGTATGTTTTAATAGGAACTGTGGGAAGACTGGATTGATAGCTCTGTGTGGATTGTTGGCTTACGGAGTCTTTTGTTTGTGTTAGCACCAACTTAATTTATTACCACCTGCTGTTGGTCAGATTGTTGTTCACAAGTTGCATCTTTCATCAGTGTGATGTGGTGGGGAATTGATTTATTGTTTCCAGAGAAATAACTCAATAGAATAAAAATGCACTTAAAAATGCACTATAAGGTAACAGTTTCATCTTTAGAGTCTTCTTCATGCCCACCTGTGACCGAATATATTACAAAAAGGTGCACAAAATTCTTGTGGAAAGAGTAAATCCTGCTTACTAGGTTTCCCCAGGTTTCTTAACCATGAAGGTTTTACACCAGTCATTCTTTGTGTCCTTCAATACCATTGCACGATGAGGGACAGCATGCTGATGGGTTTGGACCTAAATGAGTGATGAGAGATCTGTCATTATGTTTGTGCTCTTTAGCTGGCTGCTGGGCTGACAAAGAATGTGTGAAGACTGAATTTTACTACTGATTTTTTCCAGGGGAGAGGAATACAGTGCCATACATCCTATGATTCAAATGGTCTTGAGATGTTCCTGCATGATTCCTTCCTCCATTTGAAGTGACAAAACCAATGAAGTTTAATTGTAACAAAACTTGCCTTGCTGTAGGGCATTGAACCAAGCTCTTTTGGGTTCCAATTAATTTTTCTACCACAGACCAATATCTTATCCTTTGAAGTACTAAGTTTCTCTTTTGGAGAACTTCATTGATGGACGTCCTGAAGTAAATGTGTTTCAGCTGGTTAATACTGAGTTTGAGAATAGCTTTTTTTCCTTGTTGAAAAACTTGAGGAAATATGGACTCAGCTGGAAATAGAACGTTCCAAATGCAACAGTTCAGTCTTCAGAAATTTTAACCTTTTTGATGGCTTGTGTCTTGTACAAAAGTCAAATCTCTGGCTGATCTGGCAGACGTAATGGACGTGGTTATAGAAAAAAATCTAAAATTTATGAAATCAGTTGCTTGGTGAGCTGTTGTCTTCTGTCCCCATTTACTGCATGCTGAGGAAACCCCCATTCTGAACCCACTTTATATCCATATGAAGTTACATAAGTGACAACTTCCCCTTAAAATTGTGACTTCCCTATGTCTCAGTGCAATGCAAATGTTGACCCTCAGAACCTCTACTATATTAAACATTATTTTCTGTAATTAAACTCAAGGAAGGTTCAGTAACCCTGTGTTAGTAGTTTGGAGGTAAAAAACTGAATGGCTTTGGTGAGGGCCAAGGGGGTTTCCTTGGATCATGCATGTCTTGATCCTTTCATAAAGTGCTGTGGGTTCTATTCAAAGGCCTAATGAAACATTCACTGGAAAAACCCACAAGAGTCAGAAGCATGAACTCCATTGGTATTAAGAAAACAAAGACAGTGAGTGGTCCTCCCGGTAGATATGCAGGACAGAAGTCCTTTGTTTTATGGGGAGAGCACAGGGACTATGTTCAAGGGGGAATTTCAGCTGCAATGAGATAGCAAGTGAAAGGGCAGAGGGCCTGAGTTTAGATTCAGCCCTACACAGCGTGTCACGAGGATCCACTGGTAAAGTATCCATAAGTCTTATTCTGCCACAAAGCAATATGGAATCATTAGCATTGACTCTGGAAGTCTGGAGAGGGCACTGATGGTCTTTGAGTTGATTGCATGTTTTAAAGTGTTTTTTTAAAGCTGTGTTGAGTTGGGTTTTTTAACAATAATCTTGAAGTAGAGCATGTCTCCTAGCTTGACTTCATCAGAGTACTGAGACCTGCTAGTCACCAGAGGCTTGGACTTGTGTCTATTTCATTATCATGTCATCACATGAATCTTGGAGGTTACCAACAGGTTTCTTCTCAGGCATTATACCTTAGACTAATTTTGCTTACTCTTCAGTGGCTGGAGACTTTGAGAGAAATTAATACCTGTAGAAAGAATGGTGGCTGGTGTTTTAACTTCTCAACCACAGCACAGTCTTGAGTTTTTGAGGAGCAAAGAGCTTTGATTCTTAAGGGCATCAAAGGGAATATCCCAGTTTGCTCTTCAGAGTCTTATGTGAGGATGCAAGAAGGCACTTGGCCATGCCCAGTTTCAACAACCCCAACTATAGAAATAACTGATTTTATTTTTGGGATGTGCATGTGAGTGGAGATACACAAAGTCTCTCATAATCCCAAAAAGTTTGCAATTGGGGGGAGAATGATGGTGGTCAGCTTACATTTAACTGCCATTCAATTACTTTACTAAGAATCACTTAATTTCTTAATTTCTTCCGATATTCCAGAGACTTTCATTACTGGCTTTGGAAAACACTTGAGCCAGAATAGGCTTAAGTGGAATTGTTTACAGGTCACTGATTTCTGTAGTAGGCCATTGTCAGACAGCACAGTCTGACTATTGTCATGCTTTGTTCCTCTTGAGCACTTAAGTGCCTTTATCTGATGTGTGCTGCTGGTTTTCAGGGAAAACAGGATAACAAACATAGTTAAGATGATATTAAAGGGGATCAAAACTTAAAAGCCTGTAAAGTTGAATCTTTTGAAATACAAGGCAGAGATGTTCAATCTTGCAGTAATTAAAACTAGGAAAGGCAGGGTTAAAGTCAAATGGTAGTCAGACTCAAACGTGTTAAGCTTTGAAGAATACCTTCCATTCCATAACTGCCTCTAGATCAGGCATTTCTAGTTCTTGCTTTCTGAGAAACACACTTACTTTTATCCCTAATTCTAATTTATATTTTGCTTTTGGTATTCTAGAAAGACAGAAAACACTGCTTCTCCTGAACCTGTTTAGAAGATGATCATGTGCTTTGTAGGGCCTCCATAGAGCAGTGTTTCAGAAAATAGTATTGAAAGTGATGACAGAGTCATGAATTCATCAGGGTTGGAAGGGACCTCTGAAGATCACCTAATCCAACCCCCTGCAAGAGCAAGATCACCTACAGCAGATCACACTGGTATGTGTCCAGATGGGTTTGGAATGTCTCCAGAGAAGGAGACTCTGCAACCTCTCTGGACAGCCTGTTCCAGTTCTCTGTTACTCTCATGGTAAAGAAGTTTTACCTCATGTTTAACTTGAACCTTGTGCCCATTGCCCCTTGTCCTGTCATTGCACTCTCTTGTTTTAGTGCTCATCGGTGAGGCTGCTGCCAACCAGTGGTACAAATTCCAAATAGAATTCTACTTGAACCTTTATTTTAAAAATACAAAATTGTTACTTGTTCACTTCTGTGCTGCTTTTTTTTTTTTTTAAGAAAATGTATAATTCTCTACAATTTGCTAGAGAAATTGAGAATATCAGCAACATAAAATGTAAGGGGAGATTGGTGTTTACTTGGATTTCAGTGGTGCCAAGGGCCTACAGTGAAGGTTCAGACTGCTGTTGAGAAATTAAGCAAGTGTCTAGCTAGATATCTTGTTCTAATTAAAGCATACACAGACATTGATTTTCATGTATTCCCAACACAACCTGATGTTTCATCATTATTAAATTTGTTATATTAAATATAGAAATTGGTGCCAACTCCAAAGGGAATTGCTGGGAGTGCAGGTTATGCAATGTTACAGTAAAATTGGGTTAAGCTGAGTGTTCAAGGTGTGTCAGGACTTATCCCAGTGGGATTCTTAATGAGAAGAATATGTACAGTTTTGAATGTCTCAGAATGGACAAGATTGTAAGACATCTTCAAAATTTGAATTGTTGAATGCATAATTCTGTTTGTCAGATTTGTTTCTCTCCATCCCAAGTGCTGTTTTTGTTGTGGTGTTTTTGTTTGTTTTTGTGTTTTGTTTGTTTTGGTTGTGGTTGTGGTTTTATTTTTTTGGTCCTGCTCTGGCAGGGGTTGTTGGACTCGGTCTTCGGAGGACCCTTCGAACTCCTAATATTCAGTGATTCTATGATACTTAATTCTGTATTTCTGCTCTGAACTGTGTTGAGACATAGAGCTGGAAACTGTTTAGGTAGTAAAGCTCTGAGGACACCTCATAGTGGCCTTCCAGTGCCTGAAGGGCCTACAGAAAAGCTGGGGAGGGACTTTTTACAAGGGCTTGTAGGGAGAGGACGAGGTAATGCATCAGAACTGGAAGAGGAGAGATTTAGGTTGGACATTAGGAGGAAGTTTTTCAGTTCAAGTATGGTGAAACACTGGAACAAGTTGCTCAGGGTGGTTGCATCCCTGGAGGTGTTCAAGGGCAGGTTGGATGGGGCTTTGAGCAACCTGGTCAGGTGTCCCTGCCCGTGCAAGGGGATTGGAACTGGATGATCTTTAAGATCCCTTCCAATACAAACCATTCAGTGATTCTATGAATCTTCTCCAGGGAAGAGAAGTGTTCAGAGGAATTGGCAGTCTTAGGCTGTTCTTGGTGTGTCAATTTATACTAAAATAAAGAATGACTCAAGTTTTACATTTTTTTTTAACGTGGCTGGCCAGGCTGTGTTTTACCCAGGGGCCTTGATCAGTGCTTTTTTGACTGCCAATAAAATACTGAAAAAGATGTATCTGGAGGAGCAGGGAGAGGGTAATGTCCAGGAGGGATAAGAAAAGAGGTAGCCAGAGAAATAAATGCATTCTTGGCTGTACTCATAACAAATATTACCAAGAGGAGTGAATATAGCTCAGAGATGTCTAAGGTGGAACAAAGAATTAGTGCTTTTTTCTTTTGCTTTTGAACATCAGCATTAGCTGAAAGGAGAACAAGAAAGATAAACTCAGTAGGAAACAAACAGGGACTTTGCAGTGTGACTTAGGGAAACAGCTACAATTACTGTTTCTGAAGGCAAAAGTGATAGTAGAGAAAAAACACCCATTCTCCTCCTCTCTTTCTGTGTTTGTCCTTAATTTGAAATAACAAGCCTGATGGTTTTCTCAAAGTTTCATCTTCAAGTCTGTGTCCTGAAATGTGTAACAAGATGGTAGCATGAGGTAAATGCAGAAAAGCATGTTGCACCCTTGGCCTGATTGCTGCTGCTTTCCTGTGCGTGCTCTGTGGTGCTGCTTTGACTACTTTGGTTTTTCCACCATTCCATTCTGTCTGGGAATGGGACTGTTGTCATCACCAGGCAATCCAGGCATGCAGTGGTGCCACTTAACCATCAACATGTAGTCGAATGCACTGTGACTCTTTTTTAGAGGAAAAGTGTCTTTTAAGTGCTGCAAAGAAGGATTATAGGGAGTCATGCACTTTGGGTCTAACAGCAACCGTGATGTCATGATACATTACTTATATATATGTATCTTTGTTTCCAGAGATGTCATACCAAAAGTCAGCAATATGCTGACTCTTAACAGACTCCTGAAAATGCAAGCTTTGTCACGGGGAACAGAGTTAAAATTGTACTTGACATCCTTACTTTCTGTGAGGTTGAGATAATAAAGTTAATATTTGCAAGGTGAGCTACAGCAGGATTTAATGGAAACTGTGAAAATTGATTGAGCTTGAAATTCGTGTGGTGCTTACTGTCTGATGTGAGATGTGTTATGGATGTTTCTAAGGAATTCCGAGTGTGAAATTAATATGGATTTGATGGATAGACCACTGGTTAAGGAATTGGCTGGATGGTTGCACCCGGAGAGTAGTGATCAACAGCTTAGTGTCCAGATGGAGACCAGCGACAAGTGGTGTTCCTCAAAGTTTGGTACTGGGACTGGTGCTATTTAACATTTTGTCGGTGACATGGCAGTGGGATGGAGTCCACCCTCAGGAAGTTTGCTGGTGACACCAACCTGTGTCCTGTGGTCAACATGCTGAAGGGAAGGCTTCAGAGGTGGGCCCATGCCAACTTCAAAGTTCATTGAGCCCAAGTGCAAGGTCCTCACCTTGGCTGGGCTGTTCCAAGCAAAAATACAGGCTGGGGGGAGAATGAATTGAGAACAGCCCTGAGAAGGACTTAGGGGTGTTGCAGCCAGCATGTTCTGGGCCAGCAGGTCAAGAGAGGGGATCCTGTCCCTCTACTCTGCATTTGTAAGACCCCACCTGGAGAACTGTGTCCAGTTTGGAGCCCCCAACACAGAAAGGACATGGAGCTGCTAGAGGAAATCCAGAGAAGGGCCATGAAGATGATCAGAGGGCTGGAGCAGCTCTGCTCTGGAGACAGGCTGGGAGAGTTGGGGTTGTTCAGCCTGGAGA
Organism: Chaetura pelagica; assembly: GCF_000747805.2. Classification (NCBI taxonomy): domain Eukaryota; kingdom Metazoa; phylum Chordata; class Aves; order Apodiformes; family Apodidae; genus Chaetura; species Chaetura pelagica. The sequence goes on from NW_009951940.1 coordinate 931,186, forward strand.
AGAGAAGGCTCCAGGGAGGCCTTGTTGCAACTTTTCAATACTTAAAGGATGCCTATGAGAAAGACACATAGAAGATTTTTAGCTGGGCCTGTAGTGACAGGGGAAAGGGTGATGGGTGTAAACTGAAAGAGAGGAGATCTAGTTTAGGTGTTAGGAAGAAATTATTTACAGGGAGGGTGGTGAAACACTGGAACAGGTTGCCTAGAGAGGTGGTGAAAGCCAGGTCCCTGGAAACATCTATGGCTCTGAGCAACCTGCTCTTGTTGAAGATGTCCTGGCTCACTGCAGGGGGTACTGGATTGGATGACCTTTAAAGGCCCCTTCCAACCCAAACCATTCTGTGATTCAAAACCGAAATGTGTAAAGCCAGAAAGAAGCAGAAAAAGCTTTTTTGTCATTCACTTGAGAAGCTGTGGAGTGCAGTGTTGTTGGTTTTGTTTGGGCTTGGGGTTGTTTTTTTTAAAGCTTTATCTTTAAATCTGGGTTAACTGTCTCCCATATACTTTCCTAAACCTCAAGTACTCAGCCACAGTAGAGGAAATTCTCTGAACAATAAAAAACATCAGAGTTTGGTAACAACTGCATTATCTTATCAGAGCCCGTAATTATCAGCAGACCAGGTTTAGTTTGCTCTGTTCTGCTCCCCAAGGGTAGAGTAACTCTTTACAGTACTGAGAAACTTTTGTGAAGTGGGTTTGGAGAACAATAGTCTTTGCTCTTGGAAGCTGGGAGGGATGGCTGGCACACAACTTGACCTTGAACACCTCCAATGATGGGTCATCTAAAGCTGCTCTGAGCAGCCTATTCCAGTGTCTCACCACACCATAAAAAAAAAAAAAAGTCTTCCTTACAACTAGTCTAAATCTGCCCTTTTAGTTGGCTGTAGCTTATTTCTGCTCCACAGTAGCATGCTACTTGTCTCTCTCATACTAAGAGGACTAAAGAAAGCTGCTCTTTTAAACTGACATCTCTAATGGCAAGATTACAAACCAATCTGGTTTTAATTTAGAAGCACCCAAGTAAGCATCCTAGTCTTGTAATCTTGGCTGTCTGTGTATCTTCAAACAACCAAGCGTATCTTGTAAAATAGTTGTTTAACTACCCTTGGGTCAGGAGCAGCTCTGTTTTACTAAGTTTTGTCCTGGGGCAGAGTTTTACACTCAGGTTTTAAACTGAAACCCAAGGGTTCGTTGTAAGGGGAATATTAATAGGTCTGTAACCAGAGATACAGCATGTGTTTCCATAACTTCAGCTATCAGATTTATTGCTCTTTTGGAACCTCATAAAGTGGAAATTTGGTAAAGAAGTTGTAACAAACGCAAAGATGATCAGATTGTGAAGGAAACCTGCTTTCCTAGTTTTATGTAGGAAGTTATTGTACCTTTATAAACCTTTGACCCATAAACCCTTGTAAAAACAAGGGAATGGCCTGTGCCTTGTACAGTCAGTCTGATGTTTGATTCCACATTTTCCCTTCCATGTAATTAATATGAAAACACTGCAGTAACATTTTGCCTGAAATGATGCTGTCTGCGGGCATTTCTGTGTGTAGGAACTGATGTCTTTGTTGCTGTGCTGTTTGCTGCTCCCAAGGGATGTAGATTGTGTCTGAAGGGTGTGGTCAGACGTCTTCTGAATGCTTCTTCCTACATTTTCCTGTAGCTTTTCTCGCTGTTCTTTTCCTGTCAGATAAAACTTGATGAATGCATATGTTAAAGATATATGCAAATTATTTTTAGAGGCTTTCTTGTAGTTCCCCAGTACTAAACAATTACTCTTGCTTTGGTTTGTAGGAGATTTTTCTGCCATTTTTGTGCATAAGCTTGAAATACAGCTCAGCATGTTTACTAGTGCCTTTGAGGCAGAGGTTGTTCTGAAGGAGGCAGAACATCATGCAGAAGTTAAGTAGTCCAAGCCTGAGCCTGCAAACTTCCATTTCATTTCTAGCAGTTGCACTTTTGAAGGTCTTTGAGTGAATTTGTCTGTTATTAATTTATCCTGATGAAACTCACCAGAGCCCTGGGCATTTGGAGTTTCATGATGGCTATTTTGACCTTACAGGAGAGGAGCCCTGCAGTTAGCAGCATGTGCAGTCATGTTGTCTTGGTGTTAGTCTGCCACAGGGGAGATTTTTATAACCTGCTTCAGCTTTCAAGTCAAAGTTTACATGAAAACAGCTCATAAGCTCCTTCAGTGAGGATAAGTCGAGAGTTGCTATGGGATTCCTGGCACTTTCAGAGCTGTATCTGTTGGTGTAGGGTGGATAGGAGCAAAGGCTTTAAAGTGGGCATAAAGGTTGGTTTAATACATTTGTGTCGATTGCCAGAAAAGAGCCCAATAAGGCAAGATACAATAGCTATAGTAGTGACTTGAGTTTTTAGCGGCAACAGGGATATGGAACTAAACTGGGACTTGGCAGGTGGGGGAAGTCCCTCAAGGGTCAGGAACTGGGGGGAGGTGTAAGAGAAGTGTCTCCTTGGCTTGCTCTCCCCGTCTTCCCTGAGGGCAGAACATTAGAGGCCTTTTGTCTGACCCAGTACTGCCTACTTTTAAGTCCTTAGCAGTTGTGTTGGCTGAATGTAATTCAACCATTTATTCAAGAGGTAAAGACATACTGCAGAGATGGGCTGTTTGTTTCCCCTTTATCTTGCGGATCTGAATTAGGTAAACGCTTAAGATTGTGTTGTTAGACTTCGACTCCTGTTTTAGCCTTTAGCAAGTGATGTTATCTCCAGTCTGAAGATTGCAAGCCTGGATTCCTGTTAGCTGAGCTCACGGTGTGGTTTGACATTACTGGTGGACTGGTGTAATGGCCAGCTGCTGCTGGAGGGGAGTAGCCTGCCCTCCTGCCCCTGCCCACAGGCTGCTTCTGCCTCCCTTCGTCTGTGAAGGTGTGAGCTACTTCAGCCAGCTGTGGTACAAAACTAAGCCAACTCTAAAAAAAAGCCCCAGCCTCCTTTTTTTTTCCCCTCCTTCCTTTCCCCCTGATAGTTTTGTGAAGCGGGTGTCAGGGAGGTCAGCAGAGCACCATGGTGGGGGCATTTGGTGGCTGAAGCTGTGCTGAGGGGCAGCCAGGTGGGATGGGAGCTCAGCTGGAAGCCTGGGTCACTCTCTTTTGCCTCTCAGTGAAGTAAACTAAGGTTCAGGGCGTTCAGTAGCAGTGCTGAAGCAGTTTCACTCTCCTCCACCTCCCTTTTGCAGGCCAGCTTTTACTACCAGAAAGATGTTTGCAGTACTATGCCAAAAAGATCAAGTCTGTTTTATTTTTAACATCTCCAGATTTCCAAAACTTCCTCCCCCTCCGTGGCTGCTTGCTGTGAGGGGGAAGTACAGAAAGCTTGGTGCACTTGTCCAAGCCCTGGAGCAAAGCCCTGCAGTTCTTTGCTCTTTCCAGCCAGGAGACTGGAGTGATGCTTGAGACTGTCAGGCAAGGGAGGAGATAACTTGCTCTTTTTCTCTTGTACTGCATTGATTTTTCAGACACCATCTGCTTGTGGCTGACTAATTTGCAGCAGTAGCCAAGAGGCAATTTTTTCCTTCCTTCTTTGAGATGCAGACTCATACTGTGGTTCATGCCTTTTGACACCAGACTTGGAAATCACTTAGAAACCTGGCTGGTCGATGATAAAACTTGGCTGCTTATTTAGTAGTTGATGGGAGGAGGGACTCTGGTGTTCTTAATGGCTCCTCTGTGAATAATGCATTTAACTCTGGATGGTTTTGAATCACATTGTTGTTCCGAAAGAATAACTGACAACAACATTAGTACCCAGAATAGCACGGAACAAGGGATGTGACAGTGTCTCAGCCTTGAACAGGAGAGGCTGATGTTGGTGTGCAGCTTCCTACTGGAGAGCCTCCAGTTTAGCAATTGGCCTGTGAGGGATTCCTTATGCAGATTTTCAGAGGCCTGTTGCAAGACCAAGCTTGGGAAAGTTTAGGGATGGGAAGTACTGTTAAAACTGGAAGGAGCTATTTAGTCTTGAAGGTTTTGGCAGGGGCCAAGTCACTGAGAAACTAAAGGAAGAAGTCTTGGTAAAGACACCTCTTTTCTTAATGATGGTGTTGTTCCAACTGGGATCACTTGTTCCAAGGGGCTTGCAGTGTGTCTGGTAGTCATTGGGGTAGGTCTTTTATGTGTGTAGATGTATAATTGTTTTGGGGAGGAACTCCAGAAAAGTCGAATAAGTGTCCTTTAAAAATGTGGGTTGCAGGTAAGTGTTTTGTATGAATTGGTTTAAGATGCAGTTATAACCAACTTCAATGAACTGTTTGTTTCCCTTTCCTAGAATATGACAGATACCTAGCATCCAGCAAAACCATGGCAGCAGCTTACCTTGATCCCAACTTGAATCATACACCGAGTTCAAGTGCAAAGACACACCTCAGTACTGGGATGGAACGTTCCCCAGGGGCCATGGAACGAGTCTTAAAGGTTTTTCACTACTTTGAGAACAGCAGTGAACCGACCACGTGGGCCAGCATCATCCGGCACGGCGATGCTACCGATGTCCGAGTAAGTCTGCCATCTTTAGGTTAAGTGATAACTTGGTTCTCAAAAAAAACCAGGGAAGTGAAAATCTGGGAGTGAACAAGCATGGAAGTTTTGTGGTTTGTTTTTAAAGCATCTTTGCTTGTGAATTGTGAGCAACTTCAGAAAATGCTTTAAGTGGTACCAACTTCCCTTCAGAACAGAAAAACCCGATGTAGGCTTGTGTGTTATCTTAGAGAGATGAGAACTCTTCCCAGTCTTGCAGAATGGAAACTTGACCTTTAGAACAGTGGTTATCAGCCTAGATACCACTTCTGATGTCTGTCTGTTGACTTTTACCACTTCGTACTCCCCAAAAGCCTGTTTTGACACCTCATGATGACATGAGAGCTGGGATGAAGGTGACATTAAATGACAATTTTAATGTTTTAGAAAAAATAAGACATTTTGTAACATGTTTAAAATGTTTAAACGTAGTGTGTACTTGACTTTAGAAAAAAAACCTAAACAAGTCGTTTGGAAGCTCATTCCCCCACAGTGTGGGAAAATTGAACTGAAGAGTCCTTTCTCTATTCAGGAAGTCCCTTTGTTGCCCTCTTTCCCCAATAGTCACTTGCTGCTTGTATTTATACAGTGTTGTCCTTTAGTTAGTCTGTGCAGAAAACCCCAAAGATTGCATGTTTTTTTAAGAATAACTTTAAGAATCTATAATCTTGGAGGTATGTAGAAATGGTTATGCATGAAAAGCCAGTGTTTATTCTGAAATGTACATTCTTTCTAATGCTGAGACCTTTACTTAGCATTTGCTATACTTATTCTTTAAATTTTGAGGTGTTGTAGTATTTAAACTAAAAGGAAGCTCAATGTAATATGTCAAATGCTTTAAAAACTTTGTGATTTGCTTGTTTTTTAATTATCCTCCAAGAGCAGAATCTTGCATGGTGGTAGGTGGTGTGTGGGGTTGTTTTCTTCTGTAAGGTTCTTAGTGGAAAAGCAGGTTCCCATCTGCTCCTGCCTTCCAACATTTGTTTTCTCTGCACAGTCCTTCAAATTCCAATAAGATGTCAGGATTCTGCTGAAGGGAGAGACTTGTCAAAAGTTAAGGACCTGTTATCTTCTTCTGCCCACTACTGAATTTCCACTGTGCAAGATAAAACTTAAAAAAAAAGGCTATGAAGAGTTTTGAGTGGTTTATCTTCCTTTCCTACTGTTTATTTTCAAGCAGGGCTGTGGATGAAAACACTGAGCAACATTCCTAAGTGGAGCAGATCTTGTGACAGTGATCACAGACCTGTGAAATTCAAGGATTTGCATTGGTGATGATCAGAAAACTTGTTTCTGGTTGATTTAATAAGTTCCAGTCTGTGTTTTGAGATAACTTGGTGAATAGACAGATTAGAGGTACAACAATGGGAATCATTATCATCAATATCATTAACTAATTCTACACAGAGCAGAGTTTTGTAGGTGCCACTTGAAACATCTTTGCTCCCTGGCTTACTCTCTCAATACGTTTTTAACCTTGCAAGCCTCTCTTGTGAAGGAATGTCAAGGGTTTTTTGCATGGATACTTGAAATGGAGGTTGTCTTTCCAAAGGAGTGTGGAGAAACTGGAAAAACAAAAGCAGAGATTACATCTGTGGTTTCTCCAGCTCAGAAATACCTGTGGTTATGGGCTTTAAGGATCCAAAACTTACACTCCCTGTAAGAAGTTCAGTGCTGAGTTCAGTTTAGAGTTACATATCCATGTTCTAAGGAAAAATGTGTCATATTTTTTGTAAAAGCTGGACCAAAAGAGCATGCAAGTAACAGTTACTTAAGGCTTTCCTTAATTTTGAGTCCTTATATGCACGTTTAAGTGGATGGTTGTTTCTAAAAGCAATGGGATTTCTGTTTTGTTCTCCTTTCCTGATGAAGAAGAATGTGATGAGTTGCTGTTAAACTTCATTCTTCTACAGATTGATTCATTTTTATTTTGTGCAGCTGGAACAGTGACTGTTGGATGTGCAGGTACTCCACAGTAAAGATCTAGCATGGATGTATTTCCATGTCCTGACATTTATTTTAGAAACAGTAAACCCTGGTTGGAGTACAAGTCTACATTCCATTGGAATGACTGTTGTTTGACCAAGCCAAATGATTGAAGATTAAAATAGCCTTTAAGGATTTTATCCCTTAGCTTTGCCCCCTCTCCCTCCCACCCCTCCTTGTATGGAGGAGAAGGTTTTCAACACAGCTTCTATTTCTTATGAATTACAAACTGGGGAAGAGTTGGGTTTGGCCTTTTGGCTCATTTCCAAGGAGCTCTGTAAGAATATTGAGAGGTGAATACCTTTGAGACACCTCTGCAATTAGAAGGAAGAAAGGTTTTTTCAGGACTACTCCCTGGTTAGCACAGCTTCTGGGATGAGAGCTGGGGAACTTTTCCAGTATTCAAAGGAAATCAGACTTGGTCTGAAGGCCCCAGAAGAGCCAATTAGAAGTTATTTCTGCTGGTAAAATGGAGGACTTTGTGAAATGTGACAACACCAAGGGAAAGGAGAGTGGTTGGACACTGGTGGAGTCACCATCCCTGGAAGTGTTTAAAAGAAATACAGATGTGGTGCTTAGGGACATGATTTAAGCACTGAACGGGTAGATTAGGTTGTGGTTGGTGGATTTAGGTTGTGGTTGGACTTGATGATCTTCAAGGTTCTTTCCAACTAGGATGATTCTGTGAATTTTCTTTACTCATTTGTGACTTCTAACTGATTCTCTTTCTAGTCAAGTTTGCCTTTGTCAATGGAAAGGATGTGTTTGACAGTCAAAGAGGTGAGGAAAGGCCCTTTTCTCATTAAAAAATATAGTAATCTTTTATGACTTCCTAGGAGTAGAAACACAGTGCTGTAGTTGTATACATTATACACAGATCTTTCATTAAAAGTCTCACATTGCTGATTAGGCTCAGATAAACAGAACTTAGTTTTCTGTAAGAGTCTCACAAGTGGCTAGACTAAAGGTATGATTTCCTTGCTATTTGACTTGAAATGTCTTTGACCATGACAACAGTGTGGCTATATGTAGAGTTTACTTCTGGCTGAGGACCTCTGTTTGTTCTGGATAGATTTAGTCCCTCAAAGACAGCTGTTTCCTTTGAGGGATGAGTTGGTTTTCTGCAAAGGATTCAAGGGCAGCTTTTCAATTCTTGGAAATGCTTTCTTGGATTTCAAAGACCTGGCATGCTCCCTCTAGCCCTTTTTTCCTTGGTGTAATACTAAAGACATGCCTCAGTTTCCAAATTTAAAGAAAAAAGAAGGCTTTTATAATGTGCAGACAGTGATCTCCTTCTGTGCAATGGTCCGTAGCCGGCATTTGCCAGAGAAAGAAACGTTGTTTATCTTCCCTGTTTATCTTGGGATGTCTTCATTTGCTTGTGCTGTCTACGTGCTTATTCACAAGAGAGTTTTCCAGGGCTTTGGGATTGGAGAGGATGCAGGGCATGCTCTGCCCTGTCCACAGCCTCAGGTGTGGCATGCAAGTAGGTGGGTGTTGCTGAGATGGAATTTCTTTGGTCTCAAGTGCACCCTGAAAGTAAACATTGCCACCACATCTTGATCAGCGGGTTCAAGTAAATCCCCTTTCTTTCTTCAGAAGATGTGGTTGAAGCAGAACTGTAACTAAATTTGATGGACAAATAAATGTTTTGCATTTAGCAGATTGAGTGGGTAGGGAGGGGTTGGATTTTTCATAAATCAGATATTTGGAAACCTTGTGTGAGCCCTTACAGCTGGTTTTCCTTGAAACACAGTTCTTCTCTGTGGTCTGCATTTCCACTCCAGAGGTGCCCAGCTTGCACCTTCTTTTAAATGTCCTGCTCTTAAAGCTCAATCTCGATTCTTGAGAAGTAGTTCTGTGAAGCAAAGGTGGCATCATTTATATGGAAATAACATCCAGAAAGCTCAACCAGGCCATTGCCAGACAGGCACCTTGATTTTTATACAGGTTTGTTTTGGTTTGGTTTTGTAAAACTGAAACATAAACTGTTTAGAGGTGCATTAAAACTTGTAGCTGTCAGCTTTGTCCCTATTTCTGCAGCTAGAGACAAGCACAGTTAGAAGTCTTCAATAACTATCCAGGGCTTTCTTAGCCTATTCCTCATTCAGATGTCTTTTTCTCCCTTTTTTATGCAGCATTGATGCCATTTATTTTTTGGGACAACAGTATCACCCGGAAATGTCAGCTTCTTTAATATGGATAGAATAAGAACTCAGAAAGCTGAATAAAAAAAGAACATTGTTAGCTAAGGATAAGGACCCAACTTAATGGGCTCAAAAAGTTTGAAGTCAAGAGGTATGTCTTAGCTGTGTCCCATCCCTACAGCAGGGAAAAAGACTGAAGGAAATAAATCAGTTTCCCTGTCCATCTGCTGAGTCTTTTTTTCACAGATACAAGTTATGGGTGCAGGGTTGGAAGACTGTATTCCAGCCAGTTTCCCATTTTGAGCTTTTCAGAAGGACTGAAGCACATTTTATAGAATCACAGAATGGTTTGGGTTGGAAGGGACCTTAAAGATCATCTAGTTCCAACCCACCTGCGTGGGCAGGGACACCTCCCACCAGACCGGGTTGCTCTAAGCCTCAGCCAACCTGCCCTTGAGCACTTCCAGGGATGGGGCTTCCACATCTTCCCTGGGCAACCTGTGCCAGTGTCTCACAACCCTCATGCTAAAGCATTTCCTCCTAATGTCTTGCCTGAATCTACCCTCTTCCAGCTTGGCAGGCACATCACTAAAGCACTTTATTAAAACACCTTACTGCGTTTGTTTGCTTTTTGCCTGTGTGAGTCTCTCCTTCTATTCATATCAGATTTTTATCTTCCTAAATAATTTGTGATTTGCATTTATTGGTCCATCTTACAGTATCTGTTTCACTCTGGTTTGGCTACCTGTTTGTGCAGCATTTCCATTCCTTCCAGGTTTGTCTGCATTGGGCTCTTGAGTTTTATGCCAGCACTTTTGCACTGTGTTGTTGCTGTATTTTATGCGGTAATAGAGATCTGGGTATCTGACTGGAGAGGCAGTTTGTGGCGCAGGAATGAGGTCTACAGCTCAGATGAGATCCTAGTTAGATGAGCATTTCTTCTGGCAGCAGTACCAGCATCCTTCTCACTGTTTGTTTGCTCATGCTACCATTCTAGCTGTGCTGACATAGCTGTTGGAAACAGCCACAAGGTAAAATTAATGGCTGTTTTAGTGTTGTTTTAAATCCAGGTCAGTTTTGCAGTCTTGTTTTTCTGCTCCCTTGGACACAATGGAGAAAGCTGGAGGAAGAGAGGCAATGCCTGTTCCCCCTGGCACTGCTCAGGTCTGCAGTGTAACCACACCACCAGTGAATAGGCTGTCAAAGCCTTATTTACAAACACCCCTCATCACCCCCTGCAGCATTCCTTGTTATCCAAACACTTCTCAAGGATATTGCCTGTCTTGAAAAAGGGGAAGAAGCTTGTCAGTCTAACCCTCAGTCACTGAGAAAACTAACCTCTAGCCACAATTCCACCCATTCATCTTCAGCTCTGTCCTTCACATCTTCCCAGATGCACTTGACTTCTTCTTGATCCCTAGCAGGGCTCAAAACCATGCCATATAAGTATTTTTGGAGTTGTAGAAATCTGCTGCATGCAGCAATAGCTACATATCCAAATCTAATTTCTACCTGTACACAGTGATGTACATGCTTTGAAGGAGTGGAACAGCCTGATGTATAGAAGCAGACTGGAGCTAAGTGATTCCTAACATCAATTAAATACGTGCAGAAATAAATAAGTAAATGAATATTAAAAGAGTTAGAAAATAGGTAGCATTTACTTCCCCCCTGCTTTCTTTTCTCTGCTACATGCTTACATGCAGTGTAACAGATGACAAGACACAGTTGTGTTTTTGGGTAATGTGGACCTCTCTTCTGCAAACTTGAAAAAAGTGCTAAGAACTCACAATTATGGACCTGCAAAGTAAGCAGTATAAAAAAGGAAGGTAGATGATACTGTTGTGTTGAAACTAATTGTGAAAGACAGAAATACTCTTGATCTGTAGGGTATGTGTTTTTGTGCTAAATACTCCTGATATCTTTGGATGAGACACACAGGCAAAATAACATTTTAAGAATAGTATAAATAACCCTTAGACGTTTTTCTAAAAACACTCATAGAATCATAGAATGCCTCAGCCTGGGAGGGACCCATAAGGATCATTGAGTCCAACTCCCTGCTCCTCACAGAACTGCCTAAAACTAAACAGTATCACTAAGAGCATTGTCCAGACACACCTTGAACTCTGACAGGGTTGGTGCCATGACCACTTCCCTGGGGAGCCTGCTCCAGTGACTTGACTACCTCCTTAGTGAAGAACCTTTTCCTGATGTCCAGTCTGAACTTTGCCTGACACAGCTTCATCCCATTTCCTCGTGTTCTGCTGCTGCTGGTCACCAGAGAGAGGAGATCAACCTGTCCTACTTCAGCAAAGACCACATTCTGTGTTAGAGTTTAGCCATACAGAACTGGATCCAAGGAAGCTCCTGGACTTTCCAAGTGCAACGGAGGGTAGGGGACAGTGAGCTCTGTATGTTAAGCTTCTGGAAAACTAAATGTCAACGTTTATATTACTGTTAGCTTATTTAGGAGGCTACACCAGTATGCAGGAGGATCAGAAGGTTGCTGATTCAGCCAAGGAGACTGGAAAGCCCAGCTCTGTGTTTGTCAATGCTGTCAGCATGAGCTGGGAGGTTCCCTGTGGAGTGATGTGTGGATGTGGGGAGGCACTTTGGATGACTGATCTGAGTATGGCTTAAGTGTGAAAGATGCTGAGGCACTTCTGTGGATGTGTTGCTTGACTTGATGTTGTTTCTGGGCTTGCATGATGACAAAATCCTGGGCACTAGAAGAACATGTTTACAAACTATAGTTTTGTTATCTCCTAACTGCTGGGCTGCTGCAGCAGAGTTTCTGTTCAGCTGGATCAGTTCCTTTCTGTAGTTTATTATGTGTGGTGTGTGAACATGTTTGCTGGTTCAGTGCAGGGAGAGAAAGTATGATAATACAAAAGAGTGATGTGGGCTTTGCTCTTTGAACAGCAGACATATTGACACTGGAGGACAAACCTGCATTTTGGTGTTGGCGAGGACGTTCCTGTATGGAAATTGTAGAATTTGCATCAGAGCGTTTTTAGGTTACTGTGGTCCAGCTTTTAATTTAAGCTCCCTGTGTTAATCTCTCATCAGGAGTTATAATACATGCTATATAAATAGCATCTGGCATACTTGAAGTGCTTCACAAACATTAACACCATGTCCCTGTGTTGGAGGTGCTACTTAAAGACTTTTTCTAGTGCAAGACACTTTATCCTTCCTACTAAGTCAGGAAATTAGGTTTGTAGTCACACTGGGAATATATTATTCCAACTTCAATTTATTCCTAGTAGCACATCAGCTTTTTTAATTTACAAGTAAGCAATTAATTTTCACTCATTTACAGAAGCACAAGATATTATTGATACATACTGGGAGAGCCTAGGGTATCCTGTGCCTTTTAGCTTTTCTCTGGCCTGTTTTGATTTTTCAGCAGCCTTCTAAATACATTGTATTGTAAATTACATTTTTTTGCACATTCTCCTAATTTAGGACAAACATGAATCTCTTTTTCAAGTTAGCTGTGTTGAATATCTGTGGGGTTTTTAGACAAATTAGTAAAAAATAGTGTCATCCAGTTTTTTAGCTATTGAAAACGCTTATTTTTCTTCTCTCTGGGTTAGAGGAAAGACATGGTGACCTATCACTTGCCTATTATTGACAGGAGATTCCTCTGAGGGCTTTCCATCTTCTTTTGCTCAGCAGTACTAGCCTATTTTATGTTTAGGATGCTAGCTCTGGTAACCTAGTTGGAGTTAATGTGATTACAGTAAACAGCATTCAACTGGCATTTGATTGTGTGACTTCCTTACAGTTGTAGGGTACTTATGCAAATGAAAACAGATGCAGGAAAATTGAGTATTTCTAGCTATGATTAATTTGAGGTTGTAAATTATTAATTCAGATTAAAATTTTGATGTTCTCTACCTGTTCTTTTTTCCACTCAGTAATGTATTTGAGGAGCTTCCTGAGTTCTTAAAAGGCTGGTTGGAGTAGGATTTGGGGAGATTTCAGATGTTTTTGGCTGTGCCACTGTGAAAAGATTGTTGTGATGTATCTCAGCAGGATGTCTTAGTCACTATTGTGCAGTGGTTAAGCAGTTAAATTGTTTGTCTGGAAACTTCTGATTAAGCATTCTGGTCACTGCCAGGAGGAGCATCAGGCATGCTTCTGGCAACTTGCAACCCTAAAAGACAGAGAAGCTGTCAGCTGTCCTGGAGTGATGGCTGTGGCTTTGTCTGGCACTCCAAGCAGCCCCACCAGGTCTCTGCAGGCTGCCCAGAACCCGAGGAGGCTCTGTGTGTTGTTTACTACCTGATCAGAGTTAAATACAGGGACTCTGTTATGGCTGCAGTGCCAGGGCAGCAGCTCTAGGAGATTTATCTTGTGCTGTTTGGAAGTAGCAGCTGGATAAAACAAACCCTGTGGTGCTGTTGGGAGTGTAGGATGCTGTTTGTACGCTGAGCTTCCCCTGGTGTGAGCTGTGGTGCTGACTGAACCAGGCTATTGTGGTGCTGGTTTATGTTGGTTGGAGGTATGGCTCTATAGGTTTAAATTTCAGCTTCTCTGCTTTATTAATAAAAAAAATAAATGAGCAAACAGAAGTTTTATTTTGGAGTCTTCCCTTGCCTATCAGCCATTTTGAGTGTCTTCATCACCACATTGCCTTATTTCTCTAGGTTTTGGTTCTGGCTTCTGCAGTGAGCTCTCTGGCATTCCAAAATAAAGAAGTGAAGCCACTTGTGTTTGTTTTTTTGTAAAGCATCAGTGCTTCTTTTCTGGGCTTACCTAAGTTTTTAGCATGTATTTTCCAACAATTGCACTTGACCTCCTTTGCACTAGTGCTGCTACCTCCTTAATGTTTATGCTGAAGTTGACTTTCTCCTGAGTTGCAGTATGTGTTAATTGTTGCTTATTGTTTCCTTGGCTTGGTACCAAGTACCTGTCTAGAAGAGAGGAGGTACCTTTCCTAAATAAGTTAGAAAATACATTTACTTTTTTTATTAGCAGTTACTTTTAGTTCTGTGGTAGGTTTAGAATTGTTTGATGGCTTAAAAGGGACAGAGGCTTAAAAACCTCAATTTCTTTTGTTGGAAATTAAGGCATCTGATTTCTTTAGTCCTTTTGAAATCCCAACTTGAAAATCAGAGAGGTTCTGAGAAGTCTGACTTAATTCTTTCCTGACTAAATTCCTTACTGATGGTTTCAGCTGCCTTATGCATCGGTATTCTTGATGGTTCAGGCAATTTTGCCTTAATTTTTCTTTCCGAAGCCATTTCTTATCACAGCAGGCATAACTGCCTTTTAAGAACACATACCCCTTTTCATTGTCGGAGGCAGGGGAAGGAGTGAATTTCCAAAACCAAACCCTGCATGTTACATACTCTATTTATTCAGGGGGCAGAAAGTGATGAGAAGGAATGAATCTCTTCTGTTTGCATGCATATAGAAAAGCTGGCAGTGTTCCCCTTAGAGGAGAGCATGCCTGCCAAAATACTAAGCTTTACTAAGCAGAGATTATCCTTTGGGTGAGGAAGAGGTTAAATGTGCCTCTGTCACTTCTGAGAGTACTTGGTGGTTGCTTTTTGTTTCCTGGGATACAGTCAGCTGTTCCCCTTGGCTGTATTTGATAAAAAGACCTTTAAATACAGGCAAGAAACAAACTTAACCAGTCTTTGTACACTGTGGTCAATCCATTTAATTCAGGTTGAAAAGTGTTCACTGACCGGGTAATAGATCTTTGGAACTTGCTGGGGAAGGTTGCAAAAAAGTGAACTGCTTTCAGAGGAGGTAGGATGAGTAACTGGAAGAGTTTCATTGAAGACTGATGAATGGCAGAAACAATGCTTGGCTCAGGAAATCCACTTGGATAAAAATAGAAGCTGGGAGAGCATTCAGAGGGAGTGTGCTTGCCTGGTGTTGCCTCTTCCCCCGGCATCCATCTGTGGCCACTGTGGTTCTTCCTTCAGTTGTTTCACCAACTTATTTGCAGGGAGGTTACATCAGACTTTTGTCCCAGCAGCTTGAGCACCTTCTGGCTGCCAGGACTCAGCTGTTGCTGGTTAGTCTGTGTGGTGCTGCCAGCTGGTAGTGCCACTTCAAAACTTGTTTGCTAGAGGTTTTTGAGGTCTTCTACCTCCCACACAATACAGTCCTTCACAAGCATCTTTCATGCTTTGCTGTTTGTGCCAGTCTTCCTTCAAGTGCAGGGCTTGTCATCCACTTAGAAGTGGATGTCCAGCTTCTGGGCACTGAAGAAGACAAGGGTGTTGGGAGGCACTGCTGGTACTGAAGGGACTTATGCTCCCAATGATGTTCATTATGCTGCTGTTGGAGACCTTTCGTGACTCAGATCCCATGAACTTCATCAACACAGCCTGGGTTGCCTTCTTGCAGGTTTGAAATAATTTAATTTTTTTATGTTTCACTGTGCACTGTGTTGCTTCTGGAAGATTATTTAAAGGTTGGAGTTTGATCAGATGGTGTGAGCTGATCTGGCAGCTCGCTGTCACCTCACCAACAGCATGATTCCATGCCTACACCTGCCATCTTCCCCCTCTATTCAGATTTAGGGCTTCCTTAACTGTCTTTTGCAGTTAGTTTTTTGCTTGCTTAGTTTGCAGAATCAGAGTCTTAAATAATTCTTTAGGATATGAAATCACAACTTTTGGGTAACAGTGTCATCCTGTAAAAAACCCTTTCCCTGGCTCGTTCCAGCAGCCCACCTTTGGCTTCTGTAGTTCTTACCACTGATTACAAAGTTGATGTTTCCTGAAGTTCTGAGCAAGAATCAGCAGCTTGTGCAGCTGTATGTGTAGGTGTATGTATGTATATATAAGTCACACATGACTTATTTTCACACCTTTAAATGGTCAGAAGCAAAGGACTGTGAATTCCTCAGAGAAGTGTCTGGGAGCAGTGATAGCCCATGGTCCTGCTGGGTTCTAAACTCTGCCGTGGCAGGGATCTGCCTTCTTGCCAAGAGACTATCCCTACCTTCTATCAGGTTGTGAGGGAGCAATTCTGACCTCCTCCTGACTTTCTAATCTGGATAAAAGCAGGACAGCCTGGCATGCTGCACCTGAAAGGCTGCTAATCCACCATCTACCAACAAATTTGAATTATAGTTAAGAGTGTGTTAGACTTCTCTAAGGTTTGAGATGGAAGGGAAACTGCAGTCTGTTACTGTTTTTTAAAGGTTCCTTTCCCCAGCAAGAGATCCTCCAAAGTTGAAATTTACCTCAGGGCAAACAAGCAGAACGTTTGTTTTGTTTGAGAATCTTCCAAAATATTTGTCTCTTGCATCATTTTATAAGGGATCTGTGCTGAATCTGAGGAGAAAATGAGTGGGAGGAAGAGGGGAAAAAGGGAACCAAGGGGCTGTGATGTGACCTACCAAATCCTGGCTGCTGGGGCACTAAGTGGGATGAAAATTTAAGATGATTTTCCAGTTGTAAATTGGGAGTGACTTTTAAAAGCTGCTGGTGGGGTGCTTGGTTTGTTTTTTGTTTGTTTTTTATTAAATACATCTTGCTTTCATCCAGAAATCTCCTTTTTTTGTATTTTGGCTTTAATGTTGTTCTGTTTTACGTAGAGGAAATAGTGGCTTAATGTATATTTACTGATGTTTTGTGAAGCCTCACTGGTGAAACTGAAGAAATGGTAAATGTTTGTCAGAAACAGGTTACAGGGAACATATTTAATGTTCTTAGCAAAGATGATACTTGATATATTGCTTATTATTTTGTATAGGACATGATATTGTTACATTTTCAAGCTTTACTGTAGAACATTTGGAAAATATAAACTGCATTTTTACAGCTTGTAAGGTGTGCGTGTGTTTCTTTGTTTTAGGGCATAATTCAGAAGATTGTGGACAGTCACAAAGTGAAAAATGTGGCCTGCTATGGGTTGCGGCTCAGTCATCTGCAGTCTGAGGAGGTTCACTGGCTACACCTGGACATGGGGGTGTCCAATGTGAGAGAGAAATTTGAACTAGCTCACCCTCCAGAAGAATGGAAGTAAGAGCACAAATCTGTTGTCATAAAAAATTACTCTATAATTTGCATTATTAAGGAAGATCCGTACATGTGCGTGTGGGGAAAAACCCAAACCAACTAAAGAAATTTTTCTCAGAGAGCTGGAAGTGGTGTTTTGTTTGAGGTTTTCTTTGTTGTTGTAAGGGGTTTCCTGCAAACTGAGGAGAACAGATACAGGATTTAGAGGAGGCATAAAGTAGGAACAAAAATTTTCTAGTCGTTTGTCCTGAAAATCTGCAAAACTGCGGGTTTATCTAGTGAACTGACCCCATCTCAGGTATTGTCATTAAAATTTTAGAATAAGAACCCTATTCCTATCTGTGGTGTAAGCATAGCTTTGAAAATATAAAGGGATAAAACTTGTTACTGAGATGAAAAAAAATAAATGTTAAATACTGGTTGCATTTATATATAGTCTTCAGTGGGAAAAAAATAATTTGAAGAGTGAAATGCAGTGAAAAGATCAGTTTATCTCTCTGCAGTTGTAAAAGTATTTATTAGGTATTTAAAAGTATTTATTGAGGCCCAGAGTGATGAGTGACATCTGCCTCTCTTCTAACTGGGATCTTCTTCAATTATAGGAGGAACAGTGAACAACAGAAAAGCAACTGCAGAACTTGTTGGTTTTATTTCATAGCCTAATTCTTTTGCTAAGATATTTTCATGAACCCAGGTAGCTGATGAAAAGAAGTGTGATGACCTGTGCTCTGCTGAAGGTTGAGCAGAGTCAGGTGCATGCTCAGGAGGATGTAGGCTGGAGTGGAAGAAGGAAGAAATTGTCCACGTTCCTGGTGGAAAGACAAGAGGAAACTATAATTTGGGGAAAGACACAATAGTCTGTTAGGAAGATAGGGAGCATGGAGTTTTAAAAAACTGTTAAACCAAGTACAGTGCTAAACTCATGTGAGAACACCACAATTAGTGCAGAAGTTGCTAGTTATCTTAAAGGCTACACATCTTCTGTAAATAGTATATTTAATTTCTTGCAAATTGAGTTATATACTAGCAGATGTAACCGTTCACAATCTTCAGTTTATAAGCTCTCCTTAGGGGCCTGATTTTAACCAGTACAACAAATTCAAACAAATTAGGCGTGTTTAAAACTTAGGTTTCAGAAATGTTTCCTGTTCTTTTCTGTGCACGTTACATTTTAATGTTTCTGGGTTATTTTTCCTTTTTTACTTAGCAAGAAATTGCAGTTTAGGAAGTGGGGGATTCCTGAAATGTTTACATGACAGTGGTGCTGCCTGTAAGATGTGTTAATTTATGCTGTGGAAATTTGTTACTTAGTGCACAAGTGTCAGTTCCAATTTTATTCCACAGTGCAACCCAGATTGTACACGTTGCAGAACAAAGATAATCAGTTTTAAAAGCAAAATGAGGTGATTGTTTTGAAGCCTGTGGAAAGAAATTGTGTAAAATACTTGTGAAGGAGCTATGGCAAGATGTAAATTATTCAATACCTTTCCAGAGTGTCACTGAATGTTTTATCAAATACAGGCAGCCTGACATACCTTTTAAACCCCTGGAGATTTGCTGTGCATAATCAAAATGCTGCTGTCATATTTGTAATACCATAACACTGGGTGCTTAAGATCATATGACAGTACTTGTAAAAATATTTAGATTAGTAAATGGAGAGGAGTCTTGGAATGGTTCTTAAATTAAAAGCTTCCTATGGTGTTAATAGACTAGTAACTGCCTCTTGTGTGATTTCTTTCTTTAACCATCTAAATTAAAAGGACTGTATGTTCACAGTGTTCAGAAACTGGATCTCAAACATTTCCCTGGACTAATCCAGATACTGATTGTCAGTAGCTTGTACACAGACCAGAATAAAATCCATCTTCTGTATACACACCTTTTGTCTGGTGCTGTGCTGTTTATAATCCTGCAGAGGATGAGCCCAGTGAAGGGGAGAAATAGAGATACAGCTCTGCTTCAGATGGCACAGCTGTAGTTAGAGCTTAGAAAGGGTAAATAATAGTGGGCAACAAGGTCACCCAGACTTTTGTCACAATTTTCTTCCCTCTTCCTGTGTCAATGAGTTCAGTTGCAGGAGAAGACACAATTTAGCTTTCCCAAACTGCCAGTGGATCACCTCAATTATGTGGCAAAAGATGAAGAGGAAGTAATTGCTTACTGGAAGCCTTTTTTCCCCCCATCCTCGTGTTTGCTTTTAAAATCTACTTTGAGAACCTGCTTGCTAAGAAAAGGTTTGGGTTCTGGGCAATTTAAGAAAGGATGGAACTATCTTGTAGCTTTAAAAAAAATTTAAATCACTCAAGTATTAGTGCTTCCTTTTTTCTTACAAACAGGAAAGATTGGCCCTAAAATTCAGATAAAAAACTTCTGTTAACTGTGCCTGTGTCTTCACTGTACATTTACCTTAGGAATGTTCATCTTAATTAACTGTATCATACAAAATACCCTTTTCCCACCTTATTCTCTTCTTTAGCAAAGAAGATAATTCTGTCCAGCGTCTGAAAATTACAAATGTGTCTAAATCGTGGCACCAAAAATGATCAGAGTTACAATTATTGGAACTGCTTGCTTATTTGTTTGTAGTAGTTTGTTCTGGAAATAAGTGTTCTGGAGTCCGCTGTCGTTTATGTCACACTGGGTAATACTGTCTGATTTCTCTGAGTTATAAAAGATTTAGCACTACAGATGAGTTGTATAATTGGAGTGTAATTCCATGCAGTTGCTTTAGAATGACTTGTTTTCCAGATGCAGTCTGAAAGTTGTATTCATTACTGAACTCCAGTAACACTGCTGCTGTTAAGTTTATCTTAGTGTAGCATAAATTGTTCATTGTTCCTGAAGCATTTGCTTGTACAAAGGCCTTGGTACCTCTGCACATGAGCTGATCCCCAATGACAGATGAAATACAAACAAAATCCCTGTCCTGGTTTGAGCCAGGATGAAGCCAATTTTTCTTTTTACTGATTTTTTTTTTTTTCCTTCAGTAAGCTTTCTTGTAACTAGCAACAGTGTGTTCTGCTAGGCTGATAAGACAGTGGAATGTTTTTCTAACTACTGAGGCTTCAAGGCTGCACCTGCACTCTGCTGGCTCAGACACTATGGGGAGATCTGTGACCCCCCCGTAGGAGGCTGAGTTAGATGGACAGCAAAATTGGCCAAAGATATTCCATTCCATATATCTACGTAAGCTCAGAGGAAGGTCAGAGATCACAGAAGACAACTTCCTCCCTTCTTCTTCCCCCCTTCTCTTCCGTCCATGGCCGGCGTCCAGGGAGGACTCTGTCCATCCATCACCGTCGATCCTCAGGCT
>NW_009951940.1:951438-1009643 GCF_000747805.2 Chaetura pelagica
GGGGGGATCGAGAGCATTGTTGTCGGACCTGAGTCAAACTGTGACAATCCCAGAGCTTTTTCACAGGAAGGCAATAAAGACTGGAGTGGAGAAAGGTGAAAGAGCTTTCTTCCCTTTGTCTTTACATCTGTACAGTGAGGTGATCTGAGGTTACCAGGATGTGGGACTCTTAAATCATAGGTAACGCCAACCCTCGTGATTTTTTGTAGTATGAGCCTTCAGCTGCCCTTTCTGTCACAAAAAATGATATGTGCCAAAACACTGTTTCATTTGTGAGTCATTTTTGTCCCACAAGGGGAGAATCAAGAGGTTGAGTAACAGTTTCCCACAGGGTCAACACTTTCTGGTTCTATAAAGTTTGTAGTTAAAGCAGGTCCTTGTAAACAGCAACATTGATGTTTGGGCTCTATCAGGTAGAAGATGCCCCAAAGGAAGCCCCAGTGCATAGCAGTCCTGTACTGTAAGCTTTTGAGAGCTGCAGTGCAACTGCCTTGGCACTGACACAAAGGCCAGACCACCTGCAGAATGGTTTAATGAGTTGACTAAGTTGATCTAAAAAGCTCTCTGCCTCTCCTCTCCACAGTCTCCCCTCCTTTGCTTCCAGTTATCCACTCCTTTGCCTTTTCTTCCATGACCCTTAATGCTTGTCTGATCTTAACAGTGAGCTGATATAGTTTTTAAACCCACACAAGGCTATTTTCTTTCTCCTTTGTCTACCCTTTTTGATCCCATTTTCTCCTTTCTGGTAACTTTTCTGCTGATACGAACTGACTTGGAATCTGCTGGAAGCAACCTCCATGGTTGAGGCTGGTGAGATAATTTCTTTAAGTACCAAAAATACTAAGAGTTGGACCATCCTTACATATTTGGCTCCAGAAACTGCCCAGGTAGTTCTTGTTACTTAAAAGGAAACTCCTGGAACTACTCAGTAGTGTACTGTGCTGTGGACAGGTCACTTCACCAGACATCTTGTTAACTCTGTTGATGCCCACCTTTCTGCAGGTCTGAGTAGAGGCCCATAGTGTGTGCCAGTGTGCATGAAGGCACCTACACTGCAGCACAGATGCAGAGCAGCAAGTAGAACAGTAGTCTTGTGGTTTTATCAAACAGGGAGGTTTCATCAGTTGGTGTACTTGCTCAGAAAACACCCCTGGCTCACGAGAAAGGGACTTGTCATCCATATCAGTTGGCTGCATTTCAAAGATCTAGAGGATGTTGAAAATCAAGCCCATCCTTGAGCTGGCCTTTAAAAGCCAGCTTCTTCATTCCCATCACTGTAGCTGGAGATAAGGTTATAAAATAGGTAGTGAAGGTCACTCTCAGTGACTGGTCAGCCAAGCTCTTTTGCCTTCTCTGTTTTTCTCATAAGATCCTGTTGCAAAAGCAGTGCTTTTCATGGCTCCTCAATCAAGAAAGCAAGTCACTGTAAAAGAGAGAGTTTGCTTTTCCTACTTTTTTTTTTTTTAATCCCAGAGGGTAAAGATGTTCTACATCCTGATGTAGATGAGGGTGAGAAAATATATATATACTGAAGGTCTGAGATCAGTTCCACATCTGTTTCTTCAGGCTGGAATGGGCTGTGACTTTTGCCTTGTAAGATGACTGAAAAATAGGAAAAGAGGTGATGTGGAGTGTGTACCAGCCAGTATTTTTTCTTAGTGCATTGAGAGGCCAAATAAAGGATTATTTTCAATCATATAGTGTGAAAATTCAATGCCAGAAGCACTGTGTGTTCTGTCTTGAACCAAACTAGGCATGAAGAAATCTGTTGAGGTGAATCTGGAGCTTTGTGCCCTAGAAACGTGGCCAGTGTTCCTTTGTAATTTCCTGAGTTGTCCTTAGTTGACTTCACTCGCTGATTTTTAAGTTGCCTTGTGCCATGGTAATACCCTGGAGTTGCACATCAGCCTTTGCAATTTTTTTGCCAGTTCCTCCTCAAAGATTTATCTGAGCAGTAATAAAAGAGGTACTGGATTTTGCATTAACTTCCAGTGATCTGACAAAGTAGCTCCAGTGGGAAAGGATGAAACTATGTTTTAATTAACTGGGAGGTACCACAGTGTGGATAACCAGCTTCCAGTCACCTTCAATTATTGGGTCAGTCAGTTTTTCTTTGCTCAAAGGTTGGATCTTTCACTTCTGAATATTTTTTTTCCCCCTGCTTACTGTTTCATGCAGCAAGGCTTGAAATGAGATACAGGAACTTGCTACCACAGAGAGGAATTCAGGTGGATAAAGGATAAGGAGAGAATAGAAGGACAAAATACGCCTTGGATGCAATTAGGAATGGAGAAGGGTAGTTTTGAGAGAACAGTGCTAGTTTTAATCTTAAAGTATAGGAAGAGGAATAAAATTTAGTGGGTTATAGAGGCCCAAAAATTAAAAAAGTTGTTCTGTATAGATTTGTTTTATTCCATACCAGTCTCTCCAGTGGTGTTTAGTGGTAGATTTGAGGGGACGTGGCAGAAGTGGCCCATAGGGGAGGCTCTTTTTCTGCTTCTGGACCGTGTGCTTGTCCTGCTTTCTCTTCTGAGCATTTATACACTTGCAGGTACCTTTGGCTTGCATCTAAAACTAGGTATTGTCTGTGTATGATGAAATGTAAATGTCTGTCAGCAAAAGAATCACAGGTTGGAAGGAACCTTAAAGATCATCGAGTTCCAACCCCCCTGCATGGGCAGGGACACCTCCCACCAGACCAGGTTGCTCCAAGCTCCATCCAACCTGCCCTTCAACACTTCCAGGGATAGGGCAGCCACAGCTTCCATGGGCAACCTGTGCCAGTGTCTCACTATCCTCATCATAACAAATTTCTTCCTTATGTCCAATCTAAATCTACCCTCTCTCAGGTGTTCTCCAGCTCTCTTGTATATCCTGCTGTCTAAAGAATCTCTTTAAGAACGTTTTCTGTGCACAGAAAGACTTGAGAGTGAATTTTCCTTTATGAAAATTTAATTCTAAATATTCCTGGTTTGTATACAGTATGTATATGCACGTGTTCACAGTTTCTAAATGTTTTCCTTATTTTGATTTCTAACTGCAATACGTTTTCAGTTCTTTTAAAGCAAAGAAGAATAATTCTTATTCTTATTTCACTTCTCTTTGCAGTGGAATCCTAAGCAGCAGCAACTCTAGTAACTTTTTATCAGTTACCTGTGCAAGTCTTGATTGTGGGAAGTGAGATCACTTGCTGAAAATAAGTTCTAATTTTGCAATATATGCTCTTGCCATCACGAGTAGCTAGTTAATTATACTTATTTTGGGGAAAGAGGTTTTGGCACACTTAAAAGGGTGAGGACATTTATTATCAGAATTTCATTGCAGGAGAGTTGGAGAAGGAACTGCTAAACGTTGTGGGCTGTTACCACAAGACAAACAATAATATTAAATTTAGGGGTTGGAAGCAGAAGTTTAGGGTTTGAGAATGAATCAAGGCTAATTCTGAATCTTCATCCCTCTGTGATACATTATTAACTTGAAAAATTTGTCTGTCACACTGAAAACGGGTGCACTTTGATGATAAGTAAGGAAGTAGGAAACCTTTTTGCAGAGAAATCCCTCCAAAACCTTCAGAACAATTCAAAGAGTATTTCAGTGAGTATTTCAGCACTTGATCAGAGGAGTGGAGTATTCTCACTTATACAAGCCCTTGTTTTGTCTGTAGGTTGTGGCTCTCTGGTGAGTAACGCTGGCTGAGCAGGGAGATCTGTGTTTTAAGTACCATACTTGTGACAACCAAAGATAAAAGCTGTTGCCAGGGGGTCATGCCAGTGGTTACTGCAGTTTATCTGCTGTCCTCACCTAATTAGGGCCTCTCTTCCCATGGATTAGAACCTGATAATTTGTCTGCTCCAAGTCTTGATACCACAGGGATTGACCTTTACTTCTATTGAAAAGGTTCTTTGAAAACATCTTTAGGAAATGTCAGGTACTGCATCCCAGTTTAATTCTCTGAGTAGTGAAAAGAGGAACTTTCCCCTTAGTTTTCTGAGTTTGTTGTGATTTTATCCTTATTTTTAAGAATGTTTGAAGACTTTTATTTGTGAGGAAATCTATATTATTTTGTGCTCCACCAGTTTAATTCTCATTTTCTTGCTTTTCAGGTATGAATTGCGAATTCGGTATTTGCCAAAAGGATTTCTAAACCAGTTCACTGAGGACAAGCCAACTCTAAATTTTTTCTATCAGCAGGTATGTTCTGTTCTACTACTTTTTCTTTTGCTGGCATCAATTTGGAAAGTTCTGACTTAATTTATATATTTATAACATTGCTGCAGAAACAGAAATTGGTAAAACCGAAGGTTGCGTATGTAAAGCAGAAAGGACATGAAGCCCATGGCATCTCTCTCCTTGAGAAGTGGGGAGGAATATTTTCTTAATTAGAGTGGCTCTTACTGATTAGTAAAACTGCAGAATAGTACAACTTTCTATAAATTAGGCATCTAAATTTTAATTTTGTCATGGCAGGGGGGTTGGAACTTAATGATTTTTAAGGTCCCTTCCAACCTTAATGATGAATAATTCTATGATGAATAATTCTAATCTTCTTGTAGACTGTCAAGCTCAAAGTTAAAATTTTATAGGGATATCTTTTATAGGAATCTGAACTAAAATCCATGCATTTTTGAAAATTCAGACCTAAACTTACTTATTGGGTACTTGTCAGGTGTGGGTCTCTCCCAGTGTCTGGGTGGTCTTTGTTCATTTGCTGAAATAGTGTTAATTTTTGACAAATGGTTTTGATTACTAATTATGGCAGATTTGTGAACCAGATACATTTTTATGTCATAGTTTTAAGCAATACTTAATACTGCTATATGAAGGGTTAGTTTTAATTTAGATTATTTAAATGAGACATTTTGTGGGGTATTGTCATGGTAGAGATGGAATAAGGTAGGAATGAGAGGGGTAGAGGACTTGTGAAGTTGTTGTCTGACTTATTAAAAAGGTAGAACATAAAATTAAAATTTTCATGGAGAAGGAAAAGAAATATGTTGACCTCTGTCACTCTTGGATTGCCCATAGGTTTTAGAGAATGTCATTATCTCCTTGAATTTGAACTGCAGTGCAGCAGTATTGCTGAAAGACAAAGTTTGACTAAAAAGGCTGAACCCTCAAGTGATCTTCACCTGCCAGAAAAGCACAGAATGTTTGTAAAGATAATAAAATGTTCCCTTAATGGCTGTCAACACACAGGGTGTATTCACACAGTTAACCCAAAACAGACTCACCAGGCTATTAACACTGAAAACTGGCACACATTGGTAGCTCCACATGCATGACTGCTCCCATTCACTTCACTGAGTGCACTGCCCTGTGAAAATTGATGCAGGCCCTTAAGTCTTCTCAGCGTAGACTTAATATGTGAAAGATTTACATTTTTTCCTCCAATTTTGACTGTTTTTAAGAATGATGCAAGATGTCTTTTGTTTTGGATGTTCTCTACTTTCAAGAGTCTTGAACAAATTGAGATCCTTTGAGCAGAACTGTTTGTAGCTTGCCTGTTTGTGATGGGTGGCAGTGGCTGTGCCATCTGCAGTGCGTGTAAGCTGCTCTAATTGGAGGCATAAAAGCAGGACACTTAATGACACTTTTCATAAGAGTGCCCCTGGTTTGCAGTCTCTACAGCAGAGGATTAAAATCGGTGTGTGTGTGAGAGAGAGCCTGTTTGTAATGTCAGAATTAGTTATACTCATATTAATACCATGGAGAGTGTCAGTGCATCTGTGTGTCAGGCTGTGCTTTGGCTTCAAGATTTAGAGTGGAGGTTGATGCTTAGGCTGCTCATCTTGACTGGAGGAGCTGTGTGTTCAAGGCATAGAGTCACAGAATCATCAGAGTTGGAAAGGACCATCGAGTCCAACCATCAGCACAAAAAAAACCCAAAACCAAACAAACACAACCCCATACACTCCACCAAAAAACCCCACAACCGTGGCCACTAGAGCATGCCCCGAAGTGCCACATCTACACGTTTCTTGAATGCCTCCAAGGATGATGACTCAACCACCAACCTGGGCAGCCTGTTACAGTGCCTGACCACTCTTTCAGTATAGAAATTCTTCCTAATATCCAATCTGAACCTTCCCTTCTGCAACATTTTGCATCTTATTTGAGAGCTTTCATCAACAGATTAATCATAGGATCATAGGGGTTGGAAGGGACCTCTGAAGATCATCAGGTCCAACCTCCCTGCTGCAGCAGGAACACCCAGGGCAGGTCACACAGGAATGTGTCCAGATGGGTCTTGAGTATCTCCAGAGAAGGAAACTCCACAACCTCTCTGGGCAGCCTGTCCCAGGGCTCGATCACCCTTGCAGTAAAGAAGTTTTTCTTCATGTTGAGGTGGAACTTCCTGTGTTGTCACTTGGTGCCCCCTCATCCTGTCACAGGGCACCAGTGAAAAAGACTGGCCCATTCTTGACACCCACCCTTCAGATATTTGTAGACACGAGTAAGGTCCCCTCTCAGTCTCCCTTCTCACGACTGAACAGCCCCCAGGTCTCTCAGCCTTTGCTAGAATAGTGTAATTTTTATTTTCTTTTACTGATCTGTTTGGAAGGTGTCAAAGGTAGTGGATGACAGGTCTGCAGGGGTGTCTTTTTATATCGATAAGCGGAGCGTTTAGGTGGTGATACTGGATTGACAGCATTGCTCCCTGGGGCCCAACTGCTTACTATTGCAGCCAAATTAGGCAAATTGGATCCCACCCAGTGCTGCCTTGAATTGTGAGGTTAAAGAATTAAAAAACAGGAAATGCCAGATTCGTGGTGGTCTCTACAGCTGGCAGATGCTCACTGCATAGATTTTATGTGCCAGCCTTCCTTGTGTCCCGTTGGGTTGTGCTCCCAAATCCAAACCCAAGAGAAGTCCAACCCCATCCCCAAAACCTTAAACATGAAGTAAACAAGATTGGCAAGTAAAAATATTGTGAGGTAATTTTTATTTCTAAGTAACTTTTTTTTTTTTTATTGGACTGTTCAGTGGACTTTTTAAAGTCTCAAATATACCTATTTTTGGTATGCATTTTTACCTCTGAAGAAAACTTCAGAGGAAACAAGCACAAGGGTCCAAAACAGTTAAAAAATGGAGGGTTTTTTGAGTAATGAAAATTAGATTTCTCATTTTTCTTGTACTTCTTGGAAGCATTTGCAGTTGCTTGAAATAAGTATTGATTAAATTCATGGTGAGTGTCTTCCTTTCCCTTTGTTCCTGTGCCATGGCAGTGGGGGGGAGAGGGAAATAGGGGAGATGGGCTTTTCTCTTAATAGCTGAGTGAGGACTGAAAGCCATATCTGACATCAAGATAGACTACAGCATTTAAAAACATTCCTATAATGAGAATCAGACGTAAGCTACTTGAATTGCCTTCCTTTTACTATGGGACAAGAGCCTGCACACACTTACCGTTGAATAATGTGTCAGCCCCCAGTAACTGGGGATGGTTTATCCCTTGGTGAAAAGGGAGCAAGCATCTGTGTGGAGGGGAAACCAGCTCTTAGGCATCAGCTGTTCCATTGTTGCTCTGCTTGTGCTTCAAACGGAAGACTTTGAAAGTAACTTGTTGGGTTTTTTAGATCCTAAAGAGCAAGAAAAAGTTGATTTTACCAGTGTGGAATTTCTCTCTGTGCTACCTTGTTTAGCCTGCAGTGTGGAGCTTCTCTGGAGGTGTACATGCCTAAAATCAAGGAGATTTTGTTTTTTAAAATGAGCTGAAGTTTGTGTAATGCAGAAGAGAAGGAATTGCAGGCAGAGAGAGGAGATTCTCAACTTTAGGGCAGGTAAATGATGTCCTGCAAAAATTGAGCTGGATTCTGTATTTCACCAGGAGAAGTACAATGCAGGTGCATTTTCATAGGAGAGCTGGTTTTAAAAAGGAAAGAGAAAAAAAATAATACTTGTTTGTTGGTTTTGTGTGTGTTTTTTTTAAATCTCCAGAAAGAGGAAGCAGTTTCATGTGGATAAATGCACTTTTTAGCTCTGCAGTGTCTATAAAGACAATGTTAACACCTAAAATGTATTTCCCTAAATGAAAATTCTCTGTAATGTTGTAACAGTTAAATACATCATGCAAGTTAAAGTATTTTTATGACACTGTCCCTCAACATGTAGGAAATTTCAAGTTCAGGCAATTCCTGTAATAACTTAATCATTAAAGTTTTATAAGGCTTAGGTGCATAAGATATAATTTGAAGTGCAGGCTGGGAATTACACTCTTTAACCTAATTAAATAACAACATATCTTAAAAATAGGAGTCCTAAAGCAAATTACTGTGACAGGAAAAGATTTGAAGGAAACCAAGGACACGGAGAAAATCTGGCATTGTTTCTGATATTGGCAGTCTGTTTAAAACAAAAAATAAACCAAAAGAACATCTTTTTAGGGAGAGTTAATGTTTGACACACAAACTGTGCCCTAAAGGGAAGTGGTATAAATGTAATAATTGCAGCTGCCTAAAAGGGTACTTTAATTTTATTATTATTTTTAATTATGAAAATATAAATCAAACTGAACATAGCCTGTCAGTTCTTTACAGCTTGTAAAAGGAGTTAGAAGTGAGGTAATCTTTGCAGGTGTCAGTTTTTTGAAATTGCTGGAATTCACTGTACCTCATCAATACTCATTTTTTCAAACTATGAAAGTTGATTTACACTCTCCAGGCTGTGCTGATATTCTTCATGTAGATCTTGCTGTTTGTGTTGTTGTGAAGCCATTTTGGTATATTCCCAAGGTTCTGTGTTGAATGTCTCCTTTCTGTTAGCAGTGCTGTATAGGATAGGCATATGAAAATTCATCCTGTTCCTAAATACCTCTTAAATAGTCCAGAGGAAAAAAAAAAAAAAAAAAGTCTGCTGTGGTTTAAAATTTCCACCTCTCAACCTGAATGATGAGAACAGGGTTTGTGGGCTTTCTTATATGTAATATATATTCTCTTATATGTGAATTACTTTTCATTCAAGACAATAAATATAAAATGCTCAGGACAAGTTTCTGTATACTGATGCCTGGATTTGCCTTTGTTAATGAGCTTGAACAAAATGTTGCTCCCTTCAGTGTACCAGGTTGTACATAACAAACATTGGCCCTGAATAAAAAAGTTGACTGATGTTGATACTTGGGCTCATTTGTTCTGGAAAAGCAAAATTCTGTGTCGGAGAGGAGAAGTATAAAATTAGCTGTGAGCAAGGCATGCTTAGTAGGTTGAGGACTTTATGGCTCCCCAGGGTATAGTCCTACTTTATGGGAGCTCTGAGAGGCAGCAGCGTGTGTTGCAGTGACATCTGGAGATCAGCCCACTCGGACAGAAGGGATAATTTTTAGCTATTCTGTCCCTAACAATGCCTCATCAGAGGTTGATTTCCACCCCCCCCCCTCCCTTAGCCCATCTCTAATGCTCTTATTATTAACAGAGGAGCGTCCAAAATTAGTTAGAGATGTCAAAGTTCACCTCTAGATAATACAGAGGCTGTGACCTTGGAAGATGAAGGGGAGGAGCAGCTGAGGGCAGATGGCAAATGAATGTTGCCCTGACACTGAATCAGTGCTTTTAACTCCACCAGAAAAGGCCAAAGCCTTAATTTTCCCTAATGTAGACTTACCTTCTGTGGTAAGTCTAAAAACTTCTGATGGGTAAATAGGGGTGGAGAGCAACCACATATGTTTCCCTCCTGTGTGTATTTTAAAAACTACCATTATGATCATTAGAAAGGCTCCTAAAAATCCTGATGACCTTAGAAGGATGTTTTGGGCTTTTGTGCATATGTTCCTTCATTCAGAGCAGATGAGGCACAAACTTTGGAGGGTTAATTTTGGGTAAGATTGCTGAAGCTGTAGTGGGTTGGGACCCTACTCTTTGAAGATGCTTATTCTGATTCTGTAGTGAAGAAAACAGTGTCCTGCAAGAACCTGCTGTTGGTAAAGGATAGTGGGCTGCCCTGGGAAAAGATGGAGGAGCCATCTCCTTTGCAGTTTGATAATGACAGATACAAGCAGTTGTACTGGCTGACTGTTCTGCATTCATTAATGCATTCATTAATGATGTATCTGTGCCAGGGTACACTGCACCAGTTCTGTGGTGCATTCAATGCTACAAGGAAGGTTACAACAGGAAGCACAGAGTATTTGGGGTAATGATGAAAAGCTGTGTTGGACTGTGTGTGGTCCACACAAGTGGACTTGTGTGTGGTACCTGCTGCAAGTGCAGAATAAGATGCAGCCTGAGCAGGAGTGCTCATGAACACAGAGCAGGAGTCTTCTTTTGAAAGTGAACTTGGGGGGAAGAAAATGTGGTGTATGCTTCATTGTTGTCTTGGTCACACAATTGCTGAAGATCAGCTTTTCTAATGGATATATTGAGGTATTCTGGACTTGCAAGTTACAGAAGTTGCTAAATTACAGGAGAAATTTCAGTAGGACTGAGGTCACCAGAAGTGTGTGATGGTGTAAAACAAAGACCCTGGTGAGCTGTTTCTGTGGTGGCTGAGGGTGAGCTACTGCAAACAATAACAGGCACCAAAATACCTGCAAGTAGAAAGTTAACTGTTTGCAAGCAAGTGCTAGAAACACCTGAGCTACTAAAAAGGAGAATAAATAAATAATTATTGCAGACACAGGAAGTTTAAGGGGAAGGCTGTTTTTATTAATATAAATGCAACTTAAGAACAAGTACGTAATTGCTGAATATAAAAGACACCAGCTAAAAACACCTGGATACAACAAATGGAGATAAAGATAATTGTTACTATTATCATCTTTATTATTTGATATAAAAATAATTATAATTATTAGAAATATAATGATTTATACAAATGTAATGTCAGTCTATGGTTAACATGCTTCATTAAAGTACTTTAATTATGATTCTTATGCTATTTACTACTGGACTACCTAAGACATTTTCTTTTTTTTTGCTTATCTAAATATATGTTACGGTGTTTATTTTTTTTTTCTTATGTACTTAACTCTTTAGGGAGGATTGTTTAATTTCTGACAAGTGCTGTTTAAATTTGTAAAGTTTTCAAAGCAAAAAACTGAAGTTGTGTAAGTAGGTCATAGACATTGAAAGTAAAGCAAGAGAATTAGACTGCTTATTTTTAAACTGTCCTCCTGAAAAACTGGAGATTATCCTGTGGGAAATTTCTTGGTAACATTTAATGAGCTGGGAAAGCCAGTGTAGGGGCTAATTATTGGTATTTTTTGAAACACCATCTGCTAG
This sequence comes from Chaetura pelagica, assembly GCF_000747805.2. NCBI lineage: Eukaryota > Metazoa > Chordata > Aves > Apodiformes > Apodidae > Chaetura > Chaetura pelagica. Next base: position 962,655 of record NW_009951940.1, read on the forward strand.
TACCTGTTACTAACAAATTTCCACATTAGTTATACTTGAAAACTCAATAGAAAGTTTGATAATTTTCTATAATAATTACTAAGTACATAAACAAGTTTAAACCTAAAATATATTTTTAAGACAAACTAAGTAGAATTTTGAGGGTCTTTTTTAAAATCCCAAAACTCCAGGAGGCATTCAGTACTAAGTTCAAGATTATTTTCCTCTTGTTCTGTATAAAGAACTTTAAACCCAGCGTGTTGTTTTTATGAACTACACTGGCAAGATGGCTTGTCAGCCTGAGTGAAGGTTTTTCTGAAATACTGCAGCTGCATTAAAAAGTAGTGTGCAGAAAAATGAAGCAGATGGCTTTTGAGAGTAGCAGCTGGTATATAAAATACGAGGCCTGTGATAGATTTCTTCTTAAATCATGTGTGCTAGCATGGGGCTATTCTCTCATTTCTCCATCTTCACAAACATGAGCTGTCCTCTGTCTCCAATTTTATTTTCAATTATACCAGCTGGAATTTGCAAGCCATTTATATAGCTAGGAAAGTGCCCATTATTTCTCAGTAAACCCTGAGAAGTTAGAAGTTACACCATGAGTAATTTGTTTATTCAAGTGAAAAAAACCCCAAGTATTTTAGAAGTTTGATATCAAGAAATGAAACTGGGCTCTTGCTTACGGGCTGGTCTGGCTTGTGGAAAAGACTTAGTAGTTCGTGGCTCAGGGTTCACCTCCTTTTCTTAGGATTTAACAGTGTCTTTGAACTTCTAATGCTGCAAAGACTAGAGACACAGGAGGTGCTTTTGTTCTGGCTAAGCAATGAGGAGTAGTGGTGGAAAAAATATTTAAAAATATTGCTGAGAACAGGAGGTAAATAAAGTGAATTCTCATTGAATATCAGGACATCAGTACGTCAAGATGTGGTGTAGGATTGTGTTGGATGGACTTCTGAGTTCTTGTTTGTTTTTAATACTACTGCCCTTTCAAAGCATGTATTCACACAGGCTGTGTATGTTGGGAGGGGTGGCAGTTTTGTTTCACTTTTCATTTTATCAGGAGATGGAGAAGACTTAAATTCCTTACCTCCTAGAGGTGAACTTATGCTTGGCATCTGTATTTTCCGCATACTACATCACTTCCTTGTACTAGACTGTAGCTGTCGTGGCAGCTTGTGAAGAAGCAAATGCAAAGAGTTACTTCTAACCCTGACATTGTAGTAGTACTCATCTAGAAGCCTGAAGTGTTTTGTGTTTCCATTATATCATGTTTAATGGAACTTAAATCCCCCAAAGCGTAAAGCTGCTTGACTGTGAACCTGATTGAAACTCGTTAGAACATGTATGAAAAAAAATACGATGGAAAAGGTGCTTGAAATCAGCACCACATTTTGCAGCAAGAAAATATTTTTGTCTCTGTCTTCCTTTAAACTGTTTTCCAGTAGGTTTTTCTCTGCAAGGTCAGGTGATCATTTTCTGCTAGAACGGAAAAAGGAAGCAAGTGTGTTGCAAGCACATAAGCCAAATTATTCACTTAAGACATAATATTTTGGGGTTTTGTTTGTTACCAAATAAAAAGTGTCTGGGCTTTCAGCACTGCAGCACTTGAATTCATAACTCTAGTGTAAATAGAAGTGTTTGCCTTCTTAATCTTTATGCGTTTTTATTGCTGAAACATTGGGACAATGAAACTTTTGAGATGACTGGCTGCAGCTTTCACCCAGTCTTGTCCCTGCCAGAGCTTCTGGTGTGTCATGTGTGGTGTACCTGCAGTGATGCCACACAGGTTTAGCAGGAGCACTTTAAAGGCTTCTTTGGGTTGTTGGGAATCAGTAAGGGTTGCTGCTTTGCTGTCTCTTGTTTGGCTGGTTGGGTTTTTTTGGAGTGGCTTTTTCAAAACCAGGTTTGTGTGACAAGCTTCTATAAGCCACTGTTCGCTTACAAACTGTGGAAAATTACCATATGCCTAAAATTGTTCCTGGTTTAGCCTTTGGCAAGATCCCATTTTGAACAATAAAAATGGGGAGCAGAACAGCAGCAGTGGTACCTGATCTGCTGGAACAGTATATCTTGCTGACGTGCTCTCCAGCCTTCCTCTAGGCATTGCATGCTGTAAACTGGCTTGCAAGCCCTAAGTGTAGGTCTCCACATACCACCAAGGAGGGCAGTTCAGGTGTAACATGAGCTTGCACATAACAATATCTCCAGTACCCACAGACAGAATTCATCCTTGTCTTTATCATACTTGTTCTGAATTCATAGTAAACAGAAAAAGCTGGTAGAATTCTTTAAATTTGTCAGTTTCCTTATTTTGTCTTTGTATATAGGCTCTGTGCTCTTAAAGATGGGGCCTTTTTTCTCTTAAACACAGAAAAAATACTCTCATTTTTCTCATTTCACTGTATTAACAACAACAGTAATGAAAGTAATAACTGAGCAAACACAAAAGACTTCTAGGAAAACTATTCAATTGCCTCGTGGCAGTGAGCTTAATTACCATTAAATTATCTCTTGTGTCGATTCCATTTAAAATTTGTTCAGGCTTTTTCCTTAGGAGGTTCTGCAGCTCGTGCTGAAGCTTTTGCAAAATTCTTATCACATCTTTGCACAAGCATTAGTTTATGCATTGATCTAGTGCTATCTCAGAGAGAGTAGTCAGGAAAACCTAAAGGTGATAAGAAAAGTTCTTATTCCCTTCCCCTCCAGACTTAGTAAAATGTGAAGAGCAATGTGTATGGACAGGTTTTTTTAAAAAAGCAAGATAAAATTAATGCCTTCCATCAATTTATTACCTTTGCTATCCATAATTGGATACTGGTCAATCAAATTAGACCACACGATTATGGCTGTAGGCTTCCTGAAGTTTATAATCTCTTTGCATGCCTTCCAGGTTTTGAGCACAGAAATCACAGGATCATGGAATTATTGAGGCTAGAAAAGACCTCTGAGATCAAGTCTAACCTATGACCTGACACTACCACATCAGCTAGACCATGGCACTAAGTGCCACATCCGTTCTTTTCCTGAACATATCCATGGATGGTGACTCCCTAGGCAGTCCATTCCAATATCAAATCAATAATATATAAATAAAGAAGTGTATATAATATATATTCAATACTAGGCAGGTGAAGGCATTTTTACCCCTCTTTTCAGGTCAAAGAATACAGTGAATTTGAAAGACGTGAAACTGCATCATGGCACCTGTACCAAGGAACTTCAGAAGCACAAACACCCCCACAATAGAGCAGCAGAGGAGAGAGAGTCTCTGTTAGCTGAAATGTGAGGTGGAAGGAATATATGTAACTTACTCCACCTTTACGAAGTATTTGTGTTTGTCCATCTCTTCTGGTCTGTGATGTGCAAAAAATCCCCTCCCTTTTTTCTACTTGTCACACTAGCAAAGCTGCACTTGAGTAGGCAACTGCATTGCAGCATTGGGGTGAAATGTTTCACTTTTATCTGGCAAATAAGCTGAGAATTTTCACAATTATTATTTTTTCTTCCAAACTGTTGAGATCAGGAGGGGCTTAAAAATTTTCTTGTTCGAGTTCTGGTGCCAGTAGCTGCTGAGTCAAACTGGGAAAGCATGACTGGAATTTGTGAAAGCTCGCAAGCCAGAGGGCAAGAGGAAAGAAACTCCAAACTTTAAATGTTTGGGTAATGTTACTTATTTATTTATGGAGTAGCAGTTACTTGAGGCTAGCAGCATTTTTAAATATATTTGCATGAAACTGAAGATGTTCTTAAGCTGTTTAGTTTAACAAATAAAGTACTTCAGTAGTGGGATCTACAAGGCAATGAGCTGTGAAGATAAATGAATACAAATTCAATCATGATACAGTTGTAGCCTTAAATTAGCATAGTTCCTGCAAGGGGAAGTTTTCTATGCCAAGACTGAAAAAATCCTTTGCTCTACAACCAGTTCTTCTCAAGGGTCTGAATGCCTGAAGGAAAAGGTGGAGAAGAGCTCTGAAATTTCCTGGTGAAGCAAATTGTTGAAATCGTTCAAAAAATGGAATGCGGGGTTTAAAAAAAAAAAAAAAGACAGTTTAATTACATATAAGTGATCTAGCCAATGAATGTTTGCTTTGGGTGGCTGTGAGGCAAGCTAGCTGATGGATTCTGTGAGCAGGTGTGTTAGTTTTTTAGGTGAAGTAACAACCTACACGTGAAGGTGAACTCTCAGAAAAGGGTAGGAGATTGAAATGAAAGCTTGTATTTAAAGTACAATTAAAATTAATTAAACCTCAGTATGGATGATTGAAACAAGGAAGTGATTTTATTATAGTTTCTTTTAAGTTGATATATTTCTGGAATGTGAATATCCAGATAAGATTTGAACTCATGTAGAATTTGCATGTTCAGTTTGTTTCTTACTTTTCAAATATCCCCTCAGGGGACAAGGAGTTCTGTTGTGTTGTTTGCCCCCTATGGGGACTGCAGAGGTCATTTGTGGGAGTAACATGAACCTGAAAACTATATTCCTGATTTAAATTCTCTGAGCTTGGGACTGACAGGCTAATGCAAGACAGTTTCAGATTCCTACTGATGAACAGAAGTTCTAGTTTAATTTTCTGTTTAAGATGTAATGTTGTGCCATTTCTTCAGGCATCTAGGTGCTAGTTCTGATTTAAACAAAACTGTGGTTGTGGAAGATGAGTTCTTGGGGAAATGCTGTGGTATTACTGACAGGTGCAGTTATGCAGTAGAATTAAGAATAATCATAAATGGATACTGGTTGAGATAAAATGCTACTCAGAATCTCTGCATCTTTTGTCATGTTTCCAGAAGTGTCCTTTCCAGGGAGACATCTGCTCATTTTGGCACTTGCTGATACTAAGTAGCACAGACTGGTCAAAAATGCCCAAACTTCTCATTTTCCAATTTTCTTGGAAATTTCTAGAGGCTCAGGACAATCTTAGCAATGCATGTAAATATTTGAAAGGGAGAGTGTGAAGAAGACTGAGCCAGTGGAGCCCAGTGACAGGACCAGAGGCAATGGACATAAATTGAAACAGAATGAGGTCCTCCTGAATATCAGGAAACCTTTTACCTGAAAGGATACCAAGCACTGGCGCAGGTTTCCCAGGAAGGCTGTGGAGCCACCATTGTGGAGATGCTCATCAGCTCTCTGGATGTGGTCCTGGATAGGTGGCCTTTGCTCCAGGTGGTAGAACTTTTCAGTCACTTCATAACACAAGGTAGTTTTACACCAGATGCTGAAGAACAGAACCTTAAATTACCCCTGCAGAAAACATATGTGCTTTGCTGAGTCTTTCAGAGGGATGGAATTTATCTGCCATAAAACTAAATAGAGGAATATGATAAATACTCTAGATACACATAATATCTGTGGTTGTATAACTCACGGTTCTTTCTAATTTATATAGGTTAGTTTGTAAATGATTTCATAAATTAGAAGATGTTTGTTCCATTAGAGCAGTGACTGTTTACTTGGCTAACACAATGGACTCTGCACTTAGGGACTTTCATGATTTTGATTGAAAATAAAGTATCAAAACATCCTGACTTCCAGGAAGATGCTTCTCTTTTTTTTATGTCATTTACAGCCATTGTAATTACCAGATATATAGAGTCTGTGGCTTTGGGGGACTTTTTTTTAAAACCTTTAATCAGATATATTTTTGTAAATGTTACCAGAAAAACTAAAAGATGCTGTTTCAAATGAAAAGCCAGGTTTTCTAATTTAAAGCATAATGAAAAAAAATATAATTAAGTCTACATAGTTTAATTTGTATAGTACTATCATGGGAATACAGTTACTATTTCCATGCATGGGTACAAATTTTGAACTACAGGACCTGAAGGACAATTGTTGCTTTTCCTGTCTCTTGTATTTATGGGAGTTGAATTGAGAAGAGTTAAGAGCTTATGTTTTTGTCAACATGTTGAGTGCCTGGATGAGTCGAAATGCAGGAAGCTGGAAAGTCACAGGAAAGACATGGAGCTGTTGGAGAGGGTCCAGAGAGGGGCCACCAAGATGATCAGAAGGCTGGAGTAGCTCTGCTCTGGAGACAGACTGGGAGACTTGGGTTTGTTCAGCCTGGAGAAGAGAAGGCTCCAGGGAGACCTTAGAGCACCTTCCAGTGCCTGAAGGGGCTACAGGAAAGCTGGGGAGTGGCTTTTCACCCGAGAGGGCAGAGACAGGACAAGGGGGAATGGTTTTAAACTGGAAGAGGGGAGATTTAGGTTAGACATCAGGAAGAAATTCTTCCCCATGAGGGTAGGAAGGCACTGGAACAGGTTGCCCAGGGAGGTTGTGGAAGCCCCATCCCTGGAGGTGTTCAAGGGCAGGTTGGATGAAGCTTGTGCAGCCTGGTCTGGTGGGAGGTGTCTCTGCTCATAGCACTGGTGGTAGGGAATGCTGTGGTGCATGCTGATGTTTTTCTGGAAGGATGCTGACTGAACAGGACCTCCAGCTGTTGAATCTGTTGCTGTACTTCTCCATCTTTTAAATTATTAATTTCACAGCAGTAGTAGTTTGAAATAGTTTTCTTCACAACTTGTCATCACTCAAAAAGCATTTTGTGAAGAGTGGTTCTCCCATGATATATAATCTTCTTTTTGGTGTACAACTAAGTCATGGATTTTTGTGCTGTTTCAGGGCTTTCTGCAGCAAGAGGCTTTAGGATCTCAGTGACAAGTTATGATTTCCTAAGATAGAGCCTCAAGTGAGCTGTTAGAAGTTTCACTACTGCAGAGATAGGTTACTGGTGAGAAAAGCCTGTTGCATAGAAGACAGGATTTGCAGAGTAAAGTTCTTTTGCACTAGTTCTGCTCTATTATTATCTGTCTTTCTTGTTAATAGCTGTATAAATGCCTTACTCTAGTGTGGTGAAAGTGTTGCCTGAAAAATAGGCTTTCTGCTTGCATCCATCTTAGTAAATAAAACAAGTCCAAGACAGGTGATGAACCTTTGACACCCTCATAGTCCCATCTTGTTGCACACCTCACGTGCTCTGTGGTGCATCTTTTGCTCCATGTACCACTTTGACACTCCTCTAGTGTGCCCAAGCACAGCTGGGGGCTGCTCCATGCCAGCAGTGCTCTAAACACACTGTTTTGTCCCAACCCCTTCAGCAGGGATAACCATTTATTTATTTGGCCATAGTGTTTGGCTTCAGGGTCAGAGCACACTCCCTGGCCTGTTTTATTTCCAGCAGTAGATGGTAACCATCTAGTTACACTGTTGTTATGTTATGTCTTCTTGCTCATTCAAGCACAAATTTAAGTCAATATATTGTATGATTTTCACTTACTACTCATGTTACTTACTGCTGATTTTATTTTCACAGTAATGCACAGACTTATATCTGGTTTATGTCCAGGATTAGATTAAAAATTTAAAACTACTGACCAAGGTGCTTCATGAATCCAGCATCATTTCACATGTCTTGACCATCTTCTCAGCCTACTGGGAGGATTTAGATTATATTTAATAAAACATACGTAATATTCATGTAGAAAAGGATTATTTTCTTATCAAAAAAATTCACTGCAGTCAGAATGGGTCTCTTACAGAAGTGCAGCTCATTTGTGGAGAAGGTGACCATAACTTCTTTTTTCTCCTCATGCACAGAAAATAGTAGTTTAAAAAAAATTAAACTTGATGCATTTATTCTGAAGTGTTTTGGGCAGTATTTTAGTCTGTGTTGGCACTGAACTGAACTTTCTGTGATGCATACCTACTTCTTTTGCTGTAGGTGAAAAATGACTATATGTTAGAAATAGCAGATCAAGTGGACCAGGAAATTGCTTTGAAACTAGGTTGCCTTGAAATCCGGTAAGCTGATAATTTCATTTATTATTCAACATCTTTCTGACAGAATATACACATTAATTCTGAAACTGCTTACAGTTCATCGATTTCTGACCAGCAGAGCTGAATAAAACATAAGGGTATTTTTTGCTGCTAAGTAGTTTGAAGAAAAACTGAATAGACTCCATTGTAACTAATTTCTAGTTGTTTTTAAATTAATATTAATTTTAAAAAAATAATTTATTATGTCTTGATACTGCCTTTTGGGGGAGTTCTTCATCTGAATAATTCAAAGGCCTGTAGAGTACAGTGAAGTATACTTTAAAAACCCAGCATCTGTGGTGTTATTTAGCAAATAATCTTGTCATTGTGCATATATAAATCCTACAGCTAATGAATGTAATTAAAGATAAATGCTGCTACCTTTTATCTCTGCATTTACTCCCATTTTTGCTGTGCTCTTTTCATTGATTAAATCTTACGAATTCTTCTGGGTGGTTTTGGTGTTCTTGTCAACTGTATAGACAGCTGGAAAATAAAGATAAATTTATCAGGTTAAGAGATCCTTGAGAGAGTTCCCAGCACAGCTTTTGAAGTGCATGGTTTGGGTGGGTTTTTTGGCTAATTTATGGAGAATTCCCAGTCTTGCAGCATTTGCTTTTGTCTCACTGTTGCCTCAAACAGGGAGATTAGGGAAGAAGTAAAATTGAGAAGAAATGAATGGCAAATATGTTATCAGAGAAGAAAAGTGTCCTTCAAACAGTACTTTCCAAAATAAAACCAAATTTAGGGTTCCGAAATTGCCCAATTTCATATCATAGGAGATTCCTGGTGTATCATAGTATCACATGAGAACCTGGTGTCTCTGCTGTAAGTTTTGCTGGTAGCCCCAGAGAAAAAAAAAACTATTATTTTTGTAACTTCAAACTCCTTACCAAAAAAAATTGTATTTAAAACTATGAGATGAGTATAAAAATGCATGACTGCTTTGCCAGTGAAGTCCTGCTTTCCATGGTTCTCAGGGCATGGCTTTCAGGGCATTTTCATGAGATATTTCATAACTACTAAGGCTGTCTTGCCATAAGTATTACTAGTCCACTTTCTCAGTGGAAGCAGTGATCCTAGCCTTTTCCCAGCAAGAGCTACTAATTCTTGTTTTATTTATCAGTTGATTTTTTTTTAATGTGGATATGTCTGGATGGAATCCATTGGTTCTCATCATTTCCTTCTTGCTCTGTCTCTCCCTGTTATTTGTGCAGCCACGAGCGCTGCTACAGAGGAGGGAGATGCTGTAGGAAGGAGCTGCTGAAGGGCAGCTGAGATCACTTCTTTGGGTAGCAGTGTAGTTGAGGGGAGTTTGAAGTGCAGTGCTGAAAATGCAGGAATGTTCAATGTAATGTTCAATACATGGCATTTTTTGGTAAAATAAAAGTCCAGTTTGTTGAAGTAGGCGATTAATGTATTAATACTTACATCTGATTTCATTCTACCAGCGTCTTCTAATGGTAAGTCTCTGAAAGATTTGACTGTGTTGATGTCATCATTTAAGGCTGGATCATCCAATAACTGTCACTTTCAAATGTTTTTCCTGACTTCAGGAGATCCTACGGAGAGATGAGAGGCAATGCATTAGAAAAGAAGTCCAACTATGAAGTGTTAGAGTAAGTATTGTGTTATAGCTGGAGGTTTGGATGGTTTCTTAACCAGGAATATGAAATTCAGTTCAATAACAGAACATTTCTCTTGTAGTTTTGTTTTTCCCATCAAGTTTGTTGAGATCTTGGAGTGCTTTAATATCAGAAAAGGATGATGCAACCTATCAAGGTATAGAGATAGGGAGAGCACCTTTAACTCTAGAGGGTCCAGAGAAACAGTGTTGGAGTTGTTTAAAGTTAATCAGGAGGTTTATTACTATTTAAAAAAAAAATAATAAAATCCTAATATTTATGGGGTCATCAAGTCTATTCTAAGGTGAATTTGTTTTGAAATGGTTTTCTCTGCATAGCTGGGGCTCATCTGTGGTAAAGTCTGAGTTACTTGAAAACATTTGTGGTATTGTTTTTTCTTCTGTTTGCTCATAATGTGGATTTCCTGAGTTGTGACCTTGTAATTAGCAAGTTTATTATTTATCTATGTAGCACAAATTTTAAGAAGACCAAGGAGCATCCTCATACTGAAAGTATTTTGGTTACTTAATCTAAGTTGTACAGTAGATTGCTTCAATCTAAACAATCCAAAGCCCTTTAGAAGCCTCAGAGCTTAAAAAATGGTTTTATTTCTATTGATCTAGTGGAATAATGTGTCATACATTCATAGGCCAGTTATCTGCCTTTCATTACTAATTATCTTTATGAAAAGATACTGTACAGTCTTAATATAAAATCTGATTAAGAGGTTAATGTAGCAGTGAAGTCAGTTTTAATTATTTTTTTTAATAAGACCTGTGTACACACTTCTAGAGGTGTGAAATTAGAGAATGTAGAGGTGAAAGATAAGATTTTTCATCACAATGAATAAATTACAAGGATTTTTGAGGAAACTGTATTAGTAGGTAAAGATAACTTTAATGAATTGCTTTCTTATTTATATAGTGCCTGCTATGTATATAGTGCTCCTCTGCAGAATTTTCAAAGCTTTTTGTTTGAATTAGTTTTTTTCAAAGGACTTTAGTTTTTTTGTCAGTAGCTACTGGTAGAAATACCCTGGTTGAGGGTATAATAAAATGAGAAAAGGTAAACAAGATGAATAGGTAGGGAAAGCTAAAAGGTGGTAACTGAGATGTGAAAGTACTGTGACCTGGAGAAATCCTGATCCCAGGTCATCCTTTCTGGGAAAAGGGAGCTTGTGAGTTACAGGGGTTGAAATTTTTGTGTGTTTCAGCAAAAACTTCGGAAAGGTATTTTTAAGTCAGCAGCTCATAAGTTACAGACATTAGTAATTAGCTTAACAGTGAGACAAAGTAATCAAGGGTCATAACAGATGTCAAAGTATTAAATAATAATTGTAGCAGGTGAGAGTTCCTGAGGGACTCAGGATGGGGCTGCTTGAGATTTAACAATGACTTTTTTCTTCCAGTAGCTGCTTTGGTAGGAAATAACTAATGGTGCTGGTAAAGACAGAGTGAAGCAAAACCCTGATATGCAAAATCTTAACTGCTTAACACCAGACTCAGGCTTAACCAGACAGCATCACTCAACAGCAGTGTGAGGGATGGTGCTGGTGGAGCCCTGCTGCAGAGGCTAAACTGCAGGGAAAACCTTGGGAAAACTGAGGAAGAGAAGGAGAGAGAGAAAGAAACAGGGAGAGTGGCAGTGAGTCAGTCCCAGCCCCTGTCCCTGTGCAGCAGTTCTCACAGGGCACAGGTCCCCTCTCGTGAGGGATGGTGCTGGTGGAGCCCTGCAGAGGCTAAACTACAGGGAAAACCTCGGGAAAACCGAGGAAGAGGAGAGAGAGAAAGAAACAGGGAGAGGGAGTGAGTCAGTCCCAGCCCCTGTCCCTGTGCAGCAGTTCTCACAGGGCACAGGTCCCCTCTTGGCTCAAGGTAAGAATTTGGCTAGTGATCATCCCCGAAGAGGACCTAGCCATGGCATCCACTTGGGCAAAAACCATTGCCAGGAGGACAGTGGCAACCCAGACAGAGGTGCTTCTCAAGAATGGAGCTGTCCAGGTCTCTGGCTGCAATGAATGCCTGGCAATCTTATGGGAGGAGACTAGAGAGAACACCTGGGTAGGCTGTGACCAGGTGAATGATTTACTCATCCCAGTGGGTGAGCTGAAAGAGGAGGTGGAAAGATTAGAATATCTGAGAGTGTGAAAGAGAAGTAGATTGGTGGAGTAATACCCTACCATCCTTGAGACAAAACCTTAAGGTTGGAGGCTTCACCTGAAGTAGAGGATCCTCTGCCCTCCTGTCACCTGACAGAAGTAGGGGACCTGAGAGAAGAGAGGAACTGGAAACAGGTACCTGCTTGAGTCAACAGGCAGACCTGCTCCTGGCTTCCCTTACCTCCACGTGTGCCCCTGCAGAACAGGTGTATGGCCCTGGGTCAGGAAAGTCAGGTAACTGAGGTTCCTGACCAAGTTCAGCCCAGGGAGTTGCCAAGGCAGTCTGCCCCATGCATCAGGGCTGCCTCTGCTAAGAACAAAAGGAAGGTCATTGTTGTAGGAGATGGTCTTTGGAGGGGACCTCAGGGCCCTACATGACAGACCCAACCCTTAGGGAGCTCTGCTGGTGTCACCCAGAAACTCCTAGGCCTGGGGCAGCCCTCTGGTCATACCCGCTAGTGCTCAGGCAGGTGGGCACTGGTGAGGTTGCCAAGGCAAGTCCCAGGGCAATGGAAGGGGGTTTCAGAGAACTAGACTGGATGCTTGTGGGATCAGGAGCACAGATGGTCTTTTCTTCGGTTCCTTCAGTGGCAGAAAAGCTGAAAGAACTAGGTAAACACAACTGGTTAATGTGTGGCTTAGAGGCTGGTGCTGTCGGATGAACTCTGGGTTTTTCGGTCATGGAGATGGTTACAGGGCACCAGGTATGTTAGCAAACAATGGCATAGAGCTGTCAGCAAGGGGGAAAAGGATTCTTGGCCAGGAGTTAGCAGGGCTCATTGAGAGAGCTTTAAACTAGACTTGAAGAGGGTAGGGGACAAAACTCCTGAATGATTTGATTTCCAGGACATCAGGCGTGCTGGCATTGTAGATAGAACTAACGCTAGAGGCAGTACAGGCCCCCTGCTGAATGAGGTGGGTGCCCTGGTGACAGAGGATATAAAGAAGGCAGAGGGACTGATGCCTTCTTTGCCTCTGTCTGCTGCAGACTCTCCCCCGGAGCCCCAGATCCCTAAAGCCCCAGAAGAAGTCAGAATGAAGGAGGAGTTTGCTTTGGTAGATGAGGATTGGGTTAGGGATCAGTTAAGCAATCTGGACATCCATAAATCTGTGGGTCTGGATGGAATGAACCTGCGGGTGCTGAGGGAGCTGGTGGAGGTCATTGCTCGGCCACTCTTCATCATCTTTGGTAACTCATGGGCAACAGGAGAGGTGCCTGAGGACTGGAGGATAGCAATTTTCCATGTAAACATCAGAAAAACCTTATTTCCTGTGAGAGTGACAGAGCCCTGGGACAGGCTGCCCAGAGAGGTTGTGGAGTCTCCTTCACTGTAGACATTCCAAACCTGCCTGGACATGTCCCTGTGTGATGTGCTCTGGGTGATCCTGCTCTGGCAGGGGCTTGGACTGGATGATCTTTCCAGGTCCCCTCCAACCCCTAAGTTTCTGTGATTCCATGATTCTAATTAATAATGTAATGCAAAACTGGAAATGCACAGTTGTGCACTTCAAGGGTTTTTTTAAAATTTTTTTTAAGAAGTAAAATGTCTTTTCTGTGGGGTTCAGACAGGAGAGATGAAGGATGAAAGAACCTTAAAGTGGCTATAGATAATTATAAGCTAGTAGAAGTCAGCAGAAAGAGCCACAGATCCCCAGAGTATACTCCTTCAGTCTTACCACCTTAATAGCCTGCAAAGGCTTATCTACACAAGTAATATTTAATTCTCAAGTGAGGCTTTTTGTTTGTTTGGGGTTGGGGTTTTTTTTGCCAGTTTTAGGACATCATGAGGCACTTAACCAGCTGAGTGCAATTTTTAAATGGTGCTTTTTTGCATTTGGTGTGATTGCTTCTTGCCTGTCTTTGTCAAATGTCTATTTGATGTAGATTCGTCTTTGATTTTCATACAAGACCAAATCTGGATGGGAAATAGTAGATAGAATCAAACTGTTAAGTAGCCTTTAATGGTTGGGCCTTCATATAATGAAAGAAGATTTTTTTCATAATAAATGTGAAGCTTGTTAGCATAGAACAGGGATAATTACAAGTGCAGAAATGGGAGCTATATGGAGGAACAGCTGCAGCCACAATTTAGTAAAAAGCACGTTGAAGTTTATTATGTTAATCTAACGTTACTTTTTTGTTGTAACTTCAAGTGAGATGAAAAATAGGAATAAAAATATATGTTGCCTAAAGCTGCTTATCATTGTATGACAAACAGTATCCTCTGTCTGTAGTTGGTATTTTATTAATCCTATTGAAGTGTATACAGAAAAAACCTAAATTTACATTTAAGCTCACAAGTAGGATGGAGCAGATGAGGTTAAATACAAAGCTGTAGTAGAACTGTATGAGCCAGGATCCTGCTACTAATTTTCTCTTGCTGGCAATCAGAAAACAGATGTCTGAGTTGTTAATCTGGAGGACTGAGTTGGTGTGTATCCCAAATTGGCTTTTTACCCACACACAGTACAGCTGAGGATGGAAGGGAAGGAGTTGGGTAGGGTTGTGTGTTTAAAACTCTGTGTATGCTCCCATTTCCAATCCTTATTCTCTTATTTATGGGTACCTCCATATTTATGAATACCATGGCATATATATATAATATATATTTATGGGTACCATGGCATTAAATTATTATGCTGATATTAAATTACCCTCCAGTAATAAATTTAGCATCTCAGTCAAACACAAGAAATGCTTTATTAACAATTTTTATGTTGAAGTGTGTTTTGTTGTTCTCTGCATAAGAATTTCTTCTGAATTCTTCTGAATCCTTTCTCCCCCCTCCCTGGAAGTGTTCAAGGGCAGGTTGGATGGGGCTCTGAGCAACCTGGTCTAGTGGGAGGTGTCCCTGCTCATTGCAGGGGGATTGGAACTGGATGATCTTGAAGGTCCCTTCCAACCCAAACTGTCCCATGGTTGTATGATTTGTTGCATGCAGAGCTGTACAAAAGGCTTCTCTTTAATAACAAATCAAATAGTTGCAGCATGTGCTGCAGTACTGCTGAGATGAGTAATACTGGAGTGATACACGGTGCTTCATTTTTTAAAACACCATTTCCCTCTCAAATGCTTAATGTTAAACTAATATATTCCTTGTCAAAATGTCTTTGCATGTTATTTGGATGGTAATAGTGTGTTGGATTTATTTAACTGTGTGGGATGATGAACTGCATATAATTTGCATTTTGAGAAGTGCATCAAAGGAATTAACATTTATGAAAGTTTTATAACCTTTCAGCTTACTGTCACTGCACAGCTGCCAGTGTTCTCTGCTGCACAAGAACGTTTTGCTCCTCTTAGTAGAGGATGTTTTTAGTATGTCTTGTGAAATTGTATACTATTGTCTTTGGAGAGCTTGAAAAAATAGCCTGTTTTGTTATTTTCACTAAGATTTTTATGTTAACTTCAATGTTGACTTTCTTCTTGCTCTGTTAGGCAGCAGTAAATATATACTGTGTATCTCAGGATTGCTAACAGCATTCCTTTTCTTTGCCAAATGTAAGAATTCCAGATGTATTTCTGTTTTATGTTCAAAGCATCCAGTCATGGAAAGCTTTCTTTCATGCCCATTTCAGAAGGAGATAAGGATGCTTCTTGAAAAATTATTATAAGCTCTTGAATGTAAAGGAATACAAGTCAGTCACACCTTTGAGAAGCAAAGATCTCAGTCCTTTTCCTAGTTCTCCTGCAAATTTTCTGCTAATACTGTACAACTGCTTCATGGTTCTGCATTGTTTGATAAACCTGATTATATAATGATCTACTTCTGCACAGACACATCTCAGGCAAATTCTTAGGCATCTTTCTTCAAGCCAGGATTGAGCTGTAGTGATAGATACACGCATCAGAGGTAATGCAGGTGCAGCACATCTGAGCCACAACAAATATTTAATCCTTATAGCTCCACGTTTCTTCCAGGCTGCAGCCCTATTTGTAAGTGTGAAAGTGAGCTGGATGTAATTCAGTTTGCAAAAACTGGGCCCACAGAAAGAATTGAGATCCTGATTTTACAGATGCAAAAAGAGATGACTTGCAATAAAAAGCTGGGAATTTTAACATTAGATGCTCAGCAGGAGGGAACACTGGCTGTAGAAATTACAAAAAATATGATAGTGTGCAAAGGGTAAAGCAGCAGCAGTGGAACAGGTGATATCATCAGAAGTCCTTTGTATTGTATCTCCTGTTCAGCTCTAAAGACATTTATTAGAATTTGCCATTTTTGTGTTGTTTCCTTCTCAGCTGACCACCTACTGTAAGAATATTTTTCAATATTTAAATTATTAAAATATGTACAAAGAACAGGTTTTATTCTCAAAACTTCTTTGTGCTTAAGCCAGCATTTCGAAGAAGACACTTTCCACACCAGGTACTTGTTGTGAATGTGATACCCTTTTGAGTTTAAACCAGAAGATGCTGCTGTCTCACATTCGCTGCAGAGTGGCCGTGGTTGGCATTTTAATGATGGTGTGTTTGTTACTCTGAGATTGTCAGGGACCTTACTATGAAAATAATTTACTACCTTGCACGTGTTAGCTAAAAAAAAACAAACAGAAAACAAATCCAAAACATCAGCCTGAAAAAGAGCAATATGATACTGCACGTGGTTTTTTATATTCATGCATCTTGTGTTTTTGTTTCAGGAAAGATGTTGGTTTAAGGCGTTTTTTCCCGAAGAGTTTACTAGATTCAGTGAAGGTAATTATAGATCCAGTCAATTCTATACTACTTGAAAAAAAATGTTAGAAATCTGAAAATTGCATTCTCATTCTCACTGTGTAGTCATAAGGGAGTTGCTGTGCTGTCTTGGTGAAAACACACCACAGCTGTCTGTCAGCTTAGTAGGATAGAAATCCTCACAGTACAGGTGTGCAACTGGGAGAACTAGGATAGAAATGATTTCCAGGGCCTTGCTGAGTACTGTGAGAGCATTACACCCCTGCCTCTCAAACAACAGTTCAGAAGGGGTCCTCTGGTATCAACAACTCTATTTTTTTCTTTTTATTCTAAAAGAGAAATGAGACTTTTGGAGAAGGAGGAAGGGGGCGTGTAAGAAAACAGCCTGTTTTTAGTGGCAAGTCATAAACCATGTTCTGCCTTCATTGCTCAAGGCTTTCTCTGACTCATTCAAGGGAGATTTCCAGTAATTTCCACTTGTTAATCCTAGTTAAGACTATAACCCTTAGTTGAACCTCCCTTTCATTGAAGTCCATATGTTCCCAGAGTAAAAATATGCAAATTTTTCTTTACATGTTTATAAAAAGGGAGGCTAGGAATGGTCACCAAGTATTTTTACAGCTATAGCTCTCTTGATATGAATATCTTGGTAAAATCTCCCTTACCATTCATGCATAAAAGTATAAATAATAAATTGGTATTTTAGAGCTGGATTTGGTAAGCAGCAGTGGTTTTATAGTAATAATATAATTTCATATAATTTCATATATAAATTCAGATTTAGATTCTACACTATGATTTAAATGGATAAACAGGTCTGTCATGAAAGGGTTTTGTTTCAAAAGACTTTTGAGAATGAGAAGCTAATGAAGTCAAGTGGATTTAAGTAATCCCTCTGCATTTTAATTTAAGCAATTATCTGAAACTGTAGTCTCTGCTAAAGGGAGAAATTGTGGTGAAAGGCTCCAGACATAAAAGAATTAATAACTTACTTCAAAAATGCTATTATGGAGCCAGAAAACTGACCAACAAAGAAAACTGCTCTTTAGAAATCATGAAATGGAGAGGAGAGCAGAAAGAAGCAGCAAGAATTGCCAGGAGGTGAAGCTGAGTGGAACCCAGCAAAGTAATGATAAAAATTTTGGACATTGGATGAGGAAAAACAAGGGAAGGAATAATGTGTCTGGTTTTAATGACAATAAAGTCTATATTTAAAATGATTTGGGATTCATTCAAACTATTAAATGACTCTTTAACTTAGTAAAGAGCAATGATTTTGAATTGGCAGGCAAAGGAAGGCTCCTGATGGTCATGAAATATACAATTAATTCTTTCTATTAGTGAGGTAAAGCTGGAAGTGTTGTGCAATGGTAACCAGGATTGTTGGTGGTGTATGTTGAGGACATGCAGCTATACAGAGAATATCACTTCATATGTGGGAAGACCAGAAGGCTGGAAAAATGATAATAAAAATATACGGTAGTGCATAGTATGAGGTGATTATACAGAGATTGAAAACCAGAAAATTCAGCTCTATTTGAGAGCTCATGAAATAGATTAAAAAAAAAAAAACCCTCAGGAGTTTAAAGGGTTTATTTTCCTTTAAAGGAGTTTAAAGGATATATTATCACAGAGCGTTTGTAAGACACAGGACTGTAGAAGAGAGCCAGTGCTGTCCCAGGAAGCATCTAGGGAAGTTTCTCCTGGGGGAAACACTGAAGTCATTGGACAAAGTACTACCTCTCATATATGCTGGAAATAATTCTGTTTATCTGTGTTCAAGAAAGAATAACTCAGCCTAACTGAGTATAGAGGAGAAATTACTGGTCAACAAGCCTTCCATTTTCATTACTGCACTAGAGAAGTAAGAAAATTTCCTATATTTAGCTCAGCAAGTTAGGAATGGTGCTTCTAAGCTGGCACATCTGCTGAGCCATGCTCTCTGTCTGTAGGTACATCAACTATGCAAATGACATGAGGGGAAAAAAATCTATTTTTACTAAACCAATAATTTTGGGGTGAGGAGAATGTGGGGAAATAACTGTAAGCCTGATTGTGCTTAGTTTGCACGTTAGAAGTCTTCCCTTACACCCTAGAGCATGCCTTGAGGAAAAGAGGAGGGGGAAAAATTGTTCTTAGGAAATATTTTAAGCGCAGATTTTCAGTTCATTTCTCTTGAAGTTGTCATTTGAAGATATTTCTCTTGAATGGCTCACTTCTGTTACGGATGAGGTGTCGTTTTGTAACTGATTTCTGTGTTTACACCATATTAAGGATCTCAAAGTGAATAATAAGTCATCTTGTGGACTTAAAAGAGCCAAATAATGCATACCAGTATGCATGGAAGCCAAGATGATGGTGAAAACAGGTCAGGAGAGCAAACCATGGGCAGAATAAAGTATTTTCCATCAACTGAGTGGCTGAAATACTTGGAACAATTTGAGCTAACAGATATTTTTTTTCCCTATTGTAGTGTTTGGCTCCTGTATTTGTGAGATGTTCAGTTAGGGCTGAGATCTTCAATTCCCTTCACATCAGTTTTCTGTGTAAAGAGGAAGATAATGAAAGGTCCAGAGTAGTATGACTGAGACCTAACAAAGTAGGGCAGCTCTGGGTGCAGTAGGGAGGTCCTCTGCCTGCCAGATTGATCCGACCAAAGTATCTGCAGCATCCACCTGATTGTGGGTTAAAGGTTCTGCTGAAGTGACACAGCAGTTTGAAATTCCAACAGGATGGCAGATCCCTTGGCTAACTTCATTCCATGTGCCTTAGCTGAGGGTGCTTCCCCAACCCATCTATACATCTTGCAAAACTGATCATTGGTGTGTGAATATGCAAAACCCTTGGATCACTGCTGTTGAAGTAACTATTCTGAATGCTCTTTGCACGCTTACAGAATGGACTGAAAGTGCTGAGGACAAAAGGAAGTTTATATTTGTGTAGTGCCTGGAGCTGTTACAGGCAACGTGAAAGAATGAAGAGTTTTAATGCTGTTACAATAGGACATTCAGATATGTTTTGGTAGAGGAACAATGGCAATTCTTGTCTTAACCTTGACATTCTGCAAAAATAAGCATGATTTTTGCTTTCTATCGTTGTTCATTGGAAGATATATTAGAATTGAGTATTACTAAGTTTTTTTTAAAACCCATTCAGTCACTACAGACAGCGGTCAAGCTTAGGCAAAGGGAAAAAGTATAGATATGTTGGTGGTTTGGACATTTTGGCACTACCTGATGTGAACAGGGATGACAGAATAGTGGGTCACCTGACTCTACAGTACTTAGAGAACATACCTGCACCCTTATGATTGGGATAGATGGGAAGAAGGTTCTGCACTTCTGTCCAGGTGAATTGTAGTGTTTAGAAACAGATGTTTTTATTCAGGATTCTTGGTTGCTTGTTCAGTTTTGGGGCATGCTATAGAGATTGCTTCTCAGATTCTGTTTTTATTATGATAAGAGTGACAGCTTCCCAGGGATTATGCAGTATATACAGGCAGATACTTCACTTTTCATATGTCTTAGCTTAGTTATTTTTATTTTTTTTTAAATGCACTTGTTTGAAAGCTGCTTCTATTCTCTGTCTCTTCTTTTTCTGGGTATGTAACAACGTGTCTTGCTCTCTTTCAGTATCCCAGATATTGGGAGGATGATTTATGGGGCTCTAAGTGGTTATTTGTGCCCTGCAAACAGTTAATAAAATTTTATGCAATGTAGTTAAAATAGTATAATTCAACTTTTTGTTTTAATTTTAAATGCTTTTTTTGTTATTATGGAAGCTATTTTGCATATTGTCAGACTTAGAATCCACTATGTTATGGATAGTCTAAGTTAGTGTGTGAGATTAAGATACAGCTACAGTTGTGTTGTTCTACTGGATAAGAGAATGGTGATTTAAGTTTAAAACCTAGTATGGTGGTGTAGGTTGCTGTGGTTTTATATTTATACACAGTTAAGAAGTTGGGAGAAATGAGGAATCTAGAAAAATAGTTCCTGCGAAGGTTAGCATGTT
Organism: Chaetura pelagica; assembly: GCF_000747805.2. Taxonomy (NCBI): domain Eukaryota; kingdom Metazoa; phylum Chordata; class Aves; order Apodiformes; family Apodidae; genus Chaetura; species Chaetura pelagica. The sequence continues at coordinate 982,937 of NW_009951940.1, forward strand.
GTCTTTTATTATGCTTTATTCAAAACAAGACTAGTTAGATATTCACACTGTAATATATATCAGAAATAATTTTGTTTCCTAGTGGTAGTTAGAAGGCAGAACTGTTGCTTATAATTTGAAGTTTCTTTTACTTGAGAATTGTTTGCATTTCATTGATCAAGAAACTGTACTGACTGAAACTCTTAAAACCCATTGTCACTGATTAGATTTTAAATAATCTTTAAACATTTTAACACACAGGCTAAAACACTACGAAAATTGATCCAACAAACATTTCGACAGTTTGCCAACCTCAATAGAGAAGAAAGTATTTTGAAATTCTTTGAGATCCTCTCTCCAGTGTACAGATTTGACAAGGAATGCTTCAAGTGTGCTCTTGGTGTAAGTAGAGGCATGTGCCAGTCACCAGCATACAGGCTGTAGTTATGAATCTAATTGGTTTTGCTTAGTTCTGCAACTAATTGCTTGCATAGTTCCTGGTTTGATGTAGAGACGAGTACTTGGTTTTCATTAACAACACAATCTATTTTATTAATTTTATTTAGCACTTCCTCAGTTGACTGTTAAAAAAGCACCATTCATTACTAGGGTAAGAACTGTATAATAATGAATATTTTTATTGGTGCTTTGTTTGTGAAAGTCAAGCAGTTTGTAACCTGGGTTCCTGAGGAAGTGAGATTTCTCAGCTGCTTCTGTTTGTACATTTTCCTCTAACATCCTCCCAATTTCAAATAAATTTTGAGAAAGGGCTTTAAGTCTGTGAAAATGGACAAATAGAAATTAGAATGTGAACGTCAGTGTCCGTGAGAAGAGGAAATATAAGAAATATATAGGTCTCATGTAGACCTAAGATGAAACACGTGGAAGCACATTTTGAGTAGCAGAGATCCCCAGGAAATCAGTCATGAGAAGTTTTGCTACTTGATCTTAATATATTTTGCTTGAAGAGTTTAAAAGCTTCTAGAGACTAATTACTAGAAGCTGTAATTGTAACAGTGGAGGATAGTGTTTCATAGCAAGGTCTTGTTTTACTATTGAAATTTTGCCCTGTCTTTCTCCTTTGATTCTGAAGTCAAGCTGGATTATTTCAGTGGAACTGGCAATTGGCCCAGAAGAAGGAATCAGTTACCTTACGGACAAGGGTGCAAATGTAAGTCTAGTTGTGTTTTCTTTATCTCTTCACAACTGTGACCTGTTGTGAACTGAACTTAACATAAAGGGGAATGACAAGTCTCATCTTTGTGTTAAACACAGAAGAGCTGGGAAATTCAGCATATACACCTGTTACTCAGACATTTATTTGTGATTGGGGATCAGAGAAAATGCAGTTGGGTTAACTAGTGAGACAGTGTCAGCTTTAGCACTGAATTCATTGGCTCCTGTACCCAGTGAAGTACTCACTTGCAGAATCTAAAGCATTAGTGGAGACTTTTTAACAATGAAACATGAAAATTATTCTAAATTTTTAATCTTTTAGGAATGTGTAAATGAAGAGCTTGTTTAGTGAGTTAGCGTTTAGTATTTTTTGCTGGATTATTTGCTTTCTTTCATATCTTTAATAGACTTTTCATTACCTGATGCTGACTGTTACAGTATTTCTTGTACACCACCATGGTGCAAGGAAGTTACATTTAGACAGGTGGTTCAAGCAAAATGTTTGAAACCTCCACAATCCTGACTTAAGTTAAGCCCATGTCCAGCTTCTACTGGAATTAATTCAAAAGCAGTGAAAAGGTTTGGAGAACAGGAACATACCTCGTACAGCAGTCTGGAGGTATGTTAAGCATGCTGTGAATGCAAATACCCTGTGCTTAACCTGTCGAGTTTTCTCTCTTGACCTTGTTGTTTCCACTGTGCACTTCACAGCCTGTGCCTGGAGCTACTCGACAGTGACCTCTGTAGGCAAATTGGGCGCCTGGCTGCATTTTGCAGATCCTGTGGGTATTTGCATAGTTGGCCAAAGCCTTAGGAAACGATAGAAAGAAACAAGACGAACAGACTCCTACAAGCGTAATTTGGAGATCAAATACTACACGTGCCTTTGCAACGTTAGGAATAAAGACAAAGTATTTTGCTGACATTTTGAAATTGTCCCCACTTTTTCCATTGCCTTTCTGCAGCCAACTCATCTAGCAGACTTCAACCAAGTGCAAACCATCCAGTATTCAAACAGTGAAGACAAGGACAGAAAAGGGATGTTGCAGCTCAAGATAGCAGGTGCACCTGAGGTATGATATTGACAGTTATGATTAATGTACTACCTTTAGTTTTCCTGGGAAGAGGTGAAGAGTAGTATACTATTAATGAACTTATATATGATGCTTCTGGTCTTAACTTGATTCTGGATTTGTCCACTGTCAGCATGATTATGGTATTCTAAAAGTATACTTCACTTTGGCATGTGCAAGTTTAAGCAGGGACTGCCTGTCTCTGTATGTGTGCAAAGATTTCAGTTAGTGCTATACTCTTGCTCCTCCTGGAGTTAAAGCCAGTGTATTATATTGTAACGTTTTGCATTCCAGGCATTCTGCAGGTGTTTTATTTTTCTTGTTCTATAAGTGGAAAGGGAAGTTCTGTGAGCAGTCATCATTATGCCACTCATAGAATGGTTTGGGTTGGAAAGGACCTTAAAGATCATCTAGATTGAACACCCCTGTGTGGGCAGGGACACCTCCCACTAGATCAGGTTGCTTAAAGCCCCGTTTTTTTTGTTTTTAGAATAGATTTAGAGCTAATTACATGTTTTAGGTTTTGGATCTGATGCCTGTATACTTTGGTATTTGTAAAAGCAACTTTATTTAAAAATACTAGCTCTTAAGTGCCACTTCATAATAGCCTGGATAGGTGTATGATGCTGTGTCCTAAAGTGGAAACTGAATGATTTCACTGTTGTGAAAAGGGGAAATATGAAAGAGGGAGAATTTCTTCCCTCATACTACATGGAGGCAGAGTTGGAAGTGACATTTTTCTTTTCTTTGATCCAATGCACTGGGGGAAACTGGTAAAGAAGGGTTGAGAGCCAAGTTGACAGATCTGCTCAGAGAATGATGAATGTTGGTGGTATTAAAATTAATACCTTGTCTTTATGTCCCATCTGCTATTCCACTGTCTGTCTTTTTAATAATTTTAATCTTTTTTGAAATGTTGAAGGTTACTTTTTAGGGCAAAGAATAAATTGCTGCAAAAGGGTGGAAAAAAGATACCACTTGTAAGAATTGAAAGGGATAAGCAGCTTCTTCAGAATTGTCAGAATTACAGCCATAAAAGTCATAGCAGTTGTAATCAAAAGTGGTTGACTGGAAGTTTAGCTAGCAAACCACTTAATAAGCCCAGATTAATATTACATTTATCAGCTGTGCTTTCTGAAACTCGTGTTTTAAATTTGCTATCAAAAAGGTAAAGCGCGATTCGGATGATTCTTTGCTCACCCGCGTTTTTCTGTTTACTGCCTGCAAGTGTGTATCAAGTTCTGATGCAATGACACAGCTGTTCTGCCAGTGTTTGCAGCTACAATAATACCTCTTTGTTGGTGCCTTGTTTTTTCCATCCTTTAGCCTCTGACAGTGACAGCACCATCCTTAACCATTGCAGAGAACATGGCGGACTTGATAGACGGATACTGCCGACTGGTGAATGGAGCCACACAGTCTTTTATTATCAGGCCACAGAAAGGTAAGGTGATGTTTCATTCTGGTGGGTGCCATACTCATGTAAAGTATTTTGCATTTGAATAAAAGAGAAAAGGTACCAGCAGAAACCTCACTTGGAGGCTTTTGTCTTTCCGGAAGGAACCATGAGGTATTTTTGTTACATTAACAGTAAACGTCACTCTGTGCTTAATGGCTGGTAATATAGACTGGTTTTCAGTAATCACTGTTTTACATTACTCTACACTTAACTAGCAGATGTAAGTTGTAATTAAAGGCACTCCTAACAAGGTCATGATATTCTGAAATGTAGTTCTCTAAATATACAAGGGAAAATTCAGAGAGGTTGGTTAGGATGTGTTTGGGCAAGGTTCTGACTAGTGATAAGTTTTTTAAACTTCTGCCATCCTGCTAGATATTCAAAACATCTCTGTTTAAAAAAATAAAAACTTTGAGGCAAGTCTCTTGAGCCCTTCTCATAGGACAGAAATAAAGCAGAGATGAATTTTTGAGTGTTGATATCTTGTTTTTGTAGCAAGGCACAAGCTGGAAGCAGTGGGACAAGGGTGCAGGTACACCTTAGCTTTAAAAAGAGAATTTTAATTAAATTTCATTAGAATGTCTAATGTCAGCCAGCTTTAATTATTGGAAAACACCCAAGCAAAGCTGCTTATGAATGGAAATTTCTGTCCTCTTGTACTAGCTTTCTGGAAAGTAATCCAACTTTTTTGGTTTCTAGAACAATGAATAAATTGTTTCTTTCTTCCCTGTTTGTAATACAAGAAAGTACATGAACCATCCCAGAAGCTTGTCCAGTCTGAACCTAAGTCCCTTTTTATCCACAGTTTTGCTTTTTGTGCCACTGGTTTTCCCTGGTCTGTAGGTGTTCAAATGGAGTAATGTTATTGACCTAGTTCAGGTCTTCCTCAGGTGTGTGTATGGTATCCTGCCTGTGCATGTGAGGGGAAGAAAAACACTGAAACTTGGTCATTCAGTAATGAAGAAATGTGATTGTAGATGTTAGGTGTTTTGACAACACTTAATTAATTGTTCAAATTAATCTTAAATTTTGCTTGTTTGTTTTTTGACCTTTAGCTCAACACAAACAGCTTTGGTTTTGAGTTAGTCATGCAACCTTCATACAAAGGAAAACCTTCCCTCAATGTAAACTTGGCCTCTCTAGCCAACTTAGTGTACAGCTCAGTGATGTTGAACTGTTGACACTGAAATTCAACACCAAAAGGATAAGCTCACATCAGTGATAATGCTAGTTTATTGTTCTAAAAACAAAATAAGCGTCACAAACCAAGATTTTAATTTCACAAGTTTATGCCAGTGATTGCTTTCTGAAAATTGATGGTTTGAGGTTTGTTACAGTCTTTCTTATTTGCTCCCAAAACTGTTCTTTAGTCTTAGCTATATTAACCAAAGCTTAAAACTGTTTCATATTTTAACACAGTGCTCTCCCCACGTCTCAGTCATACTAAGTTAATGGGTAGCTCTGACTCTGTCCTCTGCCTTTGCTTTAGAGGCACACGGGTAGAGTATGTCCAGTTCTTAGCACTTTTGCCACTGGTGGTATTTCAGGAATTGAATCTGTTCAGTCTGCATTGCCAGTGCTTGCTCCTCTGCTACTAGAAAGACATTCCTTTTCTTACCTGTTCATAAATGCTCTTAACTCCATAAAATGCCACTGCCTGATGCCTTCCAGCTCTGTCATTCACGACAGCAACCACAGGCAGCCAGGGCCTTTATCCCATGTGTCCTCACCCAGTGTGCAAGCTTCCAGTGCTGTCTGTTGTGGCACCGATTGTGCTCCAGCCAAACCCAGCTCTTCTGCCCTCTCTGCTGTTCTTGCTCTAGCAAGGGAGCAGCTCCCACTTAAAAACTGCAAGATTTACTGTGTCCTCTTCTAGGTTTGTTCCATGATGTGCAGAAACAAATGCCAAGATCAGCAGGCCTGACTTACTGCTGCTGTAGGTGGCAATAAAAACTGGTCCACTCTGAACTTTTTTCTTTCTAATTCTTGTCTTCCTCTGACCTGACCGGGTTACCATTCAGCTGTTCTGTATTCTGGACTCGCTCAGCTCAGCCAGGGGCACCATCTCTGATTTTCTTGTGTTGTGCAGCATGAGGCACAGCTGAGCTTTGCACTGTGGTTTGCTGATAGGCATGAATGCAAAATAAATCCATGCATTTTATGGGGTGTGTTTATTTGTGTGATACTCTTACTGTTGTATTTTAACACAGGGCAAATGAGCAGTGATGTGAGTGAAAGGAATGTTATATAGCACTTTAGGAACCCTCCTCTTTATGCAAACATTGAGAGAATCCCTCCACTTAAAATAAATAGTGCAGTTCTTTTGTCTGAGGTTTATTTTTGCTGAAGTTCATAGCAATATTCCTTGTGTTAATTAAACATTTCATAGAAGAGCTGTCCCCACCATAATCTGCACATCCAGATCCCTCCCACGGTGAGCTTTGATTATACAAGGCACATCAGAAATAAATCAAGTAACAACTCTCAATCCAACAGATGTGTTTTCTCCACTCTTTGTTGTAAATTTACATGTTGATTGCAAGTCTCCTCGTAAATTATCTGTCTTGATTACTAAAAGAACCTGTGCTTTTGTGCCATTATCTGTATCACTATCCATTAATAACCTAGTTTCTCTTAATTTGGTAAGAGAACTTGGTAATGTTAAAGACCTGGATGTTGTTTGGCATATTTCCATTCAGGTTGTTATATTTCTCATACGTATTTAGATATACAGGTCCCTTTAGACCCATGTGGAAACTTTAAACTTAATTGTGTTTCCTTTATAACACTTCATTCTTACAGTCAGTGAGCACAGTGATAAAAATTCAAACTCATATTAAGTGGCTATTTGCTGACTGCACTATGCATCAAAAAGATTTCCTGTTCTCTAAGTCTAGTGGCTGAATTTTGTATCTATTAATCACTTCAAACAAGCTTTGCAAAACAGTCAAAACTTGGAAAACACCTGAACAACTGAAACTGTTCATCTAATTGTCATTCCTTTATACCAGGAGTCACCTTTACAATGAAGTATTCCCTTTGAATCTAAAAGTGTTGCAGCTCAATGAAGACTCACAATTTTGAATTTCAAAATACTGAAATAAAATAATCCATTAAGTCCTCCAAAACAAGGGGATTTTCCACATAAATTAACCGTGAGCACCATTTTAATTTTAACAGGCTAGCAACATGTATTTTAACTCTTCCACTAGGATTATCACTTTGATGAATTTGACTCCTTCCTGAAGGGGTGAGTGGGGACCAGCCTTCCTCCCCACACACACCTTTTCCTGGGGTCCCTCCCAGCTCCTCTCCCCCAGGGCTGGGCTGCAGCACCTCCTGCCTCCTCCCTCGGGCTCCCTCTGCTGCTGCTCCCTCCTTGGCTTCCTCCTCCTCTGCCTCTGCCACCTTTGACCCTTGGGGAAACCTGTTTCCCCCCTTCCCCTCTCCTCACAGAGGCCCTGCAGCCCCCCTGACAACACCTGGGGCAGGGACACCCCAATACAATTACGCATATCCCATTTTTGTGATTGAATATAGAAGTGGGCAAAATGCTGTGGGTTTCAACTTGTGAAAAAACAACATATGCTTTTACTGGGATGCTGTTAGTAATGAATTTTGACTTCAGACCTGCAAGGGTACTAATGAATGTTTCATGCTTTATTTGGGATATAAGCTGTAAACAGCTGAGCACCAACTTGGGAAGCACTGCCTGAAGTGAGCAGTTTGTACCCAGAGAGTGTGTAGGCATCTCTGAGCTCAGCTTTGATTTGCCATTTCAGCAGTAGTTCCATGTGGATGGATTTTTCATGAATTTTCTCCAATGGAAGGGGAGGCATCTCATACTACTTAATAGTATGTTTTTATTTCTGACTGCCTTTTTTAACATGCATGCTTTTCCTGTTTCCCCTGTCCATATCAGGCCCTTCACTTAGTGCCTATCTCCAGCAGACCTGTTGTCCAGATGTTAGATTGTGGCTTCAGAGCCTTGGGCTCCTTCCCTCTTCTCCTGAGGGCTGAGTATGTGTTGTCCACTTCTCCCATTGCTCTCAACCCAGAGGACAAGGGCCCACTTCTCTTCAGTGCATGACAGTGCCTTGCTGTGCTACTAGTGAGAACAAAATCAGACCTCATGGAATTTGGAAAGGGACAGTGAAAATTAAGATGATCGGAAATAATGGGGTTTTACTTACGTTGGACCTGTGCATGCTTCCTGCTTTTCCAACAAATCTGTAAACAAATATTTCCTTTAACTTGCCTCAGAGTCTGCTTTTCTCTGTCTATTACCATCATCTCCTCTCACTGTTTTCCAGCCTTCAATTCCTTGCACCTTTGTAACACTCTACCCATTAACTGTATCATACTTCTACTTCTCGACTAGCTACATGATGCCACTTTTATTCACATTCTCCTTACATCACAACGTGCATAGAATTCTTTTACTGTTAGGGTGGAATCAGGATTTTGGTGTGAGAGAGAAGTTTTATCGTGGACCTTGCTTTTATTTTTTTGCACTGATAGGAATTTAAGAGACTATGGAATATGAGAATGGGAATCTCATGGTTAAGGAAATAGAACACTGCACTGGAAAGTTGGATTCTATCTTTATCTCTCTTAGATCCCTTTTGATAGGTAGCAGTTGACCTCAGCATACAGTAGCAGTTGCCACCTGTGGTATTTCTCACTTTCTTAAGAGGTTGGAGTCTGCATTTGCAGGAGGGAGAAACAATCTGATCTGCAGCTGAGGTCAGTACTTTGAATGTATGAAGCATTGTAGCCCTGCAAGTGTATTATTAAATAATACACTGATGTTTCTGTCCCCAGATAGGATACTGATGTACTTACTCCACACACAAAAAAACCCTAGAGGAAATTCAGATTCCATCTTTAGAACACAGTTTGGATACTGTGCAGTTTGTATGTGATGGAATATTGAAGAACATGGAATATTTTTTTAATAGTTGCTTATTAATTGTGCCTCTCTTATCTTGATTTAAAAATGTGATGGAGTCACCTTAGCAATTTAATAAAAGGTCTTTTAACACAGAGGTTTGTATGTTTGTATAGCTTCCTCAACTTTTGAAAACAATAGGCTTCAAGAATGTTTCACCAGTAACGTGTGATTCATCAGCAACATCTAAACTAGTAAGTCCATTGGCAAGTGTAGGAGCCATGTTGGAATAACCAGCAGAAGCAGCATGACTTGGTGTGAACTAGAACACAGGATGCTTAGAGACATGGTTTAGCACCAGACATAGTAGTAGAGTTAGGCTAATGGTGGGACTGGATGATCTTAAAGGTCTTTTCCAACCAAAACAATTCCATGTTTCTATGAATTTAAGGTTCTTCTAAGTGTTCTTCACAACCCTAGGGAGGCCTGCATAGCAGAGGGCAGGACTCATACTTGTCACCCCACAGTCCCTCTCAGGATCTTTGCCTTTTGTTTCCTTCCCCAAAGGGTCCCATTTACCCCAACATATCACAATATCTTTATCTCCCTCATGCTTCCTGTATAATCTTGCCACCCTTCAGTTTCAGATGCTTGCTGTGGTCACTTTGCTGAGCTGCTCTGCATCATCTTCCAAATCACAGTTTCTTGTTTCCCTTCTTTCCTGCATCTTCCTTTTCAACACCCAGCACCAGATAGATCAGAACACACCTGAGTTGGTGAGCCAAGCAATGCTCTTCTACCTTCAGAGAGGAAAAAAATTGTAACAAAGTACTGTAGTTTGCTGTGTTGAGCCTGGCTTCTGTGTATTGGGTGTTTGTCTACTGTGCAAATTTCAGAAATGTTAACCTAGGAGAAGAACAACCTAGGATTTACATGATTTGCTGCAATCAGGATGTATCATAATTTCCTAGAAGTGTGGCTCTTCCACTTTCTCTCACGTCACTTTATCAGTGATTTAGAGAGTGATACTCATTTTCATTGCTCACTTCCTCTTCTTTGTACTTCAATCTGCTCTAAGTCACTGGTGTTTTATAAAAGACAGCTGCCCCAGCATCCTTCCCCACATGGATACTGTGAAATCATTGTGGGGAAATCCAATCTCATCAGATCCAACAGGGGGAAAAAAAGCTTGATTATGTACATCCAGGCTTGTATACACAATAGCAGTATCAAAGGACTGGCAATAATTCAAAAATAGTTTACAAAGTGCTCACTTCATCCCTGGCTACTGAGCATTGCTATTGTATCATCACAACCAAATGTAAAATCGGTGTAAGTTGTGTGTTTTAATTATTGATTTCAGTTGTCTTATTTTGGAAGTCCAAGTTTGCTCCAATTGTTTTATTTATATGTTAGCACTTGGCACATCATGGAGATAAAAGAAAAAAGCATTTCTTACTAGGAAGATGAAATACTGTCATACCTTCTACAGGTGATTTATCAGTGTTTGTTAAGAATAAAACTTTTATATTCTGTACGTCTTGTTCTCTCAGGGAGGAGTTTACTAGAAGGTCTGTATCACTGATGAGGAGTTGTGTTGATTTGATGCTCTTTTTATTTATATATATATATATATATATATATAATACTCTTTTGAATCAAAATAGTTCCCCAAGAGGTTGTGCTGTTTATTGTTTCAGGCATGTAAATATTGCACATTGAGAGAAAATTTTTTGGAACCTTGCATAACATTTTAATCCTGTTTTCTTCTTGTTCACACAGAAGGTGAAAGAGCTTTACCATCAATACCAAAGTAAGTTTTATGCTTTCTTATATATTAAAAAAATGCTTTGAGAACCAATTTTGCTTAAGTGACACTTTAGGGCCTTTTATATGTGTTGAGTTATTAATGTTGCTTTTGGATTCTAGGACAAATAGCAGGCAGTCATTTGGGACCATGGGTTATAAATGACTGACAGCAGCATCAAACTCTAAAGATACCAGAAATAAAATCCTATCATATTTGACAGCAACAAAAGAAGGATGTTTTGGAAAAGACTTGACTGGGATTCAGGCTATTTATTTTGAGTCCTTGAGTAAGTTTAATTATAGGAATTTAATTATAATTTAGCAGCAGCTAAATAGGTTTTTAATTGTGGCTTCATTCCAGGAGTCAATCTGTGCTCTGGTTTTTCCTATTTGTACCCTTTTTGCTTATATGAAATACAGAAAATAGGGTTGTTTTTTTTCTGCTGCTATAAATCTGTCATGTCATGTTTTGTTAATAACATTTCTGTAATGAGGCCACTTGGAGTTGGGATCTCTAGGTTCAGTGTCATAAAGAATATCATTTACATAGCAAATACTTTTAAATCTGTTTTTTGAAGTATAGTAACGTAGAAAAAAATCTCTGGTTGTAATGATGTATTTGTAGAAAACACTAATCTATGTCAGGCAAATAGAGTTGCATTTGATTCTTTAGCTAGTTTATGGTGATACAGTATCCAAGGTATGTTGAGACGTGCAACTGCACCTAATAATTCTTACATGAAATATGCTATGATACTTCTCTGCATTTTTCTCCTTTGTAAGATTCAAGGTAAATAAGAAAATATTTCTAACTTATCTCTGTTTGAACCAAGAATACTTCTTAGGTTATTGGAGTTGGTAGTGGTAGAAAGCCTGTTAATTCTTGCTCATTCTCTGTACTCCTGATGTCAGTGGCCAGGTCTCCATTCTGTCTGGCAAGTTGTGCTCGTCTCCCCTTTCTGTGTGCATTTTTCTACTGTGTCCTCCTAAACTTCAGTCCTTTAACCTCTTTTTTACTTGTTTGTAATCTGATTGCTTTTTCAGTAGCCACACAGGGACTCAGTTTAAAGTCCCAGATCATCAGATTATTCTCCTTGAAACCTTATCAGGCAGTAGCACCAATATCCAGTAGAAAGAGATAATTAATTGAAATTTAGCGATTTAGAGTCTCTTATCTCTTTCCTTTACCTTTGGGACACAGGGACTCTGCCTGCTTTGACCCAGCCACCTCATTCTTTTCCTTTCTTGATTCTTAGAAAGAGTCCAGAATTATTAATAATCTTATTGAGTATGGAGTACAAATTGTTCCTGAATCAGCAAGAAGCCAGCCACTCGGATACTAGTGGTAGTTCTTCCTTCACGGGTTCTGCTGCAGCCTTCCCTAGCCAGGTAGCTTTGTGTGGTGCAGAAAGAGAGGAGTTAAAATGCAGAAAGGAAAAGAAAATGGAAACTGAGGCTGGAAGCAGGAGAAATGGTAACCTTAGCACGTACTCAAAGGGAAGGGAAAAATTTTGTTTTGCTTAACAGACGCAACTGAGAAACACAGAATAACTTTATGAGTTTTTTTTTATTATTATTATTTGTGGGGATTTCTGGGATAAAACAAATTGGAAGGAAAAGCAGCTTTTTTGGATAGTTTACCAAAACTGAATTTATATGCTTAAGTCTGTTTAAACAAGGGCACCACGTATGCTCTTGGGCTGGCAGCAAGAGGAATGGGCTTTTTTCATCTCTGTAAGCCTGCTAGCCAACAGCATCTTGCATCTGGAAAGATTTGTCTTTGCCAGATGAAGTGCCAGGTTTACAAAAGCCTGAAGTGCAGTGCTCACCATTAAAATTCACATTTACTTTACCATCAGCATTTATACCTAATTACATTTGAATGTAATTGTTTTTCTTCATTTACTTCACATGTAAATTAATTTTAAGTTGTTGTCCACGGTAAGTGAACTTACAGACAAAAACTCGATTCATGCTTTATTTCCAATAGATGATACAGAAAGTAGAAGCACCATTAGATAATGTACAATGTTTAGACATGCACAGCTTGATCTTAAAAGTTTGTAAAACTTGGGTTTTGTTTTTTCCTTTAAATTTGCTCTGTCATTGTGAATCAAGATGCTAATTAAACCGGTAACACATTCTCTCCGCTCTCCCTCCCCCAGATGGGGTTGAAATGGTAGATTCCTTTCTGACTTTTCTCCCCCTCAAAGTCTGTCACTGTGGGAAATGGATTAGCCCTGCTAATTACAGTAGGTGCCCTGTTAGGATGAACTCCCAGTGTATGTGACCGTGAAGAATGTACAGCATTCAGCGATTCCAACCTCTGTTTTACAGGCTGGCCAACAATGAGAAGCAAGGAGTGAGGTCACACGCAGTCTCTGTGTCAGGTAAGGCTCATTCAAAAAAAAAAAACATACACAAGTTTATTTATAGAGCTAGGCAATGTTTAGGCAGACTTTTCACTCACTTCTGGCTACATGGCTATTGATTTCTCAAGACTGTAGCTGTGCTGCCTTTGTAGCAGTTTCCAGAGGGGAACTGTTTGCAGCTCTGCTGTGTTGTGTGGCTGGTGAGAGCAGCCGTGTCTGGGCAGTAACGCAGGGCCAGAAGGATTCACAGCCAAGGCTCCTTGTCATTATTTTCACTTAGCTTAGTAAGGAAGTAAGTGTTGTGGGCTAGAACTTCAGTTACCTGTGTGTTAATTCTGAAGGAGCGGCTTTGAAAAGTGAAAATAGGCAGTTAAATATTAATAATCTTTTTTTCAGAAAGAAGAAACTTAATAGCTGGGTTTTTTTACAGATGCTGTTTAGATCAAGGCTCTTAATTTTTGCTATTGAAAATCAAATTAATTGAAGGATGTGCATGTGAAGTAATACATGTTTATATCACTTACAGACTTCTAAGATTTATGCTAGTTGTTGTGGGATTTTTTAAGGTTTTTTTACTGTGGGGTTTTTTAAGATTTTGTACTTGAGAGAGAACATTTTTCTTCTACAGAATCTTAAATCCTTTTGAGGAATTGATTCAGTCTTTTAGTAGGAGATACATTTCTAAATCCTTATATGTAATAATTATTAAGGAAATTTTCAATACAAAAGTGTATTAGTATTATGGTATGTTTATACAGATTTTAATTATTTGGTCATGAGCTTCAGGAACTGATACTGTGACGCAGTGGAGAGTCCACCCCTGACTTACAAGGTGGGGGGAGACCTTATTGTAACATTTATGTGAGCACTTTGTGGCACATAATCAAAAACCCAGCATATTTCATAAAAGAAGGAGGAAAGACACGTAGGTGTTTGATTAATTTCCTACTTTTCAGATTCCTTTCCCCACCCTTAACCTTTTTTTAATGATGTTTGAGATTCACCACTTGGCAAAGGAGGCCCAAGTAAACAGACCTTGTGCAAGAAAGTAGGTGAAAGGATCTGGAATTAAAATGTGTATCGAGCTGCAGAGGTGTCATAAGAGCTTCATCAGTTACTGTTACCTCTCAGAATCAAATAGCAGCTTTTCTTCCTTCTGTACCTATAAAGCAAGCATGGTAGATAAGGCAGATCAGCATGAAGCATGGTCAGCATGTTCTCTCTTGCTTCTTACCTGTGTGGCTTACCCATTTTAGCTGCTAGAAAAAGTTGAGTTTTCTTAGTGCTGTGCTTTTTAATCACTCCACTCACACAAAAAAACTCCATCTTCAGCACAGAATATTCGTACTCCTCTGCCACCTCAGTTTTTCACTTTTCCAGTTTTTCTAAGAATGCTGATCTACTTTTACTGTTAAAAGCAGTAATAAATGCTTCCTTCATGATCTGTTACTGCTATCACTTGAGCTTTGCAAATTGAGTTACCCTTTGGTGGATGCATTTCATCTGAAGTTGTGGTACATCTTAGAGCATAAACTTGCTGCTTCTTCTCTACTTTTTTGAAGTGGTGTTTTGTCACTGATAGAGGAAAGTTGCAATGCCACATAATTCTGGCATTTAGGGCACCACATAAGGGTGAACAAAGTGCATGTGAGAGCTTTGCTGCAGCTCCTTAGAAGAAACAGAAGTAGCAGCACAGGAGATCAGCTGGTTGGTCAAGTGAATGTCAAGAAAGTTGTAAAGCACAAAGCTAGCTCCTGGTGCCATAAGCAAAACAATCCCACTATACCAGCAAATGTCCCTCCCTTTCTTTCCAATACTGAAATCAAAACCAATTGGGTATTTTTCTTGTTTTGTGGTAAGGTTTTGTATCTTTTCACAATGAAATAACTGTGCTTGATTCTTGTTTTTTAAGTCATATTTAATTCAAATCATGTTACAAACCACTGGAAACACTGACATAATACTGGAATGATTCAAGCCATTGCATTTATTATTAGTTCTCAAGGATTCTTTTTAAGAAGGGTACGCTGAAATACTTTTTTTGTTGGTGGTGGTTTGAAGTTTTTGCCCCAAAATTGTTTGAAGTGCATCAAGTGTGGCATGGATGTCAATATAATTAATTTAAAACACAGACAGATGGTTGAAATGAAGTTGAGTGATAGGAATTTTTCCTCGGGAGGTGCTTCCTGTAAGAATCTTGAGTACCCAAAGGAATCAAGTTGTTGTCAATGAAATAATACTTCATGTAGATGTGAAGAAGTGTCACTCCTGTTGTCACATGTAACTGATCCAGCAGAATGGAACAACGGAGACAACAGCTGTACATAATGTTCAGTTAACCCAAGAGCTACAGGTCAGCAGAGTCTGACAGCTGACAGCATCCAGTGCAGAGCCAGCTGTGGGTGATGCTATCTTGGTTTGCAGAATAAGAGCCTTTCTCTGGTGACATTTAAATGACTTGGAGCTAAAGGCTTCAAATAAGATGCGCTTTTATAACTTGCTGACAGCTGTAACATCCTTCATGCCTTTGATGGTTGAAATTGTAACTAACTCTGCTGATTGTTTTCTGTAATTTTAGTAAATCTCTTCCAATTCTAAAATCCAAGACATATATTCAACAGGAAAATTAAGCAGTCAGACATTATTATGCTATATGATTATATTTATAGTATTATTACCCTTAGTTCTAAAGGAGAAGTTTAACTGTGAGTTCCCAACCACACTCTAGAGAAACCAGCAATAGCCAAAAGCCAGTGTGGAACATGATTTGGTGGTGTAAAAGTTCAGGCATTCATCTGAAGTTGTTTAGGTTTGAAAATGAGGCTGTTAATGAAAGACACTTTGTCTTTCTTTTTGAAGTATTTGTTAACATACCTCGAGGTATTTCTGGTCTAGTGAAATGAAAACTTGTTCTTTCCAAGTGTTTCAATGTTCCAAAGCATACAAAGATAGGAAGTTTTTTTAATATAAAAAACCCCACCCCCTAAATAGAGACCTTTTCAAATTAGTTTAGTGAAGGGTGAAGTTGGTTTCAGGAATCCAAAGCAGCAGATTGCTGGACCTGGGAGCCAAGAAATGTTCTCTGTGTGTCACTGAGCCAGGTTTCACTGCACACCTCTGGAGGCTTCTGTTTCTGTTTCTTCTAGTATTACTGCTCTGCCTTGCTGATAGGTTCCTTGCAGTGGGCACTCTCTTTCCTTGTGTACAAGAAAGATGCCTACCAGATTTCCTCTGGTTTTTAAATCACAATAATAGTTTTATCACTGTGCCTCCTTTGCTCTTGAGAATTCTGTGCATTTTTTTTTAATCACAGCTCAAACATTACTTTACATGCAGTGCCCACTTGTTTTAGCCAGTACTGAACAAGCAGAGTATTGAACAAGACTTGGCAGGGTTAGGTTTATGGTTGGACTCGGTGATCTTAGAGTTCTTTTCCAACCTAAATGTTTCTGTGATTCTAAGCAGTCACTCTTGGCATTTGGATATTCAGGTACTGATGAATAAAATAGTGTGTTTGTGGGGAGGGAGCTGTAACTGGAAAGGAAGATGATGAGCTATTTTGCTGTTTTGCAGGAGTCAGCACAGGGCATGAGTCTGAAGGAGAGTTTGAGTGCTACAGGGTTGCTCTTTGTTCGAAGTAGGTGAGGGTTTTGCAGCTTTACTGTATGCTTATTTAGTGAAGGAAATTGAAAGGTGTTTAAAAATATGATTACTCTTTCAGATGCTAAGGCAGACTGTTCAGGTTATCAATCTACCAAACTGTAGGGCACACACTTCTCATAGGAAAGCGGGTTTCTTAGAGAGAAAGTTGTTTGTAGTCTCATCTCCTGGCTGGTATGGCTGTTGCTACTAACACAAAGCAGCATTTTATAGTCAAAAGGGGAGGTATCTGTACGTGCAGGTAATATGATGGCATAAGTTTCTAATAATCCTGGTGTGCCATTGCCTCTCTCTAGAGAGAAAAAGTAAATTTCTTTCCTTACAACAACTCTGTAAGAAATTACAACTAAACCCCGTGGTTTAGATATATCCACTAATGTGCCCTGCAGAGGAGAAATTGGGTAACTTGAAGAGCTTCCTTATAGAAACTGAAGGAATTTAGCATCCTGAAAGAGGAGCTTCTCAGCAAGAATCCAGGTTCTGTCTTAGAATCACAGATTTATAGTTTATCATTACACTTAAATCATCTACCATGGTTAAATCCTGATCAGGGCAGTGAAGTGGTATGAATGTTCCTCTCTAAGGTGCTATTGATGAGCAATTTAGTCATACCACTTAGATGAAATTTAAATTTGGATGAAAAAAAGGAGATAAGCATGATCTAAGCAAGATTCTAGCATGCAGAAAATAATTATATGCTGTTGATCATCTGTGAGAGAGACTTCCAGTAGGTTCCCTAGTGCAAACTGAAATTGAGCAGGAGCCAGTCCTAATGCAGCAAATGGGAGAGAAAAAAAGAAAACTATTCACCTGATTTCAGTACTACAACAGTTAAAAATGTTCCTAATTAAGAAGATGTGAGCATACGAAAGGACCTGAATGTGTGTGTGAATGGTGAGGGCTAATCACAAGCAAAGCTATGAGCAATGATGAAGAGACAAATCCCATTTTACTGAATGACTTCTGCACGCAACACACAGTGCATGCTCTGTGTGGTGATTCCTGTGCTCAGAATGAAGGTCTGCCCTGTGCTCAAGTCTGAAAGAGTTTCTTGTATAGGATTTGCATTTCCTAGTTCCATTTGCATTAGTTGGTAGGGGAAGAAGGTGTTCTTTGCTTGGGTTTGTAAAGTTGGGGGGCTTTTTCATGCTCATTTTATCGTCACTCCAAAAAGACCATGATGAAAAGTCCACTGTGTGTGCTAGCTCAGTTATGTTGTGCTCTGCAGCTCCCTTCTGAAAGACTAGCAGTCTTAGCATAAATTACATTGATATACATTCAATTTATTAAGCAGTTAGAGCAATATAAAGGCTCTTTACTGCTGTAGCTCTGTCATGTGGTCACAGGACTGAGAGACTTTCAAGCCTAAGGTTTATTGCAGATTAGTTATACAAACCTTGAGCAAGTCAGTAGGTACACTTGCTTCATAACTCGCCCAGCTCTTCTGCTGATTAATAAGATAATATAGTTTGAAATACCTTTAATGCTGATAAATTACATTTTAGCTTCTCATCACAGTTGAACAGGCTGGTGTTCTTTTTGTATTTTTAACTGAAATGCTTCTTTCCATGCACAAGAAGATCAGAATGAATTGTGGAGACAGTATAAACAGATTTCCTCTGTACCAGTGCCTGGCAAGATACTGCATTAATTTCATCAGTCTCTGTCCTTGATTTAAAGAGTTCTTCACCTCCTGCACTCCTCTTCTGTGATCTGTTAATTCAATTTGATCAGACACTTTTGCTTTGCTAGTAATAAGAGTGTAGTATGACTAAAGAAATGTTCATGCAGTATTAGGTTTGGGGGTTTGTTGCTTATCTGTAAACATACTTGATGTGACAAGTACTCATTTTATTTCAGAAGCTGGAAAACAAACAGATTTATTCCCTCTGCAGATTTTTTTCCTCAAACTGGTTCAGGAATGTGCAGCTAAAAAAGAATGGGACATGATGATTTTCAGCCTTCCAGTGTTGGTTATCCTAACAAGGAGCTCCAGTACCAACTGCCCTCTAGCCCAGTTGTTTCTGTTCTAAAGTAGTTGGATGCATAACAGGTGATTTAGTCTTTTTATACTCAATTTTAGGGAATATTCAGTACTGAGAAGAGGAACTAAATAAAAAGAAGTAGTCAGTGAAGTCCTCAGCAATATTTCTGAGCTTCATGGGCACTTAGGTAGATGACAGTCATATCCTGGCTGGAAGCTGGTGTGGAATGGTGGAAATCCTTCTAAGTAGTATTCATTTCATGCAGGTACTTTCTAAGTTCCTTATACAGTCTTGGAACATTTATTTTTTTTTCTCCCCTCTTAGAATCAGCTCTTTACCTAAACAGACTTTCTTTTATAGCTATGCTTGGAGGTGTGGTAAGTTGAAGACAAAGCTATTTTCCATTTAGTCTGACAGAAGAGCTGAACAAACTTCAGGCAATAAATCATAAAGGCAAACTTTTAAATGTTGAAGATGAGTTGTACTGTGTATAACAGGGCATCAGGACACATGCATGATGAGTTAAAACCACCTTTGTCTTTTTAGTGTGCCCTTCATATGAAGTAGGTTAGTCAGGCTTCAGTGAGCTTCTGCTACCCATGTATCAATGTAAGAGGGAACAGCATTTCGGGCTTAAATTAGCTTTGTAGCCTGAGCAGACCGGTCAAGAGTTGAAACATTCTTCCCTTTTGGATAGTTTGCTTTTCTTCCAGTGACACTATACCTGCTCTTCTGTTTCAGTACCAAGTATCAGATTGCTTTATTCTCATTTCGTTACCTTTTCAGTAGTCTCTTAAACAGCTGTAGTATTTGTTTCTCTTCTTTCATACTGCATTTAAAGCTTTTTATGAATGTTACCTCAGGTTTGTGTTAGAATGACAGAGCTAAAAATTGTGTTAGGAAAAGAAGACCCTTAGGAATACAGTGATGTGGAATGCACAGAAATACTGATGCACTGACTTGCTCAGTAGTTTTGCTCTGTCCTTGAAGTATTTTTTTTAGCATTGAATCTGGTTAATGTTCTGTCATTTTCAATCACATGGAAGTTTTCACAATTGATGGATGATTTCTGTTTGTTTAATCACTTCAGCAGTTTGTAGAATGGTACTTCTTTGTTGTTTAGGATACAGTGATAAATTTCAGCCACTTGTTCTTGCTCTGGATTAAAATTGCCATCTTAGCAAAGCAGGGGTTGTGCATAGTAGTGCGTTACCCATTAGATGTGCATGTCTGAAACTCAACGTGCAGCCTCCAGATTGGCGGGTGGTTGAACACATTTAATACACTTTAAAAAAATTCTGCACATTGTGCCTGGAAATCTGGCTGCTATAAGCTGCACACTTATATTAAGGTGGGGTTTTTTTTGTGTAAGTTTAGCTACTTCGATGGTTCATAAGTTTCCAGAATCTATGAAAAATGTGGAGTTAATTTTATTTTAAAAGGTAATTCTCCTTTTCTACCCTTCCTCCACACCTCCCACCACTGACCAGTTTGCTGCTTCTGTGGCACTGGGCTTTTATCACCTGTACCTCCAGCCTATGTAAACTCAAGGTGGCTGAACCTCACTCTTGGGTTTTGACTGTGAAGGATAACCAGCAACAAGATGTAGGTTTTTGTTTGATTGGCTTTTCCAACCACCTCTCACATTTTCTTCAGGTAGAGGAGAGAGGGAAAAGAGCAGAGCAGAGAGGAGCAAACAGGGAACAAGAGAAATAAAAGGAGCAACTCTCCTCAGGTCCTTAGTGTCGTTTTGTGTCCTTTCTCACCTTGTGAAATCAGTTGTGGCTTCTTTGTATTTTCTCCTACTCAAAATCTCCTCCTGATAAGTACTTGCCTAATTAAATGCAGTAGGGTGGCTAGGAAGGGAACAGTGAGGACAGCACTAAAGGGCCAGACATCTTTGGAGAACAAGAATACCAGTTGGCAACCCAGGTCCGCACTGGGCATGGAACTCCAGTGGCAGATTTCAGACCATGAAATACAGCAGTGTTGTATTTCAGTAGGACAGAGAAACAGTGTTTTTCCTTGTTCTGTGTAGCCCTGCTATGTGAAATATTTGTTTTGTGTTAAGTTATTTTAGGGGACCAGGAAGTCAGTATGTCTGGGGACTGCCACTTAAATCAGAATTCAGCCATAGCACAGTCTAGTAGAACTTGGATGGGGAGCCTGCAAAAGTGGGTTATACTTCTGGGATAGACAATGTTCTTTCTGTCGTGAATGGATGGCATATATAGTTGGCAAAACCTGACTTTTAATAGATTAGAGTCTCATTTTTTAAGAAAATGGAAATAAGAATAAATGTAGAAAGAAATCTGAAGAAAACCAGATTCGCGTATCCGTTTGTGTACCCAGAATTGTAATGTAAACCTTTACTTTTATGTTCATTTGTTGTAGATGTTCTCTCTGGTCTCTTTTCTTTTATTTCCAAATAATTTGTTTCTGTTTTTCTCTTTCCTTTTCTTGCCTCTTTGTAAAGGAGTCAATCACTGTCAGCATAAAGTAAAGAAAGCTAGACGCTTTCTCCCTTTCGTCTTCTGTTCCCATGAGCCGCCGCCTAAGGGTACTGCACTGCTCTTTGTATAGGCTGCCTTGTTAACCCAAAAGCTGAATATACTAATGCAGTTACTGTCTTTTTACTACTTTAGCTTCAGGTAAACAGAGTTCCAAGAATAATTTCATGAAATTTCCCCTTTCCTCCTCTTGAATTGGGTTTTCACGCAGTGTCACAAACTCGCTGGTCCCCGTTTTTATGGGGGACATAGTTTTAAGCATCATATTCTACAATGGCAAACAAAGTAATGTTTTCATTTGGGTTTTTTACTATATTTTGGCTTCATTCTTGGACCCCTGATACAGCATGCTTATGAATGAAATCGAATAGCAACAATAAGCATCAGCTATGATCAGTTTGAATTAAAATAATGAATAGATCGATGCTTTTGGCTGCTCGTTCAACATTTGGTCTGGACCAGTTTGGCTTTGTTAGGGGCAAGAAGAATTGGAGTAATAGGTGCATTACTTCTACTACATTAATGCTCATTTTCCTTGTGTTTATAAATAATGTCAAAATGCATCAGCTTGTGCTGTGGGTATTGGTGTGGAGTAGGGTGGCTACCATAAATGTGGAATAATGGTGCTCATTTGAACAGCTTCCCAGTAGAGTTGTTCTGTTTGACATTTGTTTAAAATTCAGCTTTGTATAATTGCAATATGCTCTGTGTAATTGATATTTAGATGGTTCCATGTCTTATTCATGTCTTAGTGGTAGCACAGGAGTGCATTTCCTCTGAAAGGATGAACACCACCTAAGTGTCCAAAGTCATACGTGTGTGTGAAAAGTCAAATTGAACTGACTCAACTGGCCGTAGGAAATCTGTTTTGTAGTGAAGTATTGACTTAAACCAGAAATTGGCATTTCTTAACCATATATTAAAACAGTTCCACTCCCAAATTTAATTTTTGTGTAAAGCTGTGTTTGAAAGTCATTAACCTCTGTTTCATCATATGAGCTTCTTAGAACTTATCTTTGATCCTTGGGTTTTTGATGAGAAGTCTTAAATTCTGCTACTTTTCTTGTTTCTCTCGAGTCAGGTATATAATATAACTGCAGTCTGAATACTTTTGGATAACTCATGAATTTAATAGTATATTTTCCCCTCCCCCTTCTCTGTCTCTTCTCTCTCCCCCTCTGTTTTTCTCTTTCCTTGCATGCCACCTGGATCTGCAGATGAAATTAGTGGGGACGGTAATATGTTTTCTAGTCTGTGTGTTACTAATGTGCAATATGCAACTCTTATATCCATATACCACTTAATGCACATTTCAGTAATAAATATTACAGATTTTTGGTATTAAAAAACAATCTGTTTTGGCCATTAGCCAACAAATGCTGTACTTTACAGGCTGTGCAACTAACACTTTCTGCTAAACTGGAATTGAAAAAAAAAATAATTTAGACACCCAGGGATATAGTTTTGCATGTGTTTGCAATGAGAGTTCTGGCATGATGCAAAGGGGGTTTCTAGCTTTGCAAGAGTGTCCCTTCAGTTTGATGGAGATGATTGTATCAGCATTTTTTTGGTCAGCAGATGAGATCAATGGATGTAACACATGAGAAATGAGTCTTCCAAGTGGTGCTTTAAGGCATGGTAGCATCAAAGTGCTCTGTAATCCTTCCGTAAAAAGAAGCTGCACAAGATAGGCTAATGTAGATTGAAGTAATGAAATATTAATCAGGCTTCAGCTACTCAAACTGCTGATTTTTAAATGCAAGATTTTCATGTGTTTCTTCAAGACATATTACAAGAGACTTACTTTCCCCAGACTTAGGATGTCTTGTTTTCTAGGAAATACTGACTTCGTATTCTCTGAGAACAAGCTGGGTTTGGTTTTGTTTCTTTTTCTAAAGGATTCCATCTGATGTTGTTAAAAAAATTAAACTACTACTACTGATGCTGTATGTATTTATTCTTGTAAGTAAGGAGGTACTAAAAGGGCATAAGAAGCAGTATGCAAAGGAAGTTGATAAGAAATAGAGACAGCTATGTATTGTGGTCTTCCTCTCAGCATGTAAAAGAGCTGTATGCTTTTTCATCTCCTTTCTCTCCTTCAGATAGAAATCAAAGTTGATATGACCCCAATTTTTTTTAAAACATTAAAAACTCAAGGGAAATTTTTGTCTGTCATATATTCAGAAACTAAATCTGTGTAGCTTTTTGTTGGTTCTTACCTTTTACAAATTATAGTCTCTGATAAAGGGGAAGAAATAACCAAAAGGGAAATTTCAAACAGGTGTTTTAAGGTCATTGAATTATCTATTATGCATTTGATATCCTTGATTGTTGTTTTTTTTCTGCTGTTTAATAAATGCATTCAGATTTAGTGAAACTCAAATTGACTCATTGACCTGTACCACCAACACTCTATCTTTGTCCAAAAGTGACCTGTTGGCTTTTTTCCATCTAGAAGAATCTGGGATTGACCAACAGGTGAAAAGGTTCAGTGCTGGTTTTAAAATGAGCAAGAGGGCAGCAGTAATGAGCAAGCCCTGTTTGTATATCTTGTTTTTTATAGGCTTATCAAGGGCCTCTCCAGAAATCATTCCTTGTTGTGAGGGTTCAGCTCTTGAGACTGCTGTAGCACATCCTTCTTTGTAAAGCAGCCTGGAGAGCCTTGCCTAGCTGAGTTTTGCTCCAGACTCCGCGTGGGTTCTGGAATATCTCTTGGCAGACATAGTCATGGTCTTACCAGACCTGGTCATAGTTTCACACTATGACTCTAATTGTGAAGTAGAGACTGCACATGAGGGAGATCAGTTACCTTTGCTGCAGAACAACACTTTGAGGACATCGGTGTTAAAGCTTTGATTTAATTTTATCTTAATTCCCGAAAACAAAGCCAGAAATATATAGGAATTACTTTCTGAATACTTATTACATATTCCTCTCCAGAGTGTTAAATGTGTAACAAGAAATACTGTTTGTTTATTTATTTGCATGCATTTAATTTATTTGCATTTGCCACTGATGACCCTTTTAGTTTCAGGATGGTTTTGGGCAGTGGATCAGGACCATGTAAAATGCTCAGTGTGTTCTGATAATGCTTTTGTTATTATTTATCTTCATTAATTTAAAACAGAAGATTAACAAGCCAAGACATTTCTCATAATTTGTAAGCACTGTTCCATAATCTCTTGTGACAAATGCTTTGTTAAGGCCAGTGTAGCACCAATTCTAGTTTCCAAACTTTAAAAATTCTTCTCAAATATGCTTATCATTTCTTTCATTCCATCAAGTTTTTAACACAGATTAAGAACTTTCTGGTATCATCACATACAAGCTTGGAGCAATTGTTGATACATATCACATTTAACAAAAGTTGAAAACATCTTAGGAACATCTCAAACATCCTAAAACAAGCAGTGATTTATCCCCATCATATGGGTGTCACACTAATGATTTCTTTCAAATGGATGCTTATTTTTTAGATCAAACTTGGGCCTACTTTCTACAAAACCTTAGTTAATAATGTAGGGAGGAATAAACAGACCAAAGAGGAGATCAGTGCTTCTGGAGTAGTGTGCTTGCTTAGAATTGTGCACTGTCTTTAAATTTTCATTAGGTGACTCTGTTTTGCTGTGGTCTAAATAGAAGTTGCCTAGCAAAAATTTAAATGGCATAGAGTTTCCTGATTCTGTTTTTACAAGACACAGTATATTCCTACAGGAGTTAGAAAGAAAAATAGCTTTAATTTTATTTAAGTCATACGATGTTAGGATCATAAAACTACATTTACTCTCTGAAGTGTGTTGAACATCCAAGGTTATACACAACCTGTGGTTTCCTAATTACTGAATTGAGCTTGAAAATTAAGCTTCTTATTTGTGTGTGTAATATTTATGAGCCTTGCTCTGATTTCAGAGTTGTCTGAAGTTGGTTGAACTGAGGGCTACTGCAGAAAGGGATCATCCCATCCCTCTTTCCACTCTCACTGTGGCTTTGTCCCGTTCACCATTCAGAATCCATGCCTGTACACATGCTGTCAGGGAGGAGCAGGGACATGCTCCAGGGCAGATGGGGTAAAAAGAGGGGTGGCCCAGTTGTGATCACCTCAGTTTTGAGAATCCTTCTGTGCATTGGTGATTAGAATTTAAAAGCCTTGAAGTGAAAAATTGTATCACTGTTGTGGAGCTTTCTTGTAACCACCAGAAGAATTTATCTGACCGTGAGGAAATGGCCTACACAGATTGGCAGTTCTTTAGAGCAAGAGAAGGACCTTCTGATATGACTTCACACCATTTAAACCATTTTAAGAACAGATCATGTCAAAGTTGTAAGTTTTCAACAGAGAAAGAAGCACACCTTCACATTTCTGATAACCTTGACAATTGATTGTTTTCAAACACTGGCCATGAGATGTTGGTTGCTGACGGCAAAACTGGCAGTGAATTTTCATGAAACAAGGAAAATTGAGACTAATGCAAGAAAAATGGGTGTATGGTGAGAGTGTGACTTTAAAGATCTTTGTACTTTAGAAGACTTGATGGAACATAACTCACCTTGACACACTGACAGTAGTAGGTAGATGCTGCCCTGGAACATTTTTACTGTCTGTTCTGCTTGTTTAACATAAAAAACTAGCAAATTATTGTTCACACATGATTGAAGATAAAGCAGTTGAATCTGCTAATAATGTTTGCTCCTTGCTGCTGGAATTTGCTGTTAAAAAGATTTTAAGTCAACAGTTTTAGATGGGCTTCAATTACAGAACTTGAACTTTTTTGAATACAAATGAATCTTCCTTTTATTCCTTGTTGAATGCATCTGTGTGAAGTTGTATACTTGGCACTGCGGTCATTATCATACCATGAATTATGCATGAGACAGTTTTATTTGTGCTGTTGTAAATGCTTCCCAGCAATGTTGAAAATGGGGGGTTGTGACATACTAGCCTTGATCAACTGGAGATACTGTTTGGGAGAATTGTTTTCATCTGCTTGTCCCGAAACTCTTCAATTCCTCCCCTTACAGAGACAGATGACTATGCAGAGATTATAGATGAAGAAGATACTTACACAATGCCATCAAGTAAGTATGGTAGTTAACTGGGGAACTTGTATCCAAAGCTTTCTTTGATTTGGCAGGGACTGAATCTTCTATTTTAGCCTTAAGAAATCTGTGTGCAAAGAAAATACTCTTGACGATACTAAAAAACTCATAGATTCAGTGTTTTTCACGTTCAGGCTTTGAAGCAAATAAAACCAAATTCTGTTTTGCTGCTGTCAGTGACTTCACAATTAAATTCCTTGTATGTCTTTAAATGTAGATTATTGTGATGCTGAACACAACGCTCAATGAGAGTGGATAAGATTTCTGTGATAAGAGCAAACAATTTGGAAATCTTTTGTGTGTTGCTGTCTAGCTGTACCTCATCTTTGCTCTATGACAGACCTTGCTGCTTTCAAATTCCTTGCTAGAGGAAAGTCATCTGCACCTCATGCAATTTTGTTAAAGATGAAAGACTTCAGGAACAAAAACAAAAATACAAAGTTCTTCTGAGTCTTCATCTTTTAAGTTGAAAAAATGATGCATTAGCCTTGTGGCGTATTTCAATTATAATATAATCTTAAACTCTCAGGGCTGACTAATTCAATGGGAAAGTCCAATATCCCACTTTTGACAGTTATGTCTGTGAAATTACTGTTGCATTTTGGCAACCAAAGATTTCTCTCCAAGTGGACAATCAGTTGATACACAGACCTGCAAAACTGGCGGGTTTGGTTAGTGCAAGAGGAGAAGATGATC
>NW_009951940.1:1009897-1024053 GCF_000747805.2 Chaetura pelagica
CCTGCTGAAGAGCCCTGAATGTTAGTAAGGATTTCTAGAGTTTACCATGTGGCAGGAGTGTTTCATGAGCATTTCTGTGGTTACAGAATAGTTTCCACTACTGTGGAAAATTTTTGAAAAGCAAGAAATATATGTTTTCCAGAAATAAACAATGTGTTTTGAATGTCTTGCAGTAAGTCACTACATGGTTCTCCTGAAATAATTGCAGGATTAGAACGTACTGGCATAAATTATATCCTTTAATTTTTTTTAATATCTTCACTTTGTGTGAGGTGGGTTTTTCCTAATCTTTTCATTTAAATTCTCATGGAATTAATTACTTGTGGGCCCAGCGCTGGATGATGCTGACCACCTAAGCATGCCTCCAATTCAAAACCCATGAAATAGGCTGTGGAAGTGAAATATATTTAAGTGCTTTGCTGGGTTGAAGTGTTCAGCTCAGTAAAGGGTCAGTAAAGATCACAAGAACAGACCTGTGACTTCTGCTAATGGAAACTTAAGATTGTATCAGTTTGTTTATTCATTTAAATAATGTTTATCCTTTTCCTGATTTTAAGAAGCTCTATCTAAGTAAGCATTTGATTTTTCTCTTAATTGCACTGCAGAAAGCTATGGAATAGATGAAGGTAACAGGAGACCCTTTACCCATCCCTGTGTGCTTGCAGTTTGGAATGATGTGGAATTTTTAAGTTTACTATTCACTTTCCTTTAATAAACATAATTTATTTACAGTTAAACCAGTTAGCTTTGGGATTTTAAAGAGGAAAATGCAGTACTTAAAAAGGAAATTAAAAAGCCATTGATCACTTTGTTATCCAGCTCTAGATGGTGTTATTTCTGTAGTGTTAATTAAGTCAAAACCATCCATCATGAAAATCCTAAGCTGATTGGTTATATTTTTTTCCCTGAATAATACAAGGAGAGGTGAAAACATATACATGCTTTTCTGCTATTCCTTAAATATTTTTCCATGTCTGCGAGAAATAAAATTGCAAATGAATTAATTTCAATTGCAATTAATTAAATGTTTTGCTGAAGTACTGAGCCTTTTTTTCAGTAATATTCTCAGCCTTTTAAACCACAACGTTAACAAAATTGCCTAAGTCCACAAAACAGCAATTTTGCTTCAATTACACACTGAGAGAGGTGTAGTGCACTCAAAATTTCATTTCATTTTATTTGCCATGCTCTTGTTTCTGTATTTTTTTCTCTTGCAGTTACCTCTTTAAAAATTCTCTAGGCTCGTTTGATGGTTCCAAGATCTAAAACACCACAGAGTGGAGTTCTCTTAAACATCTGTGTGCTAAGGCTGGATTTCATAGCATTGCTATTGCCCTGGGCTGTTGGTGTTCTTTGCCTTCAGTAGCTATAATTAAGAAGGATTCAGTTTATGTCTATTGCACTGAAATAAACAAGGCACAGCAGTTAATTTAGCAAATTAGATTTCACAATTCCTTTTCCATTACTTTGTTTTAAACACTTGTTTAAGAGGTTTCCACTGTGTGTTGACAGCATTTGTATAGGTTGGTGTGCAGCAAATGTTAATCTTAGTTATTCATACGTGAGGTGTTTGAGTGACTTACTTGGAGTTTTTGTATCTTGTGGCTTATTTCTTTGCCCTTCATCAGAAATGTAATATTTTAAGTCCATTATATTCTTATAGCCAGAGATTATGAGATTCAAAGGGAAAGGATTGAGCTGGGGCGCTGCATCGGTGAAGGACAGTTTGGAGATGTACATCAAGGAGTTTACATGAGCCCGGTAAGCCTCACATCTGAAATAATCATAAACAAACTGTGAAACCTTTCTAGTGACAAAATCAAATGTAGATGTCTTGGTCTGAGTCTTGCAGAAAAAAATAAGAATTGACTTTGTGGTTTATTTTTCAGAATGATCATCACATAGAGAATATTTCCCATGTTACAGATAACTATAAAACTAGCTCCAGGGTAGTTTCTCTGCTTCTTTATCCCCATTCTTATAGATTGGGAAAGGAATCAAAAGAGCCAACCATTCAGGACCATACCAAAGCCACTGGCTGAACTGGAATTAGAAGTTACTGCTTTTAAACTCCAACTATACACTTTTTTTCATCATTTTGAGTGTGTCCATGTATCGTGAGCACAGGTCCCTTTGGCCATACTCTCCTATGGAGTGTTCAGTGCTTCAGAACCTTTTCCAAAGTTGAAAATTGTGTTTATGGGTATTCAGTCTGACTTGGGTTTAGGTTCAGCATGCAGTGCTGAGCTGCCACCACTTCCTGGATGAGCTAATCTCACTTCTGTGCTGAAATACAGAGAAGGTATTTTAGTCAGTGACACTGGCTGGGCAGGACCTTGCAGCAGGGGGACAGGGATATAAACAAATGTGTCTGTTTCTGCAGTGAGCATCTCACTATATCTCTCAAAAAGAAGCTTGTCTATTCATAAAGTTACTGCTTTTTCCTGAAAGAAAAGATAAAAAATACTTGGGCACTGATCCAGCAAAACCCCAATGCACAAGAGTCACCTCAGTGAAACCAGTAAGGTTGGCAGAACTTGGGTAATTTAGCCTTTGCTTATGTGTTTTTCTAGTCTGCAGCCATTAAGATTGCAGTTTAAGGGGATGGAAAATGAAAATTGTGGGGAAAAGCAAGAGAAAGCTGAAAAATTATTTAATTTCAATCTGTTTCAAGGTTATAATAACTAATTCTGCAAGTGTAAAATGAAGATTTATTTCCTATTTGAGTAAATTAAATGGCTGGATTTTTGATATATGAAGTAATAATTCATGTGGACAACAACCTAGTTCTAACTCCAGAAACAATTATTTCCCAGAAAAAGCTGGTGAGTGTCCTGGGATTGGTGGAGTCAATAAATCTTTAGTGCAATATTAAAGTAAATAAATAAGGGTAAATGTTAAATATTTCATGCAGGTTTGAAGTTCTGTTGCCTTCATTTTAGAAAAGCTGTTGTGATATAATTTGTGTTAAGGGAGATGCTGCTTTTTCATTTATTCCTGTCCAAGTTAACAGGAGTACTTGAGGAATAATGTTTCACTGGACTTGAGTCACAGTGGAGAAACCTAGTGCTCTGTAAAAGCAATTAAAGGCCCATTTTCTTAGGAGTGTTGTTTTGAAAATGCCATCTATCTCTGTTCTTTTCTCAAATTTGAAAACAAATTTTATTCAGTTGTCCTGTGTCTAGTATGAACTTTTTGTATGGCAACCTGCTGGTTACTCTTAGTAATAAAATTTTAATACATTTAAGGCACTTGAGTGTGTGAAGGGAACACAAAGGTATTAACATTAATATACTAGTCACAGAGTGTAACTTAAAATTTTGGAAAAGATCTTAAAATAGGTAAAAGCTGAGTTAAAATAGCAGGAGAGTATTCAGCTCACATGCAAAAATACCAGGGAGATTTCAGACGTCTTGTTCTGCTGGCTCAGATTTCAAGCAGAAGAATCTCATTTGTGCCTCTTCAGTGCACTTGCAAAGTTTTACTTCCAGTGCAGCTTCCACTTCTTTTCCAGAACGCAGCTTATTACTAGTTTCTCCTGAAATATGAGAACCAACCTGTGTTTGTAGGATACTGAGTGGAAAATGTAGGTATAAGCATAGGACCCTAGTGCTCAGATGTCAGCAATCCAAATAATACTGCCTTGATTTACTGTGGGATTAATCCAAAAGAGTAATTTAAATATTGGCTGCTCAGTACACAAACTTTTGCCAGTCTGATACATCCTCACTCTTTTGTCATTTTCTTTAAAACCATAAGATCAGCAAACCCCTGGTATCAGGCTTTTTCCCATATTTATTTTGCAAAATGTCTGGAGTCTTTCTTTGCTGGTTGCAGACACTGAAACTCTTCCTTTGGATGCTGATGATGCTTATGACATGTTTCAAAACCTTTATCTGTAACACCTGGAGAGGGAGTGGTCTGCCAGGCCTCCAGAAGCCTCATCCAATATTGGTTATTGAATCCTGGTTTTAGAAAGGAATAAAATAATCTCAAGTTACTAGCAGTTTTCAGTCAGTTTATGGGTACGTTTATATATGAGAAAAGGTTTTAATCAGTATTTTCATGCAGAGTCCACTTAAAGAACTATATTGTGAGTAACACAGAAAATAGAAATTTAATTCTGCAAAATGGAAATACTATTCTAATTCTGATCATGTTTGCCTGTAAAGAAGACTTAAAATAGAGCAAGCATGAGGCGACATAGAACATAACTCTGTGAATCTTCATCTCTCACTGGCCTTAAAAACTGGGTGAGGACGAACATCAACCCAGTAGCCTTTCAGGGGAAAGTTAGTTTGTAATGTTCCCATTAAACAACGCACAATTCCCAGTTGCCCAGTTGGAAGGAAGGCATCCTAGTCCTTGAGCAGGCCTAGACCCAATGTAGAAGCTTCACTTTAAAACGCTTGCTTTCAACCCATTAAGAACTTTATCCAACATTTTCCAAGCGCTGTGTGTTACTCTGGGAACACACTGTGGGGTAAAAGTAGTATTTTCTAAGTCCTGGTGTTTTGAATACTAGGAAAGCTAGACTGGACAAATCTGGTCAACTCTGTTTCTGCTTTGAATACATGTGTTCTGTTTAAATCAGTTTGAAGCCCTTGATAGATAACTGATTGTGAAGCTAATATGTAAAATCTCTCTTTTACTTGCCTTTTTAACTGAGTTCAAAATTGTAGCCAGTCTTTGCTCTGCAAAAGCCACAAAAAGTACTTTATTTGGCTTTTCTGTGGTTTTTAGGAGTGTATCTACTTCTTCCCTCTGCTTTTGCTAAATATTGTCAGGTTTTACCATCCTCAATAATGCAAAGTTTACAGTACTATTCAGTTCAAGTTACTAGCTTCTGTTGTAATTTTTGTATGAGTTAACGGAGTTTAAAGCAGATTAAATACTTCCCAAGTGCATTAGAGGTAAGTGTTGTACACTAAATGTCTTGATTATAATAATGGTTTAACATGAAGCTTTCAAAATGCAATTTCTTAACTAAAGGTATTTTAGTTAATAGTCGTTTTCTCTAAAGCAGTTTTGCTAGGATTTAAAAGGATTTAGTTTGTGGTGGGCTGTATTTCAATTATTTCTCAATAATGTCTTTCAGGAAAATCCAGCCATGGCTGTTGCAATCAAAACGTGTAAAAACTGCACCTCAGACAGTGTTAGAGAAAAATTCTTACAAGAAGCCTGTGAGTATTAAAATACTTCTTTTTGGGGCAGCTTCTGTAACTTGTCCTTGCAAAACTTTCAGCCATCTGTGCCAGAAACTTCTGATACTGATGTAAATCTTTTATTGATATACAGCATGACCTTTTCCTCTCCTGCAATATGTGCCAGGAAGACTGCCTTACATCCTTGCATTGCCTGTGTATGGTTATATGTGGTTCTTTGATTTTCTAAATTGAACAGTGATTCTGACTCTTGTAAGGCTTCAGAACCAGTTTTGGAATATTAGAGATCTGATCCTCTATTGCATTCTTAATGAACTAAGAAAAGCCCATAGCACTTGTTTCAGGTTTGTTACTACAGAAGGTCAGGTGGTTGTCTTTGTTAACAAAGTTAGTAAAAATATTGTGTCTGATAAGAGAGATTTGTTTTGAAAATTCAGAATTAAAAATCGTGATAGAAAAAAAATCCCAATTTTCTAAATAACTGCCCACAAATACTGTACTCCCCAAAGGGCACATTTCATACATGGAAGAAGGCTCTTCCTTGAGATGAATACTGACAGAAAACTCCTGTCAGAATTCTGTAATTACTTACTTCTCTGCTATTTGATTTTGTAAGCAAATAAGATATGAGACTTGGACCTTAATTTTTGCCTATTATTCTTTACTTTTGTATATCCAAAAACCTCATCAAGGTATTGTATTAATAATTTTTTTTTATGACCAGATGCTACAGAATTCTTGTATTCACTATTCCTTTGTTCAAGGATTTTTCTCTAATTGTTCAGAAAAATCTGTGTTCATAGCTAATGGCTTCCCATTTTTGGATGTCTTCAATTACTATAATTTTTTCCATTACATTTCTAGCTGTTGCAAAAGTAAATACCATTGCTTCTAGTAATAACTTAGCAGTCAAAGGTAGGCTGCTGTCTCTTAACAATGTGGAAAATAATTGCTCATTGAATGCTCCTTATTATGCTTTGAGCTTGACAGATTAGGAAATGCCAAAGTAGTAGACAGATAAATAATGCTTTTCAATTTTGATTTAATAGTTTTGCCAGTTCTTCTTTTTTTTTTTCATTCTAATCCCCATCTGCTACCTTTCTCCTGTTTGTGTTCAGATTGCAAACTCTCAGCAGATGCTGCCTCCTAGTTTTTAAGAGCACTAATCAAAAAGCCCAAATCCATCATCCACAGAGGCAGAGTTGCTTATTGCACTGAATTTGAAGAAATTCCTTTCCTAATATATTATTTTAATATTAGGAATATAAAATTTTTGTTATATATTTTTTTAGTTGTTTGCTTGTCATGGAGTTTTCAAGGCTGAAAAGATGTAGTATTGATTCTTGCAAGGAGGAACACATTTCAGTAAGAGAAGTAGATTTTAAAAAGTGTTTTTCCAAGCAGCACCTGTCTCTTCATTCCTGGCTGCTTTTGTGTGTCTCTGAGTGCCTAACAATGCATTTGTATGTGGTGAAATACAGACCATTTGGTTTGGGGAGATTTTTCTGGATTTTCCACTGGCTTTGGTAAATTGCTTCTTTTTGTGAGTAGTTCATTCCTCCTATCTGTAGAAGCTGGATGCAGTAATTCCACTACCTGTCTGAACTTGTGAGTTGGTCAGTGAACACTGACTTAATTGATTGAATTAATTTCTGGGAAGTACTTTTCAACAATAGAGTATTTTATGTGTAAAACTGGTAAGGTCATGTGATACAAAGCTGTTTGTGTTAATTGCCTTCCCATTGCTTTGATAATTAAAACTGTATACCTGCTTTATTTTTACATCAATGAAGCAACATTTCCACATTATAAAACATGGTAAATTGCATTGAGTTGCATTAGCACAAGAGAACTCTAAAGCTATAATTAATGGGTTGGGTTTTGTTTAATATACACTTTATTTACCAAGATTTAATACTAATATTGGGTTCAGACTAGTATAGCTATGCTTAATTGGTGTCAGAAATAGCTTCCCTCTCTAAACTTCCATTTACCTTCAGAAAGGAAGAGGGGAATTGAATTATTTAGAAACCTAGCTTCAATTCCATGTAGTATTTTATCAGTTGCTATTGCCCATTTGACATTTCACCACTTAATTTAGTCCTTTTTATTAATGCATTAAGCTATGTCATTGATAGGGATGTTTGTTTCACTGATTTATTTCTGTATTATTCATAGCACATGAATATTTTAAACACTCTGTTATTTTAAGTTTGCCCCTATAAGTTTCTTTGCAGGAAAATACATGATTGAAATATTGATGACAATGGGTCTGGTGAACAGCATTGTCCAAGGATTTTTCTTGGGGTTTGTGGTGTTGCAAGATGTGTTGGTTATAGATGGCTGCTGTGTACCCGTGTGCAGAAGTAGAATTCAGAGCTCATCAGAACAGGACTCTGAAAACACCTACTGATTTTAGCTGGTGGTTAATGAAAAGCCAAAAGGTAGTGGGATTTTGGGCAAACTGAAGCAGACTTTCCAGTTTGGTAATTACCATGTACTTCTGTTGGCACTGAAAAGTGTAAATGTCCAGGAGGGACTACTTTAAGATGAAATTAAGGAAATTTGTCAAGATTGGACTGAGGATGTTTGTCATACATATGTTGAAAGAGAAAACCTTAGTCAGAGGACTAGTGTTTTGTTTAATCTACCAAGTCCACCTCCCCAAAACATTGATCAGCATTGAGTCGGTTCCCCAGGGCAGCAGTTCCTGTGCTGGCACAATCTTCAGTGCAGCTCCCCAGCCTGGTGTCCAGCGGGGTTTCTGAACTGAGGCAATGCCAGAACCACCAGGTGCTGGCTGATGAGGCTTGGGCAGGACCAGGAGCAACCTTGGCCAACCCTCACATCTGTAAAAGGCAGCCCCCAGGGAGCACTAGCAACCAGTTCCAGCAAGTGGGGCATGGCAGTTTGCATGGAAGGGAGAGCAGCCTCTGGAAAATGGGCTGGCTTTTTCAGGGAGCCAGTTGGAGACACCCTCATGTTGAAACAAAATGGTTTCCACCCTCTGCAACTGCAGAGCTGTGACTGGAACTCAGGTGAAGTGATAAAACCTCCCAGGGTGAACACCTACACTCAGACTGACTTGCCAAGACCTAATAAGCTGCATGGACCCAACGTTGCCTGGAGCTCCAGAAACTGCAAGTCCCCCATGGGTCTAAAGGCAGAGGTGGATGTCATGGGTGTAATGTGCCCAGCTGGAGGAGCCCTTCCAGCAAGTGGCTGCGTTGCAGGAGTTTAGCAGGCAGTGCAGTGATCCTGCCATCTGAGTGAAAGATCTCTGTGTGGTGCTGTGCAGTGCCACCAGCTAAGGGACAGCCTTCAGACTTTGCAAGGGTGAGCTTGCTTCCAGCCCTGAGGCCACAGACTGAACAGACAAAGGAGACTGGACTCTAATCTCTGCTCAGGGCAGGGAGGAGTAACCTTCCCATTCCCCTTGAAGTGCCCCTACTTAACAGGTTTGGTGCCCTAGGGCTGCAGAATGAAGAGAGTAACAGGCAAGACCTGGGAAAAGTCCAGCCATGCAGTGTTGGTCACCCACCCACCTGAGGACTAATGACACCAGGAAAGTGTGGAGGGTGTTGGTGATTGTGAACTCCTTGGTGAGAGGCACCAAAGCCCCCACTTGCCACCCAGACAGTGTCTCTAGAGAAGGTTTCTGCCTGCTGGGAGCTTGAATCCATGATGTCACGGAGAGACTGTGGAGCCTGGTAAAGCCTATGGACCATCCCCTCTTCCTGCTGTTCCAAGTATGACTGAATGATGCTGCAGCAAGTCAGCTCAGAAATACCAAAGGACACTTTATGTCCCTTGGAATTATGGTAAAGGGATCAGGAGCACAGGTGGTGTTCTCTATCCTGCCAGTCAGAGAAGGGAGTTGGAGAAAATGGAGACAAATGCATAGCTGGTGCACAAGGTCTCGGTTTCCTGTCATCTTGGTCATACCTTTAAGAAACTGTGCCTGTTGACAGGGCTCAGATGGCCTTCACAATAAGTTGGCTGGACTTGGAGCTTTCAATTAGATTTAGCAGGGGAAGGGGATGGTGTTCTAAATACTTGGGAAGAGCCAGGGGCTGCTGAGGCATTAGGCAGCAGCAGGGAAACACCTGTGAATTGCTTCCAGGGAGTTTGGGTGAGCTCCTCTAAAAAGGGACTGTGGCCAAGAGCCTGGCTGAAGTGCCTCTATACCAACATACATGGAATGTGAAGCAAACAGGAGAAGCTGGTAGCTGCTGCCCAGATGGAGAACAATGACCTGATTGCTCTCTTACAGAAACTTGGTGGGATGAAATGGGCAGCTGGAGTGCTGACAGCTTTAAACTATTCCAAATGGGCAGGCAAGGAGGGAGAAGTGAGAGTGCTGTGCCCAGGGTTGGATTGACTGCACAGAGCTCTCTTTGAAGAGCAGCCATGTGCAGGTCAAGAGCTTAGGGGTAAGCTGAAGATCAAATCAAGTGGTTCATCTCTGCTGCAGAGCACCAGATCTGGAAGTGGTTGATGTAGAGTTCTTCCTTCAACTGCAGGAAGCATTGTGCTCTTAGGCCCTGATCCTTACAGGGGACTTCAACCACCCAGATGGACAAGTGCTGGAAAAGAGCCAGAACAGACTGCAAGGCAGTCCAGGGAGCTACTGGAGTACACTGGGGACAGCTTCCTAGTGCAGGTCATGGAGAGCCTGACCAGAGGAGAGGCACTGCTGGCTCTGGGGCATTGGAACTCTTATAGAAACATAGATCCATAAGTTCTCTTCCAACCCAAACCATTCTATTACTTGGATGTCTTACTGAATAAAAATACACAGTGACTACACTGCTGGGACTGAAAAGTTAATTTAAGTTCATGGAAAATAAAATAAGTTGTGAACATAATGATGAAATGGAATTTTTTTTTGTCTGTCATAAACTGACACACATTTTTCCCAGACATTGACGTTCCCATATTGTTTTCTCCCTCCTGTTCCAATAGAAAGACACATGTTAATTGGTCATGCACTGAATTGGTAGGTCATGTTATTAATTTCTATTAATACTCACCCAGGGCAGAAGAGCCAGAGAACTTGACTTGATTCCACCTTCCACAGCAGTTTACTAAAGTGAGCAGGGTTTCATACTACTCATAGAACATGAAATGACCAGACATTATTGCTTGCAAGCAGTTGTTTCAAGTCCTGCAGAACTGTGATTATATTTTTAGGCCATAGACTAAATGCTTCTTAACTGACATTTTTATTTTAAAAGAAGGTTTGATGTAACACACCGATTTGTTGCTTTTCCTTTCAGTAACAATGCGTCAGTTTGATCATCCTCATATTGTGAAGCTCATTGGAGTTATTACAGAAAACCCAGTTTGGATAATCATGGAGCTCTGTACACTTGGAGAGGTATGAAAAATCCTCATGTTATCTTGCATCTTCTCTCTCTTACCTCACAGTTACCTTTACAAGAGACTGAAACAAATCACTTCTCAGCACTCAAGCAAAGGCACTCTCCTCAGACATGATATCATACTTGTTTGTAGAATTATGGACTCTGGAACAGGAGTGGCAGAATGTGACCTAACTCCTCCACTGAGGGAACTGCATCAGCTCATACCAAAGTGATTCAGTCATAATTTTCAGAGAATTCAATTGCTGTTCCAGAGTGAGAGCTTGACCTGTGTCAAGATGATGATGATAATGATAATGCAGTATCATTTTAACTGCATTTGCAAACATACCTCCTACAAGTAAAAATAGATGCTACATCCTTTACTCTTTCTGAGTAATACTGATTTCCCTTGGAACACTGCATTTTTTAGGTGTTTTTTTTTCCTGTGCAGTCTCTAAAGCACAGACCCTGGGTAAGATCACTTTCCTCATTATTTTGTCTTTTGGATGGCTGGTTTAAACAAAACTAGATCTCAGTTTGTTTTTAGCTATCTGTTTCTGAAAATGTGAGCTGAAGTGATAGTTCATGCTGCATTGTAAGATAGTAATTATAATAATCAAACTGCAGTATGTTGTATGAGAAAAACAAAGGCAGAATGACCTGTAGTGCAGAAGTAGTTTTCTAGTTCCCAAATCACTTTTCAAAGCCCTGTTTTAATTTTATAAGGAATCTCTAGGGCTACCTTTCTTTAGGTCCTAACTGCTTTATACTAGGAATACAGCTTATAAAAAAATTGCATTGATATTTGCTGCTCTGAGCTAAATCCAGTTGTTCTGGCAGATATAGATTAAAATTAAGGTTTCCAAAACACTACTGATGTAATTGGTGTTCAAATTGGCCATGTACTCTTGTTCTGGAATTACTTAGGCAAAAAATGTGTGTAGTTCTCAAGGGAAAAATACATTAGAAGTTCAGGAGACCTTTCCTCTGGAACAGCAGCAGTGTGTGCTCTGTCTTCAAAACCAGCCTGAGAGCAATGCACAAATGACCATTTTCTGTTGGGTTGAAAGTTTTCATGTAGGAAAAACTGCTTGAATTTAACCCAAAGTCAGATTTCTTCATGGCAAGTGATTTTCTTTTATCAGTCAGTCTTAAGGGAAAGCATGCCTGTTGATTCTTGTGTAAACTTTATATTTGAGGTATGCTTTCTTCAGGTTTGGTATTTTTTTGTCCTAACTTCCTTTTTTTCCTTTTGAAACAGTTGAGATCATTTTTGCAAGTAAGAAAATACAGCTTGGATCTGGCCTCTCTGATACTCTATGCTTACCAGCTGAGCACAGCACTTGCTTACTTAGAGAGCAAAAGATTTGTACATAGGTAAGATTTTATACATATATATGTGGGGTTTTGTATGTAACTACTTGGAATTTTGGGAACATGAGGTATCCTAGCTTAGCAGGGTTTTGACTGGCAGTATTTTGGCTGTTACACACTTGCTCAAGTGAAGACAAAGCAATTACAACACACAGTTGGATTCTTCCAAGCCCTTCTTTTGTGTTTCCTTTCCTTGACTCGTGATAAATGTGAAGAAGCAATATTTGGAAACTCCTCAGATTGTGTCCTTGTTTTCAAACGCTGCCATCAAAATTACACCCTTTTCAAGAGTGACCTCTGCTGGTTCCCTCCTGGATTGACTCGGAGACGGTGCCCGATTTTAATCACAACAGAGTTCAGTTGTTGCTTTGTGGTTGCAGTATTTTTTAAAGCTGTAATCTTGCAAATACAGCAAAGCAAAACAAAGGGCAGCCAGCTTCTAAGTGAAGAATAGGGAAAACAAAATATTTATACAGTACAAGTACTTGCTTAACCAGAAAATGAAGCTAAATTTCCTTCTAGATGTGTTTTGAATTTGATCCCCTTGACTTTGAACATGAGCTTTCTCCAGAGAAGAGACTGGCTGTAGCCTCTTGCTGTATGCAATTAAAAGTTTACAGCACTCCTAGTATCCTGTATAATTTAATTTTGAACCTGGGACTTTAATTTGTTTTAATACTTAGGTTCAAATTCTGTATATGTGTTGTATACATTGTACATGCAATCACATTAGGTGTGTATATATACATAGATATGAATATAAAAATGTTATAAATAGTAGGCCTTTATGGTGATTAGAGATACTTGAATTGTGACCAGGTAGCTGTTAATTTTAGCTCTAGCAAAAAAATTTCCAAATGGAACTTACTCATCCAGCACTGAAATGGGAGAAGGTGGCACTGCTCAGTTTGCTGCACTTTCTTCGCTTCTCAGAAGCTAAATCTGTCAACATCAGTCAAGCCTACTGAAATCCAAAAGAAACAGACATAAGGTGGGTTGTCTCACCTGGGAAACTACAAGGAAAAAAAAGTCTTTCCATAATCTTGGTGACATTACTAAAAACTGACCTCCTCATTTGCAACAGCCTCTTACAAGACTAGAGATCCTAAATCAATTCCTAACCTTCGGACTGGAGGCAGATTTTCTTCTTTCCATCAGTTCTCATGGCCAAAACTTGTTAGCCTGTGATATTTAAATAGACAAAAGAATAAAACTTTTCCCTCTGATGTTGACATATGACAGTTTGGACATTTTGGACAACAGCTACTCAAGAGGATCAAACATACTGCAGGATTTCTGCAGCCTTCTCAGACTCAGCAGACAAAACACTTTGTTGTCTTTTTCTGTACATGCACACCCAAAGCATGGCTTAGAGAAATCATTCAGTCCTCCTAAAGGTGTTTGATACTTCTGGGTTTTAATGGTGTTTGTCAAATTACACGTCACCACTTTCAGTTTGTAAATGACTGGAGAGAATGTCTCCTCTGTTTGGCAGGGATATTGCTGCTAGAAATGTGCTGGTATCTGCCACTGACTGTGTGAAATTGGGCGACTTTGGCTTGTCCCGATACATGGAAGACAGTACTTACTATAAAGGTAAGGCAACACTCTGCATCCTTCCTGCAGGCCAGTTAGGACACCATTGCTTCTCACAGTACTGAGGTGGTTGTCAGAGTTCACCAGATTTTCTTGGTCTAGCTGTGTAACAATGCACACTGTTCCACAATGAAGTGGGTGGCAGTAAATTCATAGAATCACAGAATCACAGGGGTTGGAAGGGACCTCTGGAGATCACCGAGTCCAACTCCCCTGTTGAAGCAGGAACACCCAGGGCAGATCACACAGAGATGTGTCAAGATGGGTCTTGAAAGTCTCCAGAGAAGGAGACTCCATGTC
This sequence comes from Chaetura pelagica, assembly GCF_000747805.2. Classification (NCBI taxonomy): domain Eukaryota; kingdom Metazoa; phylum Chordata; class Aves; order Apodiformes; family Apodidae; genus Chaetura; species Chaetura pelagica. Next base: position 1,023,699 of record NW_009951940.1, read on the forward strand.
ACAGTTTGACTCAGGTCCGACAACAATGCTCTCGATCCCCTCCCCCTCCCACCCAGGTAGGGAAGGAGAGAGAGAAAAAGAGAGAGACTTGGCTGGATTGAAAACTAAACTACACAGCTTTAATTAAAACACTAATAAATGATGCAAGAAAAGTATATACAATTATATACAGATAAATTCAGGTATGAGCAAAAGCCTCTCGCCTCCCCCCACCCCAGCAACTCCCACAGCACTTCCCTGAGCTGGGAAGAGTCCCGAGGAATCCCGGAGCTGCTGCTGGCGCAAGCAGAGAGTTATGGGGGTCAGGAGATCTCGAGCCTAAGGGCTGACGGTGATGGATGAACAGAGTCCTCCC
>NW_009951940.1:1024258-1052230 GCF_000747805.2 Chaetura pelagica
TACTGAAGGAAAAAAAAAAATCAGTAAAAAGAAAAATTGGCTTCATCCTGGCTCAAACCAGGACACTCCACAACCTCTCTGGGCATCCTGTCCCAGGGCTTTGTCACCCTCACAGGAAAGAAATCTTTAATATGTTTGTAGTTTCAGTCATATATTTTAAAATACCCTTCATCTGCCCCTTTACACACTCCATTATGTTTCCTACTGTCATTTGTCTCACACCGCTGTGAGCTACAGTCTGAATATTTAGGCTGCAGGAATCTCTTGTACAAGATCTGAAGTGCTTCACTGGAGATGGGTTTTGCCTCTGAATTGTCATGGAATCACAGAATTATTGAGGCTGGAAAAGACCTCTGAGACCATCAAGTCCAGCCTATGACCTAACACCACCACATCAGCCAGACCACGGCACTAAGTGCCACATCCAGCCTTTCCTTTAACACCTCTAGAGATGGTGCCTCCACTACTTCCCTGGGCAGTCCATCCCAATGTCTGATCACCCTTTCCATGAGGAAGAGCTTCCTAATATCCAACCTAAACCTCCCCTTGGAGCAGCTTCAGGCCAGGCCCTCTTGTCTTGTTGCTTGTTGCCTGGAAAAAGAGCCCAGTGCCCACCTGACCACAACCTCCCTTCAGGTAGCTGAAGAGAGTGAGAAGGTCCCCCCTGAGTCTCCTCCAGGCTAAACAACCCCAGCTCCCTCAGCCTCTACCTATAAGACTTTCCCTCTAGTCCCTTCACCAGCCTTGTTGCTCTCCTCTGGACCTGCTCCAGCACCTCAAGATTCTTCTTGCAGTGAGGGGCCCAGAACTGGACACAGGACTCAAGATGCAGCCTCACGAGGGCTGAGTACAGGGGGAGAATTATTTCACTGAGAACAAGATCTGTTTGTTTATAATTGTGCCTTGTCTTGCTTTCCCTGTAGCTTCCAAAGGAAAGTTGCCTATCAAATGGATGGCTCCAGAGTCAATCAACTTCCGACGGTTTACCTCAGCTAGTGATGTGTGGATGTTTGGTAAGTGAATCCCAAGTGGTGGGGGTTCCTCAGTGTTCTTTTGGAGAAGTTCAGTGTTTCATTTTAACTACTGAAAAGGAGTAATTTCCACGTATTTGGCACTGGTTTTACTGTACATTCTGAAAATACAGTTTCTTCCAACGCATTTTCCATCTCTGTATTTTTATTTCCTTGAGATGTGTTTCATTGTGGCTTTTCATCTCTAGTAAGAAGCTGGCAGAAATGAGGGTACAAGGAAATTAAATCATAGTCCTAACAGACTATTTTTTTACTGCTGCTTTTTCCCTTTGATTTCTTTTTGTTACACCATTGGTGTTTGCTGTTTCTATTTTATTTATTTTTTACTTTTAAGGTGATATGCCTGCTTCCCTGCTTAATGCATAGGTCAGCCTACATTATGTTTCTGTTTCCAAGTTTTTAAAGCTAAATTCCCACTTAATTTGTCTTTTATAGCTCATGCTAGGTTACGAAATATGACCAAAAGTTGAGAGAAAAAGTAAGGGTAAATGGAAATGTCCTAAAGCCTTGAACTTTTTTCATAAATATGTGTTTCTACAAATCTGGTCATCTATCCTCAAACTGGTCCAAACTGCCTGGACAGATAGAACAAAGATGGGCTGTGTAAAGGAACAAAGATTATGAGACTTGAAGTAGAACTGGACAGGCATGTAAGGGTTTGCCCTCTTCACAAAATAAAACTTGAATGTTTTTAAGTGAAGGGTACATGAATTTGAGCAGGTTTATAATAGTTTGTGGAAAACTCTTTTACAGGCAGAGTTCGAAAAATGAAATCTGTGGAGCATTCAGGCCAATCCTAAACTGGCAGACCATTGTTCCCTTGGTGCTTTTAGCACAGTTTCAACAGAAACTGTTTTTCATTACGTAGTTTCAGCCCCAAAAAAATGGGATCAGTGCCAGCGTTCAAACACCCTCAGAGTGAAAATACCCTGTACGTGTCAGAACAAGCTGGTTGGAACTAGTCAAAGGGAAAAGAGAGCACAGCTCATTCTGCCTCACAAAAGAAAAAAAAGGAGATTTGAATATGAGCAACCCCTGTGATATACAGAAGGTAGAAGGTAGCTGACTGTGAAGCCAGGCTGCTGGGAGCCAGCCCAGGGTCATCATGCTTCCTCATTCATAGTTCAGGTTGATACTGTGTGTGCAATCCTGCTGCACCTCAGTCCCCTCTGCTGCACCTCAGTTCTCCCTGGGGCACCTCAGTTCTCTCTGCTGCCAGCTGGTAAGTCAGAATCCAGCCCAAGCTCTGCATTTCAGAAGAAAAGGCATTGTCTGGCTGTGTGAAATGAGGCTTTGTTGCTTTTTTTAACAGGTTCTATTGTTTGCTGACACGGGGGACTGTTGTTTTGTGTGTGTGTTTCTCAGGTGTGTGTATGTGGGAGATCCTAATGCATGGGGTAAAGCCCTTCCAGGGGGTGAAGAACAATGACGTGATCGGGCGCATCGAGAACGGTGAGCGGCTCCCGATGCCTCCCAACTGCCCTCCCACCCTCTACAGCCTTATGACCAAGTGCTGGGCCTACGACCCTAGTAGACGACCCAGGTTTACTGAACTTAAAGCACAACTCAGGTAGGGTTATACTTCTGAAAGGTTGTTTCCTTCTTCAGACGTTTTTTTTCCTTTTCATTGTATTTTCTGTTACGGTATTTTCTTTCCATGGAGAAGACTCAGGGTGTTAGAAGGCCAGGTTGTTGGTACTCTTGGCAATCTGGACCTCATCTGTTGGAGAAAATTAGACTAGGAAATAAGTTCAAACAACTGGAAATATGAATCACCTTTCTGTCCCAAGGAAAACTTCAGATTTTCATAGAATCATAGAATGGTTTGGGTTGGAAGGGACCTTAAAGATCATCCAGTTCCAACCCTCCCGCATGGGCAGGGACACCTCCCACTAGATCAGGTTGCTTAAGGCCTCATTTTACTAGCAATTTGTTTATAATTCTTGTTGTACATGCTACAACCCTTGGGGAGGGGTGGATAATGAATTTCGGAGTAGGAATGTACATGTTTTTAAATAAAGGATCCATCAGGTGAGCACTGATGAAAATGATTTTCCTGACATGCAGCATCCCAGTTACCCTCTGGCAGATGTGTCCGTGCAGTTGTGGAGCCTGCAGTAAATGCAGCATCACTAACTAGGAATTCCTTTATAAACCAGGACATAGACCACCTTATGTTTATCTTGGAAAAAATAGTTGAAACTAAAAAAATAATTGAAAATGTAAAAAAAAAAATTGAAATAACACACTTTTGAGACCAGTCTAAATTCACACCCTATTTTATTCTGCTGTAATTCCTTCTAGTGTCCATATTTCCCTTTCACCAGCCACAAAATGGAAGTGATATAAATTGATATAAATTATTTAAACTGAGATATTATGTAGACAAATTTGATATTTGTGACCACCTTTGGGATCTCTTGAGTGCACAGTATCTATTTTGCCTAAGTCAATATAAGCTTCAAACAGGTATTGTGCACTCTAAATCCACTCTTGGGTTTGTTATATTCATTGCCAAATTCTTCAGTTTTACATCATTTTTCAAAGTTGTTTTTATGGCATGTTTTATTTTCATAGTACAATTTTGTGCTGTCACTGGATGTTCATGGTACAAGATAATTCATACATGGTTAATAAAGGGACTGTTTTAATATAATGATGATGCTGTTTCAGAGTTGCTATATGGATAATTTAGCTACTTTTGTTTTCTCTTATTTCTTAAAATCTCGTATGGATCAACCCTCTTTGACTCTAGGAGTTCTCTTGTGTAGACTAATGATGTACAAAGCTAAAGGAACATATAGCCCTTCTCACAAAGAACTTATGCTATTTACTGTGGGGTTAACTGCAAAGTTAGGGTAAAGCTTGGTAGGGACTGCAAGGAAAAGATATGACAGGGTTGTATGATTTGGGTAATAGATGAAAATTGGTGATTCAGGATTTCTTTTTTTGCCTCTGGAAGAATAGGGTGCTTTTTAATTCACAGTCAGATTGCACTGATAATTTGCAGATGAGTGGCACGGAGGGGAATAAAGCCCTGAAAATATGTGACTAGGAGGATGGCTGGGGTGTCTAAACCCAAGCAGGGATGGGGTATCCCACCAGCAAGGGAAAACCCAGAGTAAAAGTAATTGTGTTGAGGGTGAAATAAATGTAAGATGTACTCAGAATGAGTGACAGCTGTCACACTTAGAACAGCATGAGTCTGGAAGGAGAGAGGGGGGAAAAGTGAAAGATGTGGAAGGGTATCACCAAATCAACAGGACAGACCAGCACCCAAGGGTGTGGCTCTCCTCAGAAATGCTCAGCCAGGGGGTGAGAACCAACCCTCATGACGTGGAGCAAGACAAGTTCTCAGTAGTTATACATGAAGATGTTTCCTAGTGTGTGTGGATGAGCTCTGAGACAGGTGACTCAGGAAGCCTCTGGAGTTTCCATGCTGGGAGACTTTCAAACCTTGACTGGAAAAGGCTCTGAGCAACCTGACCTCGCTGTGCGTAGAGCCCAGCTTTACCAGGAGATTGGACTTAGGACCTCCAGGAGTCCCAGCCTAAATTATGCTCTATTTCTAGAAGATAAATGCCCTGAAGAGGTGTTTTTTTCCTCCTCTAGTCATGCCAGGAGATTTGAAGCCTTGCTTAGAGGACAGGCTTTCTCCTGGGTCCACAGCAAGCCTAAAACACAATTTTCACTCTCTTCTCACCAAAGCAGAGAGTTTTGTGCCTCTGCAAACTGGTGACCTCCATCTCCTGGAAGTTAAGCAGCAGAGTCATCCTAAGGGCTTCTTTGCCCTGCTCACAGACAGTCAGCCTCTTGCTGGAGAAGTTGCTAATCCCCTTGTGATGAGGCAGTCTCAGGCAGCTTGGAAAGATTGTATTTCAAAACTCAAATTCCCATGCATTTGCAAAAACAAGCCATTTCCCTGGTGGCCTTTTCTGGGTGGCGTTGCTGCTGCTCATTCTGGATCCTTTCCAGAGTAGTCTTTTTCAAGCTGAGAGCAGACTAGGTTTTTGCTTGAAGGCAGTGATACAGCACCACCACATTCCTCTCTGTTTTAATGAGAAGTCCATGGCTTTGGGGAAAAAAAAGCTTATTTTCAGCATCTGAAATAGCACTGATGGAAGCACAAGGATTTCATGTGTTCTCTATTTGGTTTTTTGATGCTTTTTCCATTTCGTAGTAACATCTGCTTTGCACAAGCTTTATATGCAGCTGATTGTGCAAAGCAAAGATGCTGATTACTGTAAAGTTTATATAGTGTTACTAGGGTAGTAGTAGCCTGGTATTTTACAGCATTTAGTCTGTCCAGAGTGGATAGGGGTGACTTAATCTTCACAGCAGACACAGAAACAAATGGGTGGATTGAGGATTTCCAAATTTAATTCCTCCTCACATTCTAGGTTTTTCAGTTGAGGGGGACAGTAAAAGTGAGATGAGGTCAGGAAAGTGAAGTGCTGTCCTGTCACTTCTGTGATTCTCTCACTGTCTGGGCTGTAATTAGAATCTACGGTGGTTTAATCAGAAAGCATGTGTTGCCTTGCTGATTTTGTGTAGATGAGGCTTTTAGTCTGGCACTACATGGTAAATAATATAAAAAGCCTTTGGCAGAATGTTCAATGTACTGGAATCATGTGATATTGCCCAGGGAAGCTGTGGCTGCCCCAACCCTGGAAGTGTTGAAGGGCAAGTTGGATGGGGCTTGGAGCAACCTGGGCTGGTGGGAGGTGTCCCTGCTCATGGCAGTGGGGTTGGAACTGGATGATCTTTAAGGGCTTTTCCAACCCAAACCATTCTGTGATTCTATGAATATCACTTTTACAGCATTTCTCTTCAGAGTGAGTTGCAGGCACTTACTGTAACCATACACATACTCTGCTATAACTGTACACTCACTAGAACCAGACACTATCTCATATATGTGTATATTATTAAACAATTTATTCTTTGCTGTGTTCAATGAGCTGCAAGGGTGTATTGCTAAGGTAGCACTAGTATGTAAGTTAGCTCCCAGGCTTGTGCTTGCTAGTCATGTTGCCCTGAGTGTCCCTTTGGTTGGCAATTCTGTTAAAACTGGGGGTTTTTTGCATTGGAGGTTAGGTAGGATTTTGCTTTTTGAGCTTTCATGTTGCTGTAATTGCATGGCATTTTCACTGCAAATTGAATTAATTTTGTTTGAAGTACCCATCATTTCCCCTAATAGTAGGAAAAAAAGCAGCAGTTGCATTACTGATGTGGGGTCTGTGTGCTTCTCTGTTGGTCGCTAATGAAGACTGGATGACCCTCCCAGCATCCTAACGCTGCAGGTCACATTAAATACAGCTCTAAAAATAATGGGGGTTGGGGGAAGGAAACCCCAAACTATTAATGCTTTTAAAGTATCTTTTATGACAACAGTGAGATAATTAACTGAGGAGAAGTGGACCTGAGTCTTTCTGTGACTGCATTTGATGTAGGTCCTTAAATGCTTCTTACAAATAAAAGGAACAAAACTGATAAATGGAGGGGCAGTTTGAGTCCTCTCCTTTCTTGCTTTGTGGCATCCTGCCAAAAACTGTATTTTAACAGGTACTTAAAATACATCGGGGGGGCTGCAAATGCCTCATTAGCCTTTTGCTGTTTGACAGTGACCACTAAGAACGATCTATAATCCATCTGAAAGTGCTTCTAAATTAGGGCAATATGGGAAAATATGTTCATCTGCTTTGAGCTTTGCATTTCTGGTGGCCAGGGACCACAGAGAGAAAAAGAGAAGCTGCTTCTTCAGGGTCAGTGATTCCTGTAGGTTCCCACACCACCTCAGCAGCACACGCTGGTATTTTTGTGTGCCTTTTGAAGTGGAAGGATACATTTTAGTATTTCAGATCCTCCTACACCCAAGCACCCAGTATGTTTCCTTTTCAATGTCACAAGCTTATTTCAGCTAAAAGATTCTGCAGAAATTAGAGGAGTTTATCAATGTTGCAAACTGTTAATAGTGGAGATTGCTCCTCAGACTTAACCTAGCCAAGAAGATGAGTGAATTTTGCCAGTGCCACCTCAAGATTTGCTGGGGAAATCATATGAATAGAAGTATTTCTCTGCTTGCTGCTAAAAATAAGCACAGTTTGGGAAAATATGCTTAGTTCTGACTTCCCTGACCCTCTGCAAATTCTAATAAACTGTTCAGAGCTCTTGAGCAGCTGCACTGGGACAAGGTCAAAAATATCTCTTGGCATGCTTGTGGTCTGTCTATGGATTGATTGGTCTTCCCTTTGTACAAAGATGTTTCTGTGACTCATTTCTATTTTTTTCTGGTTTTTTTTCAAGTAATGCTTCTCTGAGGCATTTCTGTTTTATATTCCTGGCAGCAGTAAGTACTCAAGGGCATCCAAGTACAAATTCTGCTGCAGCTGATCAGCCTTTGACCACAGGGTGCTTAGTGGTCCCTGGGGAAAAGACCTTCTGAAGACACAGGCAACTGAAGAGCAGGGTGGGATGAATTCAGAGTTGCAGGGCAAAAAGCTGAGCCTGTGTTACGAAAAACAAGTTGTTTCAGTAGAAATTTGTCATTTCTGGTAATTGAAGTTAATGGTGTTGTGTTAAATACAGTGACACCACAGGTAAAATGGCTTTGACAGCGAGGCAGATAGGTGTTGGTGTTCTGTTCCTTTTTTCTGGAGAACGGAGGAGCATCCTGTGACAAATCCTACTGATGGCCCCAAACTGTCGATAAGCCATCTCTAAATTTAGTCAGCTGCTTTTAGCTGACTCCTGTCTCATTCCTTTTGCTCAGATTGGAGCAACTGCTGTATCAACAGCTTTATCAAAAATATATATTTTATTAATGCAGAGGCTGGGTGGAGTTTTTGTGTTGTCTTGTTTGGTTTTTGTAAATCTTGAGATGTTTCTTGAAAGGTTATAATCATGGTTCATGGCTATGGACTCATGTTGGCTGATTTCTCATGCTACTTATGAATGCATGCTGAATATCTGAGGCTTTAAAGCTGTGGTTCTTTGCTAGTTCTTCGTGGATTCAAGAAGGAAATACTGCATTGTCCTTGTTCTGAAGAGGTAAAATAGAAATATTTTCTCTTTAATTCCCTCTGTTGGGCTCTAGCTGTGTTTCCGTGGCGGTTGTATCAGGATGACTTTTGCAAATAACTTGTCTGATTTTGTTTTTATTCTACATTCTTGTGTTACTTCAGCAATGATGGATTAAAATTGCAGCCATACTTATAAACTTGGGTTAGCTGCAGTGAGACGAGTTGACTTCTCTGCTTTTTAGAAGTGGCATACATTTTTTTTGTCTGAGTAAGGAAAAGCGAAGTTCTTGTCTCCAACCAAGCAGGAATTTATTCTTGAAACAAGCATTAAAGTTCCAAGATTAGAATAGATTGCTGTAGTTGATCTCATCCCCTGCATGAGTAATTCTGGGTGGTTATTTAGCAGACTGAATAGGAGATTACAAACTCAGAACCTAGTTTTGTTTCTGGAAACTCTTGAGTGATAAAGAAGCTGGAATAGCTCCTCTACAGGATTATCTTTACTCTGGGAATAGTGATATATAAATAATCTGCCCTGCTCACATCTCCAGACTATCTGTGTTACATGCAGCTCCAAAGAATTTGCAGCTCCCTGTTTCAAAGCTTTATTCTGAATATTTTTCAAATGGCAAATATCCAACATTAATAATCCACATAGCAGAACTGGGAGGAGGCTGCTGTGGGGGCAGCAGTATCACACTGAACTTCAAACAGTCTTTTTAATAGTCAGAACAGTGGTAAGTAGCAAACTAGTTTTACTACTGTCTTGTACTTTGTTGAAAATGCAGCCTTTTGACCTGAATGTTTAGAAGCTGAGTGAATACTGTCAGATATTTCTGTTTTGCTGAATTAGTTTGCTGAATGTGTTCCTGATTAGGCTGAAATGTAAGAGCTGAAGATACAGCATTTCAAGTGTTCTTTGACTGCTTTGTTAGAAAAGAAAACCAAATCCCTGTGATCTGAAGCTCTGTTGAGTTTCAGTAAAGAACATTTTCAGTTTGTTTTGAGCCTTTGCAGCAGTTCAGTAGAATATTTTCTAGAGAAAAATAAGTTCTTGTGCAAGTAAGTGCTTGATTTATTGTCTGAGGATTTCTCTGTGTAATTACACATAAAAAGAACTGTTAACATGCAAAAAAATAAATCTGTGCAAGGTGAACTACAGCTTTCTAAAAACTCAGTGCTGCTTCTCTTGTTAAAAGCACACTGGTATTTCTTCCTTATGCTGGTTTTCAGAAACCTAACCAATGTAAGTAAAAGAAGTTTGTGTTTCAGTTCTTAAACAGTTTGTTGAAAGTATTCATTAGTCTGTAAAATTTGGGAGCTGTGGGGAGAGGTTTGTTAGACACTGAACTGGAGTTTTACTTAAATGGAATACATTTTTCTAGCACAATACTGGAAGAAGAGAAGCTGCAGCAAGAAGAACGAATGAGAATGGAATCCAGGAGACAAGTCACAGTATCCTGGGACTCCGGAGGATCAGATGAAGCTCCTCCCAAGGTAGCCAAGACTGCAAATTATGGGTGTTTAAAAAAAAACAACAAAACAAACAACCCTTTTAATTCCATGTATTTCTTCAGTGTCCTTTGATGGGTTCTTTCAAACAGCAGAGTTCTGGCCCGTTTTGTCACCATCTGCTAATACTTGCCTGAAGTGACCCGGCTCGACTTGAACTGTTATTAGAACTGATTCACACTGATAACTGCACTAACCAACTGTCTGTTTCTTGTTGATTTACTTGTAAAAGGCTACCCTAGTTGCCAGAAAATGGTTTCCTGGCCTTTTCTTTATTTTTCTTTCTTGTAGCACTCCTATGAAATGTTAGCTAGTGAGCGCTCAGACCATGTGAAGTTTATTTATAACCCATCAGTGAGAGAATAGAAATCAACCAACTGCATTTTCTTTTTCTGGACAGAAAATTTGAGGTTTGCTTCCCAAGGACCTTATGTGTTTTAGCTCACACTTAATTTTGTCTCATTATCTGTCTGTCCTGTTGGGATGTTGCTGATGTGCTCTGCAGCTGTGGCAGTCTAACCTCACCAGTTGCTGAGCACTCTCCTCTCAGCGACTTGCCTGCTTCTCATAGGAGTTATTTTGCACTTCAAAGGATCAAGCCTCTCTTTGGAAGAATTTCATTTTATGCAGTCACCACTGTAGCCTAGAATATTACCTGTGTCCTGCTACACACATTCCCTAGCAGTCAGAAGAAGGCAACTTCTTTTTGTTTTGTTTCCCCTTAGCCAGTTTGTCGCCTGATTTCTGAGGTTGGTTTTGTGCTTTGACAGCTTTATGGCAGCCAAGAAATAATTTGCTTTTATTGTTGCTTTTATTTCAGTTAAAAACAGCAAACAGTACATCAACCTCTTGGGTGATCTGAGATTAACTTGCAGGATTTGGTGTAAACAATGTTCTAAGTTACAGAAGCAGATAAACTACATAAATTGGAACAATGTGCTACTTAATTATTATAACTTTGAATGATTGATGATCTTGAAACTTTGGGGCTAATCCAAGTAGATCAAGTGTATTTTACTAATGTAATAGATGAGCTACACCTTATTACAAATTATCATAATTAGAGCTTTGGGTGTGATGTATAACTTGACAACAGAGGGGTTAAGATAAAAATAATTTCTACCACTACATGTCTTTTTTGAGGGGGTCAATATGTCTTAACTACAGAATTTTTTGGTAAAATAAAAACACCTGTGTGCAGTAATGTTAACATTTGAACAAGCTGAATTTTGTTGCTATGATATTTAAGTTCTTATCTCATTTTCTAATGGTGACAACTACTTTTTTCTTCCAACAATTCATTATAAAAGTTTCAGGTCCTTATAGGTCTTAAACCCTATTTGATTTATAGCCTTAAACTCCTACACGTTCCCAAATAATTAACAAATACTAGTGTGCACTACGAAATTACTTGTATCTTAGAGTGATTTCAGAAACCTAAGACAGAAAATACCCTAGTGCAGACTGATAATGACATTTTCATAAAGTAATTATAAAATCCTGTTACCTCCAGTTAATGTGGTGGTTGCCTGTAACTGCCAGCAGGATTGAAGGAGCCCATTTGCAGAATGATGAGGTTTGGGTTGGTTTGTTTTTTTTTTCCTTTGGTTGATTTACCTCCTCCTGAAACACCCAGAAGAACTGTTGCTTATTTAAAAAATCCACCAAAAAACCAAACCAAAAAATAATCCCACAAATATACCTTTGAAGGTTAATATCAAACCTAGTAACAATTCTGCTTGCAATATAAAAGCATGTTCTGAGAAATGTTTTTTCCCACATTATCTCTTTCAGTAGTGGGAAATTTCTACACCTATTTTGTCAAAAAGCCTGAGCTGCTCAATGTGTGCAGAAAACCAGGCTCCTTTTCCTGCAGTTTTTTATATAGTAGTGCTGTCTGAATTTCTGGTGATTCCCTCATGTATTCCTGTGATTATATGTCTTGGGGTTTTGTGTGTAAAATGTTGCCCATCTCCTGAAGAGGTAGAATAAAGACTCTTGGTAGCTGCTGTTTAGCTGTACTTTTTAATAAGTGCTAGTTCTTTTTTCCTGGGCTGGGAACAGGAATAATGAAGCAAGTACTGTAGCTGGTGAACTTAAAAACAATGCTATATTTGCACCTGAAAACTTGATTTGAGAATTATATTCTTAGCTGATGTCCTCTCTAGAGTTAAGCAACACAGAGCAAGTAATTTAGTGTAAGCAATTAAATATGCACAAAAAATTCACAGAGCAAGCATTATTTGTTGACATACCTGGCAAACAATTCCATCTGCTTTCATTGCCAAGAAAAAAGGAAGGAATGTTTAATTTTAGTTGCTTAAAAAAAATGCTAGTAATTTTAGAACGTTTATTTCAGGAGAATTGCTTTTGTGATGCACCACCTGTAAACGTTTGTCTCACCAAACAGGGATTTTCTGATACTTATTTTCTGTTTCTGAAGAGTCTAAATATTCCTTTACATTTACAGCCCAGCAGGCCTGGTTACCCCAGTCCAAGATCCAGTGAAGGGTTTTATCCAAGTCCACAGCATATGGTACAGCCAAATCATTACCAGGTATTGCATATAACACTCTGCATGTATTTTTTCAAATGTGGGGTTTATTAACTCAGTTGTAGCTGGTGGAATTAATTCACTTTTTAGTTTCATTGTGTTCTGTTAAATGGTTTTTGGTTTACATCAGAACAAACCCTGAGCTGAACCTGGTAGGCTTACTCCAGATGGCAAATATTTTCATATCATAGAATCATAGAACGGTTAAGGTTGGAAGGGACCTTAAAGATCATCAGGTTCCAACTCCCCTGCTATGATCAGTGACACCTCCCACCAGAACTTTCTTTAGGCTTGTTGATCCTCTGCTCCCTGGTGTTTCTCTGAGTCATTCTGATTTTCTGTTGGCTGATACCCCACCTCTAGATCTACCACATTGTGTACTCACAAGTTTTGCTTTTCTTTCTAACAATGCTGAATAAATTTAAAACAAAAGTTGGCCATGAAGGTACTTGAAGCATTCCTGGGTTTGCTGAAAGCTACAGCCATTTACAGCAGTCTCAGTCAAGAATTTATTTTTTTTCCCATGGAGAGGGGGAGGTTTTCATTATTTTAATTAGTACTTCAGACTCATGGAAACTTCCTGCGCTTTCCTGTGGAGAATCTCCTAGCCTGTGCAGCTAAGCACACTAATTACATGCTGTCACTTAAGACTGAAGCTTGTAACATAACCTAGGGGGCACATTTTTACAGGGCTCTGTGGGGTGATGTGCACAGGCTCCTCTTACCCTGAATGTGAGCTCTGCATGGGGAGCTCTTCCTAATCTATCAATAGATTTATTTTTGTTCATCAGAGGACTTGCATCTTCTTGGCTATGTAGGTTAACACATAATTTCTAATGCTGCTATTTTGATAGGCATCCTCAAATAGTTATTTTTATGGTATGATAGCCATCCTCAAAGACTTAAAAAAAGAGCTTGTGTGTTATATTTTGCCTTCCTTCTTCTAGTGTTGTTTTCCCTCCTCCCTCTCAGTGGCTGCTCAAATTGAATCATTTCCCCACTGTTACATTTGCTTCCTTAAGGCAGAGGTCTATTAATTATGTGGAAGCATAGGTCTTATTAATATAACTTCTCTTTTTAAAAAAAAACCTCTAAAGGTGTCTGGCTACCCTGGTTCTCATGGAATACCAGCCATGGCAGGCAGCATTTATCCTGGGCAGGCTTCCCTCTTGGATCAAGCAGATTCCTGGAACCATCGGCCTCAGGAAATATCAGTGTGGCAACCAAACATGGAGGTATCATGAACAGACACATCTGTTGCTGTGCTCTGTATAGTAAAGGCACTTTAAAAATTATTATTTAGGAACATCTGGAGATTATTGTAAGAAAATGGGTTCTCTGGTGTTTTTTAAATTGCCCTTACTGCAGTGGGATGGGAGCTATGCGTGGATTCTGTTCTTTTTGAAACAAATCCTCCTATGTGAGATTGGGCATAAAGTCAGTTCTTTACACAAATTCTTGATCAAGTTATTACCACTTATTACCTTCACTGAGTGATAGCAAATACTTTGTTAAAAGAAGGCTTTGCTGAAACTGAATAGAGATGGGAACGTTCATGTAAAAATACACAATATTACTGTTTAAAAATGCTTCATGTGAGGGATATACAGAAGAGAAACGGAAATGGTATGCAAAACTGTTCTTGAGTTGTGTTCCTCTGAAGTGCTTTTCAAATTCCTCCTGGGTGCTTTTCAGCCTGTCATGTTTGCACAGAGCTGCTGCAAGGAACATCAAAGCAATTCCCCCTTTAACCTTCCATCATTTTTTTTCTGTTTTCCTCTTGTATTTTACACCTTTTCATTCCATTTTGTCCTCCAACGAAGTTGTGCTTTATGCAGCTTCTGTCTTAAATCCATTTCCTTGCTAACAAATGCTGCATTTCTTGTACCTCTGACAAGTATTTAAGTGATAACTGAGGCTTACCTGTTAAATCCAGGTGAGCAGATAGGTGTGCAAGTCTTCAGTTTTCCTCTGCCACTGCTACTTGCTGCCATGCTATTGTTGCTCACACTGTGTATAGTTGAGGGTTGTAGTCCCAAGTTGTTCCTTTTGATTATTGACTGTAGAAACAACTTAGCCTGACTATGTTGTGCTTGTAATAAGAGGTTACAGCCAAAGTTTCCCAAAATCTTGGGAAGCTGGTTGCCTACAAACAATCTCAGTGAAGTTTGTTACCAAACTCCCCTTGGCTTCTTTATGAATGCTAATTTATACATTACTTGGTAATGATTTCCAGACAGCAGTGGGATATGGGATATTCAGTAATGTAAGCTTAAGACATGCCTAAGAATGTATTGAAAAATCATTACAAATGTCTTTGTGACATGCTTTGCAAGTGTCAGCTAAAACTGAAAAGCACATTGGTTTGGATTAAAAAATGTATCTTGCAGCTTTTGCAACTGGATAGTTACATTATTGCTCAAGACCAAGAAAATAAAATTGATAAATGTGGTTATGTTGTCCAACATAAATGAAGTGTAATGTCTTAAGTGAGAACATTGCTGAAAAACAGAACAGAATTTTTCAAATCTTGTTGGTGCCAGTGATTAGGAGCAAGGCAGATAAATTGTAGTTGGGAAGAGTTTCTTCTTATGGTCTGCTTCAGCTTATAAGGAGTGGAAGGAACTCAGCTTGACTGCTTTTGGACTGTATAAAATTTGTTCCTTTATAATCTGTAAGTCCTTGCAGCTGTTTAACAAAACTGAATAAACTTCCTCTGGTCTGTAGGACTCGGGCACCCTGGACATCCGAGGCATGAGCCAAGTTCTACCCACACATCTGATGGAGGAGAGATTGATACGACAGCAGCAAGAGATGGAAGAAGATCAACGCTGGCTGGAGAAAGAGGAAAGGTTCCTGGTAAGGTTTGGATTCATAGTGCTGCTTAAATCATTCTGGTTTTTCATTTTTCTTTGAGTGTTCTAAAACTGATCACGTCTGTGAAATGAGAGCATTTTGTGAACGTAGGAGTCACTACCACGATGTAGGTTTGGAAACAGTTTCTAAATTAAATGTTCAGCTGGTAAGTGGGTCCTGTATTATAAATACCTTCAACAGCTGAATTTTTTAGTCAGTCTCATTTTATCCAGTGGAGTATTTATATGTGGGAAGTTGTGGATATAATTCTGTGCCAATCTGGAGAGTGCCTGTTTGCTCTTAAGGAGATAGATCTGTGCATACTCTGCCACTAAAAAAGGGATAACCATCAGTCATCTTAACCCTGACTGCAGTAAGAGTTGTAAGCAGCCTCGGACTGGAGGAATAAAGAGACCCATTAGGAAGAAGAAATCATTTAAGAGAGAACTCTGTGGGGTGTGGAAAAAGCCCTGAACATCACCAGAAGAAAGAAAAGATGTACTGGTAATGGGATCTTCTGTTGCCATTTCCCTGCAGTTCCATGTTACCTTGTCAGTGCCCCTGGTATAAGTTTTATAGTTCAAGTGTGGCTTTCCAGTTGTCAACATTCAAATTTTGTGTTAAATTTCTCCTACTGGAGACTGATGGTGACAGATGCAGGAGAAGATGGGAGAAGCATTTTACTCTGTTTAGGCTCCTGCTGGGGAGCCTGTGAGTGTGCCAGCCTCCCAGGACAGGTGGATAATGGGATAACAAGTGGATTGGAACTAATATCAGTCACATGTTTGATCTAAAGTATATTTCAAGGAATGTTTTGGTGTGGGAGAATCCTTTTATGTCATATGTAGTTAGAAGACATGGCTGTATAAATGCAGATGCCTTAGGTTTGTTACAGCAAATAAGTTTGAATAAATACACTCTCTGTTTAAAACAGATGATGATCATGGTCTGTGGTTTCTCTAAGGGTTCTGTGCACTGTTTGGAGCTGGTCTTCAGGGAAATCTTATTTGTACCAATTAATTTATTTTTATTTTAGACACCAAAGTTGCTGGTCATGGTTATCTCATGGAATTTGAAACAGTCTTTTGAAGCATCTTAAGCCAGGACGTTGAGTTCCTTGAAAATAAGAGTTTATGCTTTATTCTACAGGAACCCAGTGGGTAGAATGCAGAGCAGATCTTGCATGGAGGCAATTTTACCAAGACCTTCTTTCTTGCCAATTAAATTGTCTTAGTCTCCCACAGTTTAGTTGTGTGTGGTGTTCAGAACTGTTGAGAACAGCTGATGGCTGTGAAGAAAACCAAGGTAGGCTAAGTCTCTAATGCCTCTTGAGAGCTACAGAGCGATGCCCTCATGTCTGGTACATGTTCTAGCCAAGACCCAGATTGTGCCAGATGTTAGTTTTGATTAAAGGATGTTGAAGCTTGCTTTTGGCTCATTTCCTTTTAAGTGCACTTGGGAATTTGTGGTTTGCCATTGGATGATAGCAGAGAAACCACTGGACCTAGATTGCTTTGTCCAATTTATTACAAGCTGAAGAGAGAGGGAGGGGAAAGGAAAATTTCTGCCCTAATTTAGGCATTAACTTTTCCAGTTTTGAGTGGTACCAGGGACTTTCCCAAACCCAGGAGGTCAAATTTGATCTATTGTCCATTAAAACTTTCAAGATGGTCAAGAACTTTTTCAGGAATTGATATTCTTACTTGAGAAGGAGGCCTTGTGATTTCAGCTGGTGGCAGTAGATTGTGTGGGAACTTTCTGCGGAAAACTTTTGGACCTTTCTGAACTTTCTGGCTTTTTCTGCATAATAGATGATATTTGTAGTGTTTGTTACCCTGATTTGATTCAGCCTCTGGATAGCCATCAGGATGTTTACTTTCCCCCTAATTGCTGCTTGAGGAAGGACTTGCTGTTTTTTCTTTAGATCTGAAATAGAGTCTTAGCATGGGTTTGGAAAATAATTTCTGTGTTTTCAGTGTGTGTTAGTTTTTATTGCAAGGAGACACCATCTCTATTGCCAGCCCTGCAACTCTGCAGCTTTGTCAGAGCTGGGTATGGCTGATGAAAAGCCTTAAAGGTTGAAAATGCAAAAAACAGAGAAAGTTTGAGTGGAAGTAAGCATGAACTCAAGTGGCCAGAGTGGGAAACTGGAATCTATAGGATACAGTTATTTTTCTATCCACACTAATATTTTGACTATACAGACTCAGGGGGTTTACACTCAAATGCCTGTTACAGATTTATACAGTGTCAGGAGGTAACCAAGCTCACCATAGCCACAGGGAGTGTTTGAACCCCTAGCAGGATGAATGTCAGAGGAATCTTCAGTTTATAGATGGGTGTTACTTGGAAAAGAAGTTTAGTTTTCTAGGTTTAGCCCTGAAGAAATAAAGATGGTAGAAAGTGCTTTGTGAGGAGTCACTCTTGGGGACCCAACTGAAAGGCATAATTCACACAGTCCGTATATTACATACACATTCCTTGTCCTCTGATGAGTGACTAGTGACATTTCTTTGGTGAGAAGGGCCTTCCTTCATTTCACTCCGGGTGATTTAGGGAGAAGCACTCTGGTGAGAAGGGCCTTCCCTCATTTCACTCCGGGTGATTTAGGGAGAAGCAACTTCCTTTCCCAAAACTGATGTCCTGTCCCTCTCTTTCTGTGAGACACCTTTCTGCACTAACCTTTCCATTTTGATAACGTTGTTTTCCTGAAGTGTGGCTACAGGCAGGTTTCAGGAGAGTTATTTTTTTTCTTTTGAGCAGAGAACAATAGAGAGGGTAGGGCCAGATTTTAATGTTTAACTTATGTAGCCATGCAGTGTTGTGTTCTCAGTTCAAATGGGCTGTTTTCAAAAGCTGCTCTAGTTACACAGTCTTCAGGCTCCTATGCTCTCTCACTTCTGCTCCTGAGAATTGGACTCACAGGGGAACAAATGAAAATGGTTTCATGTAAGACACTGCAACTAGAAGAAAAATCCTCAGTAGGGTTTCTGGTAGGACAGTTTTTGTTTCCCCAGAGTAACACCAACTTGCTCATGATCTGAAATGTGTTGCTGCTTCAATAGGGGAAAAATATAACTCCAAAACATGTGAGCACACGTATAAACTGCACTGAGACTGTTTGCTAAAAGAGACACCCCAGAAGAGTTAAATTGCACTGGCATTGAAATGGAAATTTGCCAGTCTTGTGAGAGGCCGTTATCTGTGTAAGCAGTTTGCCTGAAACTGCTCCTTTGAGAACATGTGACCAGTCAATACTTGAGAGAAATTTTGTTTGCAAGCTGCAGCCTTAACAGCCTCCAGAATTTGGAACTTCTGCTGTAAAAAGGGAAAACAAACAGATCTGTCTTCAGGGGGACTCCTCAGTTAAAATAAATCTGTTGTGTAAAAGCTGAAGAGTAAAGAAGTGTTTAATTTTAAATTGTACCAAATATATTCATTGTGAGGTGAGAATTGGTAGGGAGTTGATTTGGGGGAACTTCTTTTCCAGCAGACCTCAGCAAACAAGCAGAGTCACAAGAAATGAATGAAGTTCTCATTCAGCATTTTCTTCAGAGTTGTTTTTTGATCATATAGGTATTTCCACCCCCAAAACCTCCACAGTGGCCTCTCTGCTGCTGGCACTTGCAGCTCACTGTAACTCAAAGATTGGCCTTTTCTCCTAATGACCAGCAGTAGGACAAGAGGAATTGGGGTCAAGTTGCACCAGAGGCAGGGTCAGATTGGATATTAGGAAAAACTTCTTCCCAGAAAGAGTGGTGAGGCCTTGGAACAGGCTGCCGAGGGAGGTCGTGGAGGCACCATCCCTGGAGGCTTTCAAAAAATGGGTGGATGTGGTGCTTTGAGAGGTGATTTAGTGGTCACAGGGCCTGATGGTTGGACTTAAGGATCTTGAAGGTCTTTTCCAACCTTAATGCTTCTGTGATGCTATGATTTGGCCCCTGCAGGCTGGGATACCTGCTGTGATAGTTGCTCTTCTGTGCACCATCCTGGCCTTTCTTTACAGCATTTGCATACACAGAAAATCATCCCATAAGGATCAAATCACTCCATTAGGGCCACAGGATGCATCCGTTCAATCCTGCAGCCCTGACTTCTCATGTGTAGAATTAATGTGAATCAAGTCATTGAGTTAAAATAATTTTTAAAGGCACCTGGAGAATGCTTTTATTTCTGAGTTTTGACAGAAGTTAGAGGTTTTTTAATTGCTTCTAGGAGAGAGTTATGCCTTCTGTATTTCAGCATGGAGTTTGGCCCAAAAGGAGAATTGCCTGTGACCACAGCTAGGAAACCAGTGGTGGTGGTGATGCCATCAGAGAGCCTGCTGAGCTGGTAGTTGGTTAGTTTGCTTCTCAGAAGTTGTGCGAAAGAAACTTGTGTTGTTCTGTGTCTTTTCAAGGTGACCTTTTCAGTTCAGCAATATAGTGAAGTTAGTGATTTTTATGCTTAAGTTTTGACACTGTTACTATCTCTGAATGGCTTGCAAAACACTTTGTCTTCATTTGGGCCTGCTTAATCACCTGCTTCATCGTTTTTGTAGTTTAGTTTCCAGTTTGAACCTTTCTTCGTGGCTGTGTGACATTGTTTTTAATCATAGAAAATAAAGATATATATGTGCATGCCTTTTAGTGACTCCAGCAGACAGCAGGGTTGTGCCAAGAAATTTATGGTCCTTTCCTGTGATAGGTTAAGAAGAAATAACTTGCATAGTTTCCTTATCATGCTTGGTTTTGCTTTTTTTCTGAAATTCCCACATAGTTGTGGTTTTGTCCTATTTTGACACTGAGAACTGCAGTTCAAATATAATTGATGTGAACTGTGGCTAAAATAAGAGTTTAATTTTTAGCCTGAGAAAATCCCACCAAGACATTACAGTTTGACATTCTCAGGACATGCCAAGACTTACATGTCCTTTTATTAGTGAGTGACCAGAAATACTGGGCATAAAGTAGATTCTGTTCCAGTCAACATATGCATCCTGTTTGAAAAGTGCTCATGACATTTCCAAAGATTTCAGATAGTAATCTGTTTATGAGAAAAAATACCATTTGTTTCTCAAGGGTCTTGATTCTCTTTAAATGTAAATATTTCATAAAATATCGTTCCTTTCTGAAACACATATCTATAATGATTATAATGGTAAGTGGGAAGGACTTTGCTTAAACTTGCATTTTAATTTAGCATAGTTGGCAGTTTGAAAAAAAATCCCAAGCACTGCAGTGTGTCCCACCATAGTATGGAACACATTTGGAGATGATTTCTTGTCACAGTCAGACACCACTTGGCTTCAAGGCTTGAAAGATATGCTCACAAGTGACAACTTTTTGAGGTAAGGCTGAAGTCCTAGATCTCCAGTTTCCTGAAGGCTGCATTCTCTGAAACATTCTTGCACTGCACAAGAGTATGAAGCAGGGTCTTTCTAGATAGACATTTTTTCTAGCTGTGTTTAGCTTGGGGGCTTTACAACCAAGTGGTTGTCTTGAGGGTTTTCCCCTCCCCCAACTTATCTCCCTGGTTGAATCCACCCTCAATACAGTTGTGCTCCAACAAGTGTCAGAAATATTCATCATAAAAACACACACACGGAGCACCTCAGCACCCACCACCCTGTTCCCAGCCCCTCTCAGAAAGGATGGTTTCCCATCTAGCCAGGTAGCCCCATACCAGGACAGAACCATCCAGAGGTGTCTGCAGTTTTCAGGAGGGCAGCCGTGGATGTACAGGGCAATACTAGGGAATGGGAAGACAAAGTTGTGCTTTGGGGTTGCAAAATTATATCTGAAGTACAGAACAGATTTCATAGGTGGGTTATTTTAAAGGTAGAGAATGTTGCATTAAACCCATTAGAAGGATCTCTCTGTGTTACAAATGCAGCAATGCATCTTAGATGTCACGTTTACTGTAAAATGAGTTTGTCTTCTGAGACAGCTACACAAATTATGAAATCAGAATACCATTCGCTAACATGGGAGTTGTGAGAATTTGTCAAGTCACTAGAAAGATAATTGGGTGTCTTAGTCATTGAACACAAAAGTGTGTTGACTATTTCTTTGTTGTTCCTTGTGTTCCTAATCATGTTTTGAGGGGGCAGGAGGAGAAAACTGGAGAAGTTGGAATGGTTTGCCTTGATGTACAGCTGAAGATTTTCAGTCCTTATTTCTACAAGATGTAAATATGCAGATGACTGAAATGCAAAAGGCTTGTGCAGCTTTTGGGCCCTCTGGTTTGCCACTACCCCTTGGCATTTGATAGCTTCCTTTTCAGATCAGGTTCTTCCATGGCTTAACTTCCCTGGGGGTGGGCAACAGGACTTGGTATATTCTTTTGCAATGAGTCAAGGAAGTGTTTGTCAAGTTAATAATACTCATTTTAGTAATATATGTATTGACAACCTGTCTCAGAAATTACTCTTAGACTGCGTGTGGTGACTTGGGTGAATTGTTGCTGTGAAGTGAGGTTGCAGAACTGGATATTTAGAGAGTTTAGAAGCTAAAAGGGACCTTGTTAGGAAGACAAGGAAGGGAGGACATGAATATTATGCCTATTAATTTAACTTCTTTACTTTAAAATTAGAAAAAAATCTGTTATTTGGACAAGTGTGTTTTTTGTGCTTCTGAATCTTTTAAAATTCTCAGTATTTTGTTATCTTTGATGTCTGATTTAGAGTTCTTTTCTGGAGTAAAAAAATGTTAAAAGAGCATTAAAGACCCCTGTGATAGCATAGTTTCCAAATAGTATTTCCAAAGACCTTGGGCACTTCCCTGGTGAGAAATGAACTTGAAGGCAAATTGTGAACCTCAGTGTAATAGGTATGTGGTTAGTTGTGTGCTTAGATAAACAAGGCTTTAGCTTAAAAATATCATGACTTAATTATGAGTCTAATGAAGTATCCAGTGTACATGTATCAAATGAAACTTCAGTCAGAAAAAATCCTTCATCATAATAAAGGAAACAAACTGGAGATCTGTCAGTGGTAGATCTCATCATGAAACTTGTCACAAATACCTGGAGAAACATTGGGAAATCACTTGCTTATTGTCTGCTTCAGTTTGCCATTTAAGATGGGGTTAAATATTTCCTTGTCTGGTATGATTTGTCTGGTTTTAATCTGCAAGTTCTTTGAGGCAGCGAAGTCTCAAAGTCTCTGGCTGTGCCTCCCTCTGTCTGCAGAAGACTTAATGAAAATGCAAAATCGAAGCCCTTCTGACAGACAACGAGCAGAACTGGAGGATTTTTAATGATGAAAGATCAATATTAGTGCATCTTTGCAAGTTCTGTCTGCCCTGCTGGGTTTTTAGGGTCATTTAGTAGGATATGTGAGTTGGGATTAATCTTAAGTGCTTTTAGAAAGACAAAAGAAAGGGGATATGGAGTGGCTTAGAATAAATGGATATATTTGTCTCCCCAAACGTGCGTGTGTTCATGGGGTCAGTTTAGTTACAATCAATATTTACATGCCTGTATTTCTCTAAAACATATATATAAATAATTATCATTCTGTATGTGTCCCTTGTATGTGTATGTCCCTGCAGACGTATGAAAGAATTTGTATTTGCACTGATGTTCATTTTTTCCGTTTTCTGAAGAGAACTAAACCTCCTAGGATGGTGACCTGAGGAGTCAGATCCTCTTTGCTGTTGTGTGTCACAGTCAATGCTCTCAAAAAGCACTTCCATTTTGCCAAACTTGTATCTTCAGATCACTCTTACCCTTTGTTTCACATCAGCTCTTCCTTTTTCTTTCCCTGGACTTAGTGTTGCTCTTGAGTAATAAGTACAACATACCTAGATTTTCTGGCCAGATGAGAGAAATGACTTGTTTCTATGCAACAAAAAGTGGGGCCAAGGTTATTTTTTGCTTTTTAAAACCACCAAGCTCTGAGTTCCCGTGTCTCGCTTAAAACGTACTCAATAGAAATTCATGTATGTCACTGGTACCAGGAGAACAGTGCATCTGGAGGTCTTTACTAGCTTTCTGTGTCCAAAAGCAACACTGAAAGAGCTCCAGTTATTGGCCCCATTTTTAGGCTTGGAGCCAAGTCCATATAAGCCATCTTCAGGCAGGGAATTCCTGCACAGCATGTCTCAGCCTGGGCCAGGGGGGGAATTCTGCTATTGGGAAGCAAACACAGTTTCTGACAAAAAAACCCCACCAACTTTGAGAAGACTAAAAATGCAGGTTTTCCAATGTTGTGTTAGGGAAATGGTACTTTCCATATTTTTAAGAAGTGTTTTTACCCGTGTGCTGGAATGAATGGGTGGAGCAGGCGAGGGGCTGCCCGGGAATTCAGTTGCCGAGGCGCGGAGTCGCCACTGTAGGGACTGGAATGAAAGGGCAGCTGTGTTTGTCAGTGAACATTCTTCACAGTGCTTTCCTGTCTCTACAGTGATTGTCAGCCCAGGTTGCACGACCCAGTAAAGCAGGGTGCAGAATGACATGTTCTGTTTTTGTTTCAGAAGCCCGATGTGCGGCTCTCCAGGAGCAGCATCGACCGGGAGGATGGAGGTCTCCAGGGCTCAGTAAGTATGTGTGGGATCTTTTCAGCTCCCAGCTCTTTCTCTGGCTTCCTGGTAGAACATGTTGTGCTCTGTCTTTGATTATGGGAGAGGATTTAAAGTTTTCACTTCATGTTTCCACTGTTATTACATGGTTCTGCCACTTTCCAAGAGGCTCAGCTCCTGTGGGAACAGCAGCCGTGGCAAGCTTGTTCATGCAGCAGTTGAGGGGATTCGGGGTTTGTTGAGTTTTATTTTTTCCCTTAAAGCTGCTGTTGTAACAAATACAAAAACATTTCCATTTTTTCCATGTTCATGTGTAGCATAATTGGGCCTTTTACTTAAAAATGTGGGTAGTTTTCTAAAAGTTCTGTCAACAGGTAGCAGGATTAGAATAACTTTCGCAGTTGTTTTAAATATCTGAAGGGTTTTCTTACAAGGAATGTAAGTGTTGCTGTTGTATTACCAAGAAATCTGTTTGGGGTAAATGATCCACTATGAAACAAATGGCGTAAATCCCATAGCCATTCATTTATTGCCAGACAACAGCTGCAGCTGTGGAATTCTTTCTTACTGGCTTAACTTCTGTCTGTTTAACTAAAAATGTCTCTCCCATTATTTAATTGCCATTGGAATCTGAATCACATTGAATGAAGAGAGGGGAGTTAGTCTAGAGACTGTTAATGATAGAAACCTGGTGCTTCCTCTGCTGTTTGTCCCCAGGTAGCATGTTGAAAAGAGTTCAGTTACTATTTACAGTTCACTTGCCTAGTTCATTTGGGATGCAATTGTAAACTCCTAGTTTGGCTTCAGTGCGTCTTCACTACCTACAAATTCAGGGGCTTGTCCTGCCCTTGCAGCCAAAGCACAGTCATGAATGTGTTGATGACACACTGCAGCATGGCCTCTAGGGACATTCCAGTCTGGAAGCTGCTAGGATTTTTCCCATGAAATTGGAGAAGACTATTAGTTATTGTTATGCCTTTGCTATTGTTGCATCTTGAGCAAATATCACTGCACTCAGGAAATAACCTGGCGATTTGGAAGTCGTGTCAGAGGTTTGATTTGGGTGGCTGTCAGTGGCTTCTTGCAGACAGCTGTGCTCTGTGATTCTAGCATGACTGCCTGGGGTTAAGGATAAAAAAAAAGCTTCCCAGATGAGATAGTATAATTTCACACCCCATTTGAAAAAGTGTGAAGAAAAACATTTAGTGATCATTGACAAAATGAGTTTTAAAAGAGACTCTAATTTGTGGTAACTACATTTCTCATTCCAGAATTTGATTTTGCATTTAATACATTCAGAACATAACTCTTAACTGACTTCATTTGCAGTGGGAAGTATCTAATGCTTTTTGTCAATCTCAATTTCTCATCAAGAGGATGAGAAACAGGCAGTTTATAGGAGAACTAGGATCAAATAATTGCCCAGCATTTCACAGAGGCTTCTGTGACAGTGTCGAGGAAAAAATCCAGTTCACTTAGGTCATTTATGTCTTCCCCACAAAGTGACTTTTTGTTTGATCAGTCCCTGTGGTACTTGGAAGGGTGTTGAGCAGGAAGCACAGCAGCTCTGATGCCTGCTCAGAGCAGCAGCATCTCTGCAGTTCAGGGACACAGGGAGGGAGAAGGAATAAAAACATGATCCTGTTCTTGGATGTGGTGATACAAATGAGAAGTTACCACAGACATTTTACTAGTTCCTAACTGGTGAGCACCTGGCTGTATAAGTTTGGGCACATTCTTTTGACATAGACTTTTAGTTACACAACTTGCTAGAAGTCAAAAGGCAAGAATTGTTTTAGTGGAATTTTACTGTCCTTCCCCTCTTCACTCCTTTCTTGTCCCCCAGGGTTGTCAGATTTGAAATAGTTGGGTTAACAGCACAAATCAAAGTTAATGACATCACTGAGGGTGCTGGCAGAAAACAGATGTTTTTTCTAACTAGAGAGGACAGCTGTGTGACAGTGTGAGGAATCACTGGCCAGTGCATTTCAGAGGTTCATGGTGGCAGCAGAAGAGTCTCAGAACTTTGAATCTCCGGGTACCTGAAAGTGAAGTTTGATTTTTTTTTTTTCAAATGTGCAGTTACAGACTTGAAACAGGCAGGATGAACCTTCTCCTTTATTTCTGCCCATTACATTTCTGCTCTAAAGCATCAGGCTGATAGAATATCACCTGCAAAACTTAAGAACTTCAGATTTCTCCCTGCACAACACATTTTTATGCAACTGTAACCTTCTGAAAGGTGTGCTTTCCGTAGTAAACTGATAGAAATTGGCTTGAAGTAGAGAGGTATGTTCTTATATTGAGGTGCTCAAAACTGAACAGAAGTGAGGCTTCACCAGTGCAGTGTAGAGTGGGTCAGTCCCCAGCTACTCTGTGCTTGATGCACCCCAGGACACACTTGGCCATTTTGGCTGCCAGGACACGCTGCTGGCTCATATTCAACTTATTGTCAACCCAAATTCCCAGATCTCTCTCCATGGGGCTGCTCTGCAGTCTCTCATCCCAGGATTACCCCATTACTTCCTGGTGGAGAATCCTGCCCTTCCTCTTGTTGAATTTCTTACATCTGGGGATTGCCCAGCTCTCTCATCTACCCAGATCTTTTTAAGGCCCCTCTGTACCCTCAAAGGAGTCCACAGCTCCTCCTGGTGTAGCACCATCAGCAAACTTGTTTAATGTGCTCTCAATTCCTCCATCCAGGTCATTTATAAAAACATTAAAGAGCATTGGCTGTCAAATTGAGCACTGGGGAACCCCACTGGTGACTGCCCACCAACCTGATGTAACCCCCTTTACTGAAACTCCCTGAGCCTGACCCACCAGCCAGTTGCTCACCCGGTGTATTATTCCAGAAGGATGCTGTGAGAGACAGTATCAGAAGCTTTGCTAAAATCCAAACCAACCACATCTAGTGACTTCCCTTGGTCTACTAGATAGATGACTTAGTTATAAAAGGAAATCAAGTTGGTTAAGCAGGACTTTCCCCTCCTGGACCCATGCTGGCTATGGCCAATGACTGTGTTGTCTCTCAAGTGTTTTTCAGTAACTCCCAGAATAACCTTCTCCATAATTTTACCAGGCACTGAGGTGAAACTGCCAGGCCTGTAATTATCAGAGTCTTCCTTCTTCAAAATAGAGCAAACATTGCCAACTTCTCGTCAACTGATACCTCTCCAGACTCCCAAGCATGCTGAAAAATAGCAGAGAGAGGTCCCATGACAACATCAGCCAGCTTTTCCAGTGGGATGAATCCCATTAGCCCCCCCAGACTTGTGTTCCTCCAGCTGGAGCAGCAAGTTTCAACCAAGTTGAGAACTGAGTGGGAGTTCATTATCCTCCCAGTCACAGTCTTCCAACACAGACTCATCCCACCAGGTTTTGTTTATGCCAGTGATGTAGCTCTGGGACTGGGCCAGGGCTTCTTGCTCCTCATGTCTATTCCTCCTGCTGTGCACATTTCCAGTGTGCTTAGTACAGTGTGGAGCAGGAAAGACCTCACTGTCACACCATCCCTCTAACACTGGCATGCCACCCCCAAGTGTATCTCCCTTTCCCCCTTCAAACCCAGCTTGAAGCTCTTCCCAAGAACCCTCACCGCCTCCTGCACAAACATTCTCCTCCCCACTGAGACACATGTACCCCCTCTGCAGCTGGAGGGACAGAGGAGCTTGTGCTCCTGATCCCTTAATGAGTCATGCCAAGGCCATGAAGTCTCTCTGGATCACCCTTGGACTTCTTACCACAATTCATTGGTGCCTGCATGAGAAATCAAGAATGGATAATAATCCAAGGGCTGTACCAGGGTGGGGGGGTTTCTCACCACATGTCTAACCCTTGCACTCCCTGACACTCCTCAGCCTACTGACCTACTCCTGGAGCTCTGTCAGTTACCAGAGATGTACCTCTGTGTGGTGCAGCTCCTGGGTCTCCTTAGCTGCTGTGGTGGGAGCTGTGGGCTCCTGGAGGGTCTCTCTGCTGCTTTGGGATTCCCAGTTTGGGAACCCCCTTGTGCATCCTGCTGGAGCTGTTCTGCTGCACATGGTGCTGGCACTGGAGCTGCTCCCTGCACCAACTGAGGTTGGCATGAAGGTTGCATGAAGATAATTACCAAGGAAAGTCACTTCAGTCTA
The DNA here is from genome assembly GCF_000747805.2 of Chaetura pelagica. Lineage (NCBI taxonomy): Eukaryota > Metazoa > Chordata > Aves > Apodiformes > Apodidae > Chaetura > Chaetura pelagica. The sequence goes on from NW_009951940.1 coordinate 1,051,868, forward strand.
TTATTAAATACCTCTAGATGAAGAAGCAAATTGATCTTGGCTAAGAGCTTTGCCACAAAGCCAAAAACCATCTTAGGGATTAGTTACCATTATGGAAATGATTCATCAGTGCAGAAATACCTTGGTCTCCTCATTGTTTCACTGCCATTTGTTCTTCACCACCATCACTTCTACAGTTTGTTCTCTGAATACAGGCTAAAAGTTATTGTGAATGTACCACCAGATTTCATTAGCAAGGGAAGACAGAGTGTAATGCAGAGGCCAGGGCTGTTGTGAAGGATACAAAGGAAGTGAAAAGTCTTTCTTACTGTATAAATAATATACCTGTAGTTAGAAGCTTATCTAATGATTTTTAACTGTAGG
>NW_009951940.1:1052773-1063918 GCF_000747805.2 Chaetura pelagica
AGGGAAATGTTGGGCCACTCTCAGTGGTTGAGATGGTGCTGGTGGAAGTTGTGAGCACTGTGATAACTACTCTAAATGCATATTTTCTTCTGTTTTACCTTGTAGGCTGGTAACCAGCACATATATCAACCTGTGGGTAAACCAGGTAAGCAGTAAATTCACACACTGTTGTCTTGAATCCTTGATGACAAGTCTTCTGTCACCAGTAGTGAACAAAGATTTATGCCAGTGTCTTGATATAAGGGGTGGATTCAGTTCCAGACAACTACACGTGGGTGTTCCATGCACGGTGTGTGCAGATTCCCTGTGCAGTCCCCAGGGATGCAGGGAGTGAAGCCAGGAAGTGTTTCATCATCCACAGGAGGGAAGTGTCTCAAGAAAGCTGAGTCACCCTGCAAGACTTCACCCTGTGTGGAGTTCAGACATGTAAAACAGAAGTAGGCACCTGAGTTTAGGTTTCTCAGTCTCAGAATGAATCACACCCTGGATTTCTGCTGTGGAGAAATCCCATTTTCCCAGACACAGGCAGCATGAGTGGCCCAAAGGGGTGAGCGGCTCTCAGGTCTGGGGTGACAGGTACTCAGATGAGTAACAGTTGCCCCACCAAGGGATTTTTTAGGTATCTCACTAGAGCAGCCACATCTTCAAAATCACAGGAAACCTTGATAAATTCCTCAGCCTTTTCTCTCTGCATTTCTTCAGTAGAAATACAGATTCAAGTGCAGCTCCTACAAACAGTGGATTTATTCTAAGACACATTAGAATCATAGAATCATGAAGGTTAGAAGGGACCTTGAAGATCATCTAGTTCCAACCCCCCTGCCAAGAGCAGGGAACCCTGCCACATAGAATCATGAAGGTTGGAAGGGACCTTAAGGGACATTACGATGTACATCTCTGCTGGTGCAGTAAATCACCTGTAGCCTTTGTACTGCTGACAGACAAAAAAAAGACTCAGCTCTGCTCTGCTGATCCTCTGACATGCAAATTGTTTCGTTACCCAGATCACGCAGCTCCGCCAAAGAAACCCCCCCGCCCTGGAGCCCCCGGCCATCTGGGCAGCCTTGCAAGCCTCAACAGCCCTGTGGACAGCTACAACGAGGGTGTGAAGGTACATTGCTCAGTCTCAAGTGAAATACATTTCAGAAGATGAAAAAGTTGCTGTCCTGAGCTAGTTTGCTGTTCCTGAAGTAGAGACTGTGGAAAGCAAAAGCGACACTAAAGCTTCCCAGATTGATGTTGTCATGAGGCAAACATGCACTGGCAACTCTCTGGGGAAGTGGGGAGTGAACTGGTAGGCTCATATCCTCCCTTACTGTGATTCAGCCTGTTCCTCACCCAGAACCTTTCCCAGATGAGCTTAGTTTTAGCCTGAGGAGCACATGAGATCTCCAAATGGACCTAGTTCCCTGCTCAGGAGGGAGCAAACCCAGGGTTCCCAGTTACTCAGGCAGAGTTATAGTATGGTTAAAATTGGAAGGGACCTTAGAGACCATCAGGTTCCAACTTCCCTGCTATCAGTAGGGACAGCTCCCACCAGACCATGCTGCACAAGGCTCATCCAACCTGCCCTTGGACACCTCCAGGGATGAGGCTTCCACAGCCTCCCTGGGCAACCTGTTCCAGTGCCTTCCTACCCTCATGGTGAAGAATTTCTTCCTAATGCCTAACTTTAATCTCCCCTCTTCCAGTTTTAATCCATTATCCCTTGTCCTCTCCCTTCAAGCCCTTGTCAGAAGCCCCTCCCCAGCTTTCCTGGAGCCCCTACAGGCACTGGAAGGAGCTCTAAGGTCTCCCTGGAGCCTTCTCTTCTCCAGGCTGAACAGCCCCAACTCTTTTTACCTGTCTCCAGAGCAGAGCTGCTCCAGCCCAAACTTTGGTAGTACCAAAGTATCCTGTCCTTGGTCACAAGAGAAGTGGGATGTGTCTGGACTCTGGTGCTCCAAAAAGCTCTTGCTGCAGCACCGAGGCTCCTAAAACCCTACTGGCTCTGGGGAACAAGGAAAGGGAGGAAATGGTGTGGTCAGGGCTGTCTGACCTGTGGTTGAGATACTTTCTAATGTGTTGGTTTACCTCCAGTAAATAGGCAATAAAGCCAGAAATGGAAGTTTCCAGTTCCCTGGCAGAGAGATGCTGCAGGGTGCTGTGAAACACAACGTCCTGTCCCCTGTTGCAGTTGGTGTCAGTGGAACTGCTCCTTAGTATGTCAGTCACATTTTAAATTCAGGCCTCTAGATGTTGTTCCCCTGCCTGTGGGACTCCATGACCTAATCTTGAGGAAGCAAAAACCTGAGTGACCCCAGAGCCTCCTGAGAGGAACCACTGGAGCTATTTGTAATACTAGCAGTTTACAGCAGCTAGATCTAGTAATGGTTGGAGACCCTCATTTCATTAATTTCACCACCTTTGCAGCCAGACAAATACCCCTCCTGCTCCCCTTCTGCCACTTGATGCCATCAGTAGTGCCCGGGGACTGATGTGCTTGTCCTCCAGCTCTTTCCTAAGAGCAGGATCTACACTGGAGCACAGGCCTCTGCAGTTACACCAGGGCACTCCTTGCTGTCCTCCAACAGCTGGTGCCAGTGGTACAGCTCCTCGCAGAAGGAGAAACTCCTACTGACCTCAGCCCTGCCAAGGCTGGGAGTAAAGAACAGGAATCCACGTTGTGGGAGACGTGGCTGTTGTGATCAGTGACATTTTCTTTAGGTGGTTTAAGAAGATACAGAAAAAAACCCCAGTTTGAGAGTGAAAGTCAAAACCTGCCATCAGAGCAATCTGTTCAGCACAAATGGGTCTGCCTGCCTGTCTCTGCTCTCTTGTTCTGAGATTATCAGAATGTTTAAGGACCAGTGTAAGCAGACAGGCAGTGGTGAATTTGAGCAGGATTATTTATTATAAACTGGTGCCTGTGCTTTTCAAGTAGCCAGGCCTCAGAAAATGTCAAAAAGCAGCAATAGATGTGTTGCTAAACTTGGCTTCTCTAAAATGTCCTTTCTAAATGCTTGTACTGGGACGTGAAAAATATTTCCTGAAGTATGTCCTTTTGACAGCAAACCAACCTGGGCAGCCAATGTCATCACTAATAACAAGTGAACAAGAGTCATGTCCTAAATAGCTTCCTCAGTAGAAAAGAAGGACTGATTTGCTTTTTCTACAAGTTTCTTTAAATTGAATTGCTTTATGCCCCTTCAAGAAAACAGCCCATTATTTTTCTGTAGCCTATAGCTTTGTTATTGTCTACAGTCCTAAACTGAAGATGCTTCTGGGGTTCACTTCAGAATCCCTTTTGTGTAGACCCCTTTCACATTCCCAGTGCAGCCTCCCTTTCCTGCAGAACACAAATTAAAATCGGAGGGTTTGAGCTGCTTTGCCCTTAGGAGCCTTCAGGGTATGGACCATGAAATACATGGGTTTCTGTTACTTGCTGAAGTGAAGTCAGGCAGTCACAGGATCATTCTGGTTGGAAAAGACCTTTAAGATCATGGAGTCCAACCATAACCTCACTCTACCAACCATTTACCAAGTCCAATGCATAAACCATGTCCCTCAGCACCACATCCATAGGTCTTCTAAACACCTCCAGGGATGGAGGCTCAACCACCTCACCTGTTCCAGTGCTTAGTTACCAATGAAGAATTTTTTTCAATCTAATCTAAACCTCCTCTGGAGCAACTTGAGCCCATTTCCTCTGTCACTTGTTACCTGGGAGAACAGACCAACTCCCTCCTTGCTCCAACCTCATTTCAGGTAGTTGTAGAGAGTGAGAAGGTCTCCCCTCAGCCTCCTTTTCTCCAGACTAAGCAATCCCAGTTCCCTCAGTCCAGACAAAGAAACTGGTGACTTGACAGTCTGCAGGGCAGTGCTGTTGATGTTGGGCATGAACAAACAACTGAAGAAAAGAGTGTTAAAAGGCAGGTGTCTGTACTCTGGAAATGTTGGACCTGGCTGTAGGAGTTCAGTTGGGTGTAATCCACCTAGAATGGGTTCTTGGCAGTTCTTAACCATGGCAGTGTTATGAGGCATTGCCAGCAAGAGCTGCACAGTTCAACGACCATGTATTTCATATCATGGCTTTTCTAAAGGCTCAGAAAGTTGAACACAACATGTTCTGACCCCAAGCACAGACTGTTGGTGTGCAGGGAGCGGGGCTGCAGAGGACACATCGTTTCTTGCTGTTGCAAAGGCCCCCTCTGCTCCACTCACCACTTTGCTGCTCTCCAGGCTGGCTTGCTCCTGTCCAGCTTTGCATGATTTCTTGCCAGGTGTTCCCTGAGCAGGCAGCATGGGTGCCTGGCAAACACCTCCCCTTCTGCCAGCACACTGGGCTTCCCTAACACCAGGACCAAGAGCTAACAGGAATGACTGCCCCTACTCCTGAGGATGCTTTTTTGTTGCAAGGCTTGTCTTTTTTTAACTGGTCTCTTATTGCTACACAGGTTTTGGGTTTGGTTTGGTTGGTTGTTGGTTTGGTTTGGTTTTTTTTTTTCTGCTGAGTTTTATTAATATTGTTTTTTCTTTTTTTCCCTTCTTTTGGTAAATTTCTTTAACCTCCCCCCACATTCTGCTCAACCATAGCCATGGAGGGTAAGCAGTGCGTGAGCGCGTGTGTACGTGCCCTGTCCCAAAATGTCTTTGCATGTGACTCTGCCAGATGACTGTCTTAACTCCTTCTTGATTTTTGCTGACACCAATTAGAATCACAGCCTTTCCCTGGTGATGGAGACAATTTCAGTGTTCTTTTTCCTGAGCTGTTTTCCAATGGGTAACTAGATTGAACCCCTGTTGTCAGTACCCCCTGGGTGAAATCAACAACGTGGACTCCCCATGCCCTAAATCCTGTGCTCCTTCCTCAAGTTACATCCAAGTATTTTATAGTCCCGTCAGGGTAGTACCTCGGTTGCTTCCAGGGCAACATCTCTAGCTAGGACCAGTAGTAAGAACCAGCAGTAACCCAGTGTGGTGGGCTGAGGTGCCATGAGCCATCTCAGATCAGCAGGGTGAACAGCTGCTGTGTGACCAATAATCCATTTGTTAACCTTTTGCTCCCTCTGAGTGCTTGCTTGGACATCCTTGGCCATCCTGGGGAACTGGGATGCTTGTAGCTACAGGTCAGGAGCAGAGATACTGAGGAAGTTTTCAAAGTTTGTTTTCTGACCCAGGATTATTTCAGCCTGTCTTGGATCTCACTCCAGTCAGATCTGACTCCATGCAAGTTTTGCATGTGTGAGGATTACAGGTTTTTTAACTGACTCTGGTTTTATTCTCATCTGTTGGAAACAAACTGGATGAAAACCTTTGGGGTTTCCCACCTGTGCTGGTGACACCATTTTAGTTCATCTACTGTGAATTTTCACTAACAAAACAATTGTGTTTTCTGCAAAATTCTCTCTTTACTCTGTCAGTAAGTTAACAATGTGCTCTGGTGTTGTTTTGGGGCACAAAACAACTTTCTGGAACGAGGGACCTGTCACTTGTTGTGCCTTAGATGTGCCAAGGACTCTGTCCTCCTCGTTCCTCTAATTCTTCTAGTCTCTTTTGTGGGAGTTATACCAGAAGCTCTTCAGGGAAATCCTAGTAAAAATCCTTTAGTATCCACTTCACAGATCAGAGTCAGTCAGAAGAACTACAGGAAATTCTTTTAGCCCTGGGAGCAAGTGTGTTCAGCCAGGACAGGGCTCCCAGCGGGACCAGGGTGGGGATGTTGTGAATTGGGAGACTTTCCCGGAGCTTAGGAAGCTGCTGAGCCCCATCTGCTGGGGGACAGGAGGTGAAACAACTCTTCTCTGCTTCCAGATCCAGCCGCAGGAGATCAGCCCTCCTCCCACGGCCAACCTGGACCGCTCCAATGACAAGGTCTACGAGAACGTGACGGGGCTGGTGAAGGCGGTGATCGAAATGTCCAGCAAAATCCAACCAGCTCCCCCCGAGGAGTATGTGCCCATGGTAAAGGTAGGGAGGCAGTGCCTGAAACCAGTGGCTGGTTTCTCTCCTGAAGGAGTTCTCCTGTGTGAGGTCTTCAGGTGATGCAGGAGAAGCTTTCTGGGAAGCTGGAGGTAGAAGAGCTGTTTGTGGGTCAGGTAACTTGTGATCAGAGGGCCAGAGCTTTGGATGCTGTTAACTGGATGGTGGGAATGGTGCTTTTCTTCCCCAGCTTGCCTGTGCTAGCCAGGGGCAGTGGCATGTGCAGTTTTCTCTGCATTTCACTTATTAAAAAAGAAGGGGGTTTTAATTAACCCTCTGGCATTTTGTTTTTATGGTGAAATATGGGATTTTAAGAGGGGTTTTCCAAGTCCCTCAGCCGCGTCCTAACTCCCTTCTCACCCAGATGAGGGATGCAGCCAGTCAATTGCTTCTTGCACTCCAGCTACAAGTCTCTCATCCATTCATTCCAAGTTTCTAAAGTTTATTTTCTGAATTGATATTTTTTCTCAGGAGGTTGGCTTGGCATTAAGAACCTTGCTGGCAACAGTAGATGAGAGCCTGCCAGTGCTTCCTGCCAGCACCCACAGAGAGGTACGTAGAGCTCCACTCACCTGCTGCTCAGTCATGACATTTCAGGTTGGCTGGACATGATTTGGCTCTTTCTTTTCTGCACATGTATGTTTTCACTCACTAAGCAGGATGAAATCTCAGGTTATAATTCTTCTCTAATAAATTCAAACTCCATTTCTTTGTGGACGTAGGCTGAAGTGTAGACACTTAAAACTGGATGTAATTGAAGAGGACTTGACACATGGAATCCAAGAATGGGTTGGAAGGGACCTTAAAGATCATCCAGTTCCAACCTTCTGCATAGGCAGGGACGCCTCCCACCAGCCCAGGCTGCTCCAAGCCCCATCCAACCTGCCCTTGAACACTTCCAGGGATGGGGCAGCCACAGCTTCCCTGAAGAACCTGTTTCAGTGTCTCACCACCCTCACAGGAAAGAATTTATTCCTAATGTCTCACCTAAATCTACACTTTTCCAGTTTTAATCCTTGTCCTCTCACTACACACCCTTGCAAAAAGTCCCTCCCCAGCTTTCCTGTAGCCCCTTCAGGCACTGAAAGACCACTGTGAAGTCTCTCCAGAGCCTTCTCTTTGTGTTTACACAAACTTAGTGCAAGTTTAATCTTTCACTAAACTACAGCTTGTACACAAAGTCATTAACCAGGTGCAAGTGAAAGGTGTTAATGAGATATCCCTTAAGAACCTAGTTCTGGATGAGAAGCAACTGAGATCTTTCAGTGAAGTTCATGGGTCAGGAGCAAGACTTTTTTCCCCCAAAACCTTGAACAAGTGTGATAATGAGAAAGCCAGAGCATGGATCAGTAAGTGCCAGCTTAGAGAATCACAGAATGGTAGGGGTTGGAAGGGACCTCTGAAGATCATAAGGTCCCACCCTCCTGCTGCAGCAGAACACCCAGGGCAGGTCACACAGAAACAAATCCAGACAGGAGGAGACTCGACGACCTCTCTGGGCCCTGTCCCAGGGCTCTGTCACTCTCACAGGAAAGAAGTTTCTCCTCATGTTGAGATGGAACTTCCTCTGTTGTCACTTGGTGCCCCCTCATCCTATCACAGGGCACCAGTGAAAAGAAACTGGCCCATTCTTGACACCCACCCTTCAGATATTTCTAGACATTAATAACATTCCCTTTCAGTCTTCTCAAGATTAAACAGCCCCAGATCTCTCAGTTTTTCCTCACAAGGCAGGTGTTCTAGTCCCTTAATCATACTTGTAGCCTCTGTTGGAGTCTCTCAAGTAGATCCCTGTCCCTCTTGAACTGGGGAGACCAGAACTGGACACAGCACTCCAGGTGGGGTCTCACTAGGGCAGAGTAGAGGGGAAGGAGAACCTCCTTCCATCTGCTGGACACACTCCTCTTAATGCAGCCCAAGGTACCACTGGCTTTCTTGGCCACAAGGGCACATTGTTGTCCCATGGATAACTTGTTGTCCACCAGGACTCCAAGGTCTTTCTCCACAGAGCTCATCCTGCCTCACTCTGTGGTTCTGCTGAGGTACCTGTATCTTGCCTTCTTGACCTCTTGTCTCTCATATTTTTAGAGCTACTTTTATGGTTCAGAGCTACTTTAATAATAGTAATGAGCGATGGCAGGAGGGACCTGGGAACCTGTCCCAAAGGTAACTCTCAAGGTGCAGGTTTAAAAGCCACTAAATTTTGGTCTTGATGCCATTGAAGAGTGGTTGGCTCAGCAGCTGACTCTTGATCTCCACACAGCGTGGAGCAGCAGGTGATGAAATTCCCTCTGCTCCACCTGGTGCCCACAGAGCAGCCCTGGCTTCCCTGGGCAGCCTCAGGCAGGGGCTGCTGAGGGAGGTTGATGGGGCTATTGCTCCCCAGGGTCACTGCTGTGAGTGACTTGGAGCTGGTGGAACTTTCTTGTTGCAGATTGAGATGGCCCAGAAGCTGCTGAACTCGGACCTGGCTGAGCTCATTAACAAGATGAAGCTGGCCCAGCAGTACGTGATGACCAGCCTGCAGCAGGAGTACAAGAAGCAGATGCTGACAGCTGCTCACGCCCTGGCCGTGGATGCCAAAAACCTGCTGGATGTTATTGATCAAGCCAGACTGAAAATGATCAGCCACCCCAGGCCACACTAGGCACCCAGGGCAGAGTCTCATCGGCCTGTCTGAGAGTTCTGCTTGCAAAAGGATGTTCCTTCACCTTCTACCAGCAGTGAGGAGGAACCCCGTGTAGTCCTGGCTTTCCAGCGCCTCTTGCTTCAGCCCGACCGACGTGACAGCTGTTGGTTTTCTCTCTCATCACTAAAGTTTTTATCCTGAAGCCAAGCTGGTCTGGGAGTCTCACAAAAAAAAAAGAAAAAAAGTGGCATTATCACAAGATGAAGTTTGTACAGAATTCCTGGGGAAAGGCAGAGCTATGGAGCACACTTGGGTTTCACACCGTCGCATGGGACACGCTTCGCCTAGAGCTGCCACGGTCTCGGAGCCAAAACTGTTGGAGCAGCAGGTGGGAGAAAGATATTGTGAAGTGAAGAATTCGGGGAAACCTCAGGGCTGAGAATTCTTGCCCACAGTATATGAACTATCCAGACTGGAATTTTTTTTTTTTTATTAGAACACTTAACGTCGCAATATGCTAATCACAATTTACAGAGAAAGAATAAAAAAAGCTATATTTTCAAGACTTCAAGTCATTTCAAGACAAAAAGAAACTAAAAGCCCTCTTCATCTTCCTGCCTTTTACTTTTATGTGAATGTGTGGAGCATTTGTTTGGAAGTAGCTGTAGAACTCAACTGAAACCTCTCCTCTTTTTTTCCACCAGAATAACGTGCCAGTTCTTTTGTAGCAACGTTGTTTTCCTTGGAAGCAAAAAATGCTGCTTTGTACCAGAGCAATTCAGAGCTGCATTTAGAGGAGTTCTGTAACCAGTCATGTCCCCCCATTTTTATATAATTTATAAGGACAGATTAAAGCCATGTGGAATATTTTAAACCCACTGTAGTTAACTAACCCATCCTTTTGTCTATCTTGCCTGGGAGGAGTTACAGTAGAGCAGTGTAATTAGATTTTTTTTTCCTTGGTTTTCCAGTTATGCCATCTGTTCTGTTAAAATAAAAAACCACACTCCCTTTTTGCTGTTGAGGGATATAAATTATTCTCAGGAAGAATATAATGAACTGTACAGTTACTTTGACCTATTAAAAAGGTGTTACCAGTGACCTTCTGGCTGTATTTTTTTGTGTGTGTTGTGTGTGCACTGCGGAAGAAACCACTGTCAGGTTTTCTCTGCTTGGAATTTTCCCCCCATCCTATAATCCACAAGTTTCTGTTTTCACTTCTGCAGGACTTAGGGTGCAACATGAAGCAGCCAAGGAGGAAATCCAAGATTTAAGGTCTCCCAGAAAGCAGCTTTTCCTCCACCTGTTGAGCACAGGAACAAGTCAAGTGTTTCCCTCCAAGTGATTCCTAATGATTTGGTGTCGCTCCCTAACAATCCTTTACTTTTTAAAGCCAGTTTTCCTAGGGGAAGGCTTCAGAAAGCACGGGGTGGGGGGGGAGGTAAGGAAGATAGTAACTGGGCACTTGGCAGGGACTGTTTTGACACCCGAGGTCTCAGCAGCAGCTTGCACAGACAATTCTTTCAGAAAAGAAACAAGCTCCAGCTTGTTTCCATCTCATTTGGGAAGCTGGGGCAGTGCAGAGTGCACCCCTGGCTGGGCTGGATGTGGGACAACCTTCCTGCACAACTCTGGGTTCTCCTTGCACTTTTCAGCCTTTGGCTACTGCCCAGTTTTCATGGAGTATTTTAGAACATAAAGATCCCTCACCTCACAGTTGCTCTGAGAAGCAGCCTGTTAAAGCTATTTTAGGAATACACACACACTTCACCCACCCTTCAATGCAGTTTTTCAGAGATCACCCCCCCCCATTATTTTTTTTCCTGGAGAAGAATAAAAACACACCCCTCAACCCCTAGGACTCTGCTTTTAAAGGCACCAAGAACCCAGAGGGGAAGCTGGGAAGCCCCAGAACAGACACAGCAGCAGTTTGAGCCCCTGCAGGATCCCAACCATCCCTCATCCGCTGCCCTCCACACACATCCACACAAGAGACAAGGAACTGTTCTTTATTAGACAGGTACAAAAATACTAGTCAAAAAGACCAAAGCCCATGTCATCATCAGATTCCTCTGATTCTTCCTTCTTTTCCTCTTCTTTCTTCTCCTCAGCTGGAAAAGGAGAAAGGAATCAGGGTAAGTCACACACCCCAGGACACTGGACATACAGTGACTAACACTGAGCAGCAGGACCTGAGCAACCCTAACAAGCTGAGCCAACCCCCCAAGGAAAACAGTGTCTCCACTGCTAGGAAAGTAGGTCTGAGCCTTCAAAGTTCATTCCTACCCAATCTAAAAAGCTCCAGAAAGCAGGTGCTCTCCCTCAAGCCATGACAAGGAGATGAGATACAGGAAAATCAGATTTCTGAGGTAACACTAGTCCTGTACAGACTCCAGGTGCCATTCCAGCCTGTCTTCATGTGAGGGTCAGTTTTGCTCTAGGACACCCACATGTATCCTACCAGCACAAACCACGTTAAAGCTGCCAAGGGGAAGAGCTAATCCCTGAGCTGACAACCAGCGGTGTCTTTCAGGAGGCAGAAGCCACTTACCAGG
>NW_009951940.1:1064960-1070672 GCF_000747805.2 Chaetura pelagica
TCCCGGCCCCGCTCCCGGCCCCTGGAGCTTCTCCCGGCCCCTCCGCTGCCTCCTTCCCCCCGAACAAGGCCCCACAATACGGAACATCCGCTGCCGCAACGTCTCGTCCCTGTGTCAGGAAGGGCTCCCGGGCCTCCCACGGAGAGACGAACCGGAGCTGTTTGCCTTGGCAGATGGAGCTGGGGGTGCGTGTGGAGGCTTTGCCGAGAGAAGGGAGCTCCCTGCAGGCAGCGCTGGGTGAATCGAGGCGGTTCTTTAAGGGGTTCCCGCCGGAAACGCGCGATTCCCTGTAACGGGCACAAAAAGGGAAGGGTGAGGGGCAGGACGAGCCGTCTGTGAGAACCTGACACGCTTCCCGGCTTCTGCAGAGCTCTGTAGCCGTGGGAAACTCCAGCGTGTCGCTCCGGGAACAATAACCAGGTTGCGGAGAATAATAATCTGGTTTTATTCCTGTGCATCTGGTGGGCAGCAGCACTTGCTCACAGCCCTGGGACACGGGGTGGATTTAGACCTTTGAGAAGGTGCCTCCCATCAATTGTCCTCTGTCTGTTGCCCTTCCAGCTAATGAAGTGCCCTTCTCCTTGTGGCCCAGGTGACAGTGACATCGACAGGCTTTTCAGCTGAGGCCAAATGAAGCTGCACCAGCCCAGTGTGTTTTTATTTTACAGGGTGACTTGGCAAGGTGGGCATATTGGTTGTTCCCTCAGAAAGACAGGGTGTTGGTTGGAGCATGAGCAAACAGTTACATTGGGTAAACACTGAATCAGAACATTCCTCACCAAAACAGAGCTTTAGTTTCTGTTTATCCACCAACTTCCAGACAAAGGTGAAGTTACTCTTAAGAGCGTGTCTTTCAGAATGTGGGTGATGTGAGCTGATCCACAGTGGAGTGGCTGGTCTTGATGCACAGGAAGGTTTCCTGAGGCAGGGAAATGCCAGGGCAGTGGGGAGACCCAGCAGGAGCTCTTTGGAGAGATGCTGATGGGGCCTGGGCGTTGCCAGAACACCTCCCACCAGACCAGGTTGCTCCAAGCCCCATCAACACTGCCAGGGATGGGGCAGCCACAACTTCCCTGGGCAACCTGTGCCAGTGTCTCACCACCCTCACACTAAATAATTTATTCCTAGCATCTCAAGTTTGTTCATGAGCAGTTTCAAGCACAGTGTTGGCTTCCCTTGGTCTTCTTCTTGGAAAATACTTACTTTATCCCCAGCTGGGTTTTCTGGTTTTGTTGGGTTATTTTCCTGATCACTGGGTTATTACAACAAAGAATGAAACTTTCTACTTAAAACCGAAGTGCCCAGACATACCTAACGTGTCCCCAGTAGGTGGTGCTGCCTCTTTTTCTTGGTGTTCAGTTACTGTGTTGCTGGCTCTGGTCACCTAGAAAAGTTGGGGCTTTCTTGAGTGAACTGAAGTTAGTAATCTAATAATAATAAATACTTTGTTTGGCTTGATTTTTTTGGTTTTGTTTGTCTTTTTAATAAATAAGTGTTGCAAGTAATTTGGTAAAGGAAATCAAGTGTGGCTGTGTAGCTTAGTAATTAAGACAGTCATCTGGTTGTGGAGGGACCAAAATCAGGTTTTGGTCCCTTTGCCACAGATTGTGACTAAATCAGTAACATTAAATAAACAGTTCTCAGAGAGGGGACCAGGATCCTCAGTCTTTGTAACCACATCAGATCATGGTCATGGTCTTCACTTATGTTCTGATCTCCCTCATTTTACACCCAAAGCAGAACATGGAACATATGAGCAGTCTAATTCACACACCCAGGATGACACCTTAAACTTCAGGTGAAAGGTGGAAAATGTCAACTCAGAACTCCTTGGAGTTAAGAATGAAATTTACATCCTTTTGCTCTGAGTAAATATTTTTTTTTGCCGCTGTGTCATTGTTACCAAGGGGAAAAAGACATGAAGAAACTGTTTTTTAAAAAATTAATCTGGTTTAAAAACTGAAGTGTTGCTACTTAGTGAGATCAATGTATCTTATCTCATCAAAAGAGCAGCCATATAGTTTGTCACTAGCCTATCTGAATACAAAACATTTACCCTTGATTGCTGCTTCTGCTAATAAAATATTTTTAAAAGCAGTTCCTAAAAGATGTGGAGAATGGCCCATCCAGTCCATGACAGACACAATCTTTCCTTCCAAAATTATTAGAACATGCTCATTTTTTCAAAAAAGTAATAAATTGTTCCTTGAGGGGTATCAGTTTTGGGAAAAGTCCACTTGAAATCCAGCAGTTACAATAGATATTGTGTCCAACTCAATTTTTTCTTCTAAGAAACCTGATTTCAAGTGTTTAAGCAGTTTTTCTTATACTACTGTAGTGGTGTTAATATTGCATGTAAAGAGCATATATAAAAGAAGGCTTTATAGAGATTTCAAACCAAACCTTTTCAAATACTGAGTTCTTTTTTGAGTGAAATTGCCTGCTAGGAGTTAATTAGACTTCATGGTGCTCCCAACCATGCTCAGTGACAGAAAGCATGAGAAGTGAAGCAAGTGACATGGCCCAAAATGAAGGTGTGTCCTGTCACTTCAAGAGCAGAGATAGAAGGGAGCTGTAACTCCCAGAGGTGCTGCTGGCATGAGAACAGCCTGCAGGAGCAGCATGACTTCTACATCATAGAACAGTGTTTCAATACAACCCTTTAATGTATTGTTCAACTGATTGTGCAAGTCTGCCATCGTGTACACACAGCAAGAAACCCTTTTTGCTTATAAAGTGCTAAATCCACAAAAATCAGCTTTAAATCAATACCAGTGTATTGTACTGTGGGATGTTCCAGCAGTAACTGCTGATTGTGGGATCTCTTGTTTTCTGGGGAATTTCTGAAATCAATTGCAGAGGGTCCTGTGGAGAGGGACCCACTGAGAGAAGTGTGGGATATTTGTTTGTTGTTTTGTGAAACCTCCCCTTATATTTCACCTCTCTTCTGTGGCTTGTTAGCTTCTTATTTTCAAACTACTACCAGAATACCTTCATAATATTATTTTTTTTCCTTTTGCCATTATGTGAAGTATCCTATGAAGTTCCAGCTGGGTACATCCCCTCACCAACCATTGCTTTCAGAGCAGGATTTCCCAAGCAGAATGAGGTGGGAAGGTGGGACAGAACTTTGTGTCCATGTGTCCAACAGTCAGTTCGGGTTTGGTCCTTCCACAGGCCAGTTAGGGTGATTTTCCTGGAAGTCCACGTGTCTAAAACATGATCTGATGGATGTTAGCTTCAGTGCTGCTAGTCTGGGTGACCAAATTAGCCAAGTGGACTTTTATAGAAACCTCTCAGTGTGCTTTTATGCTCTCTTGTACTTGAATCCAGAAGGCATGGTGGTGTCTGTGATGTTAGAAGGAGTTATCTTCCTCATCAGACTGAAGGAATTGATTGAAATACAGTATCAAAAAAATGAGATGTTCGTTCAGAGACTGCATGGTTTCCCTGTTATCTCAGCATTTAGCACTATCTAATATAGCAGAAAGGCCAAAATTGCCTCAAATAGCTCTCTCCTGGCTCTTAGTTTTGGATATTCTTCCTTCCCCCTCCCTCCCCCATTTCAGCCTCTGGTAAGGTTACATAGCATAAACCAGAAATTAGTGGTGGTTTTGTAAAAATGTTATCCAGTTCCTCTCACAGAGGGGAAAACAACAACCCTTTTGACTGTTCTCTTGTTTGTATTTTGCTAGAGCTACTTGGCTTGACTCTAGAACTAAAACTGATCCATTATTTTGTCCTTTATTTGTTTATAGTTGCCGGTAAATCTTTACTTTCCAGCAACTTGAGGAGCTTGGAATGCAGACAAATCCCAAGTCATGCCAATGGAAACTCTAAGTGGTGACAATGGTTTTCAAAAACTGTACACCTGGAGTGGAAGCTGAGCTGTTAATTGCAACCCTTGAATATCTACAAGTATGATGCAGAGGAAAGAGTAAATACACAGCTGATGTCACTTGGGAACAGTGAGATGCTTCTGTATCACTTCAAATGTGGACAAATTTGACAAACCAGACGAGCAGTATGTTCACCTCATCCTTTGACTGAGGAATTCAGTTGATGTTGAAGGAGCTCGACTTGTTCTGGGGTGCAACTGTAGTATTTTTTTAAAAAAAGGCTTCCACATCAAGATAGAGCATGTGAATGGAAGTACGGATCACAGATGCTATTACACAATTGTGTAGGTAAAACTTCCTGGTGGAAGTCAGCATCATTGACTTGCTCTTTGTCTGCTTAGCAGGTTTAAGATGTTTTTTTTCCTACTTTCTCCTCCTGAAAGGAGTGAGATTATAAAAGGGCAACAGTTCCTGCAGGATTCCTCATCACTGATGCCTCCTGGGTCTCAGTGCATCACATTGTGCCTCTTTCACATGATTGCTAGCTGGTGTTCCCCTGTACTGAACTCTATGTACGTACAGCCAGAGATGATCTGGTTGCACAGACCAGGTACCACACCACAGCTGGGTTTCATAGATACAATAAAAAGGCATTTGTGGCGTGGAGGTGTGAGATCCATGATCTGAGGTTTTCACAGCATCGTTGCCTTTGGCTCAGGGTGTTGGGGGGAGAAGCAGTGAAAGAATCCAATCCAATTTTCAAGTAAATGGGCCATTCAAGACCAATCAGTATGTGTAATATTGATGTCATTCCAGCACCCCTTTTAAACCCCAATAACTAGGCAGCCTGCTTTGCAGGGGAGGTAGTGCAGAGCTAGAGGCATTCAGCGTTTTCCTGCGTGCCCCGGAAAGGCAGAGCTAGTCTCTATAGTCCTGGAGGCAGCTTTTAGTTTGACTGCTGGTGTGGCACCTGCCTAAGGGAAAAGGCTTGGTAAAAACAAGCCATGATTCATCTTGGTGGGTAACTCCAGGGCCTGGGAAGGTTGGTGTTTGGTTGGCCCCTGCAAGCAAAGGAGCAGCGCAGCGTGCGTGGGGACTGACCTGACAGCAGGGCGGAGGGGAAGCTGTTCTGACCCAGCCGAGGGGATTCCTGCGGGATCCCCAGGAGAGGGGGATCCCAGGGGAGTGGGATCCCCAGGAGAGCGGGATCCCCAGGAGAGGGGGATCCCAGGGGAGTGGGATCCCCAGGAGAGCGGGATCCCCAGGAGAGCAGGATCCCAGGAGAGGGGGACCTCCAGGGGAGCGGGACCCCAGGAGAGCGGGATCCCCAGGAGAGGGGGATCCCAGGGGAGTGGGATCCCCAGGAGAGCGGGATCCCCAGGAGAGCAGGACCCCAGGAGAGCGGGACCCCCAAGGGAGCGGGATCCCCAGGAGAGCGGATCCCCAGGAGAGCGGGATCCCCAGGAGAGCGGGACCCTCAGAAGAGTGGGATTCTCAGGAGAGCGGGACCCTCAGAGGAGCAGGATCCCCAGGGGAGTGGGATCCCCAGGAAAGCGGGATCCTCAGGAGAGCGGGATCCCCAGGAGAGCGGGATCGCGGGTCCCCAGGAGAGCGGGAGCCCCAGGGGAGGGGGATCCCCAGGAGAGCGGGATCCCCAGAAGAGCGGATCCCCAGGGGAGTGGGATCCCCAGGAGAGCGGGATCCCCAGGAGAGCGGATCCCCAGGAGAGCGGGATCCCCAGGAGAGCAGGACCCTCAGGAGAGTGGGATCCCCAGGAGTGCCAGCCGGCCGGGCAGTGAGGAGCGGGCCCCTCAGGACAACCGGCCGCTGCTTCCCGCCCAACGCGGGCAGGAGGAGGCAGGGGAGGCAGGGG
>NW_009951940.1:1072845-1097921 GCF_000747805.2 Chaetura pelagica
GGCGAGGGGTCCCTTCCCGGGGCTGTGGGCGTCGCTGCGGGGGCGGTGAGAGGTGGAAAAAAACCCCCCCTTTTTCCCCCTCTCCCCTTTCCCGGGCTGTCCCCCTGGGCTGTGCGGGACGTGCTGCCTTCCCCGGCGCTGTTCCTGCCAGCTCAGCCTCCTGCTGGCAGCGCCGTGTGAGCTGGGGTCTCCATTTCCTCCCTCCCGGATCCTCGCCTGGGAAGCCCGTGGCGCCGGGCACGGGGGTTTGGAGGCCGCTCTGTTCGTGCTTGGCTCGTTTGTGTTGGGTCAGAGAGGGCGGTAAATCTCTCCCAGAGGTCGGGCTGAGGAGCTGCTTCACGAGGTGTCTTCGGTCTCTGTCCTGCAGTGAAATGTGTGAGCAAAGCGAAGATTCCAAAGGTTACCAGCTCGCTGAGGGACGTTTAATATTGTTCAGGGGCGAGACAGGTTAACACTGTTGCAGGTTGTGTACTTAATATGGGGCTATTTTTTTCTATCTAGTGTTTCTTCAGGCTTTTTCTGCGGTGAGGGTTCTTTTCTAATCTAGAAACTATGATGTTGGGGTGACTGGTACCTAGTTTTCTTACGTAAAAGTTTCAGAGTAAGTGGAACTTTATGTCACTCTTCCCAACAATGCATAAAATCTTTTCCTTCAGAAGGGTGACCTATCAGAGTGCAGTGAAATGTAGGACCTGCAGCTGGGAGATCTTTTGCTGCATCTGTTATGAATGCTTGTACTCCTGAGACCATTCACATCTTAGGATCCACAGTTGGGTGCTGACCTTATTATTTTTGGTCTGCTTTGATTCTTTTGAAGGGACAGGAATCAGGAAAGACAATCTGGATTGTTGCTTTCCTCTTAGAGGACGACTCCTCTGGTTTTATTTTCTTGCTTTTCTTTCAACAGTGGCCTTTCTACAAAGGCCTTTACTGGACACACCAGGAGGATGGGTCTCTGCAGCTATGTGTATCCAGGCTGATGTTCAAGGTTCTGCTTTTGTGTGTAACATCAGTTACACATTTTGGTACTGGTCACTGTGGATAACTGTTGATGGCTTCGTTTGGTGGTTTTTAGTGTCAGGCTGTCTTGCTCAGGCATGCTTTCAGTTTCCAAGTATTGATGGTGCTCACATCGTGCTGTTGCTGCTGAGGCTGTTACATCCACTTCCTATTGATGTATCTTTTCAGAAGCTGTATGTAAGGAACTAAATCATTGAAAATATTACCAGTGGATGGGCTGAGAATAGTTTTACATGTGGGAGTCACTCTACCTTCCTTTGTTTGCTCTCTGCCTGATTGTACCACTCTCCTTTTCACTCAGAATGATCTTATGGCACCCACGTTGGTGGCTGCTGTTTACCATGATCTGTGTCTAAGGGTATTTTCCCCTTACTGGAACAGCCCTCTCTCAGTTTCGGGCAGTTGAAAGAACAACCACTATACTTCTACTGAGTCCCTTGCTACATATTATTGGTGGTGTCTCAGACTCCTGCTGTTTTGTCCCCTCCAACCAAGCTCATCTTCCGTCTTGTTTACTTCCTAGTTTATCTCTGTGGCTCAGCCCTTTCCCCCCGTGCAGAGCTGGGCAGTGGCAGCGTCTGCTCTGTGGTATGAGCTGTGAGTTGTTCCCCACATCTTGAGGCTCTCTGTTTCCTTCCTGTGAAATCATCCACAGAGAGAGCCTGAGCAGCACGGTGGCTTCTAGCCGTCCAGACGGCTTCCTGCTCCGCACTGAGTCGTGAGGCAGGACGTTGGAATCGGATTTTTTTAAGAGAGCGTGGCTGTGCTGTGAACCACCCTGGAAACAGTGACTGTCTGCAGCATGCCTGGTTGTCTTGTGTCAGGCTGCGTGTGGCCTGCCAGCTGCCAGGGAAAGTCCCCTTCCACAGGTTAACCTGATACCTGTAAAATGAATGCACACTGAAATCGTGTTCTGAGGAGTGAGCACCGAGCGTGGTTTTACAACCATTCCCCGAGCCTCAGCTGCCAGGAGTGCAGCACTCCAGCCTCTACATGTCTGTCAGCACATCCTTGACACTGCTTAAACGCTCCATTCATATCTCCTGGAACTTGGATCTTGCTGTTGTTGGCTTCTCCGGTGCGTACGAGCTACTTTGCTCTTCCAGCTCCCGTCGCCAAACTGGACACCGCAGCCAACCCTGTTCTGAGAGTGCCTTTGTTGCTGGCCTCCTGCCAGTGTAATCGATCAATTTGCCACAGGGTTTGCTATTTTAATCTGAAATCTTCTTCTGGAAACAGTATAAAGGAAGTTAGCAGGCCGTATCTGACTAATTTCAAAAAATTGCTGCTGAACGTGGAAACTTTGTTCAAACATGCTGTTACATCAGGAGTAAGATGGGGTTTTTAGTACAAGAAGCAGACATCACAAAATCACTGTTTTCATGCTTAGGAAAGCTATGATCCTTCTTCCCAAATACTGTTTGAGTTCCTGACTTCTTACTGAATTTGCTGAAGTGTTGTGGCCACATTCTTTTTCTGCCTTCAAGAAACTATGAAAAGTAAAACTTCTGAAAAGATGTTAATTTTTTTTTTTTTTAAAAAGTTTGATACCTCTACATTTTGATGTATCCTTTTCTAGGAGGACAGAAAAATGTCAAAGTAGGATAATAAAAACACTGTCATTAAGTTTCAAGAATTGATTAAAACTTGCATAAACTTCTGTGATTTGCACTGTTTGGTATTCATGTACTTACAAAGTCTAAACTTTACACACTCCAGATTTTCCATTTAATCTTTGAAGGTTATTTGATTTTTGCCTGCTACTCAAGGTCTTAATTTGTTGTTGAAGGAGCAGTTGTTTGAAAAAGTGACTTGGTGGGGGGGTTATGGCTTTGCATGTAAAATAAACTTTTTCCTAGCACATGAACCAGCTTTGAGCCCCCTGTATCAAACTAGTGAAATTGAGATTAATTTCTCACTCATCCATTCAGCTCTAAGTTACCTTTTTAAAATTGCTAATAGACTGTTGAAACTTTTAGGTCTTTCTTGTGTTTCATTGTGTGGATTTGTTTTTAACTCCCATCTATTTTCTTGAAGATAGGCAGTGGCTGCCTGTTGCTTCTCCACACTCTTTAGCCCTGAAATGTGATGCAGGAAAGGGGTGTGCTCCTGCTTTATGTGGGGTAGTAGAAGTAGCAACATCTTCCTCTGATGGAATTTAACTCCACCTGCCTCCTCTTAGCTCGTGCCACAGTGGCAGCAAGAACTTCTGTGTACCTGCTATCAAGGGTCTGCTCTTACCTTCCTAGAAAGGCTTTTTGAATTCTTTCAGGAATGGATCTGGATTTGCTCTTACTGTTCTAGCTCTGTTGGTAACGCAGAGTTGCCCAGTTTCTTTGACTTAATTTTTAGACAGTTAATTGTGTTCAAACTCATTGTAAGCTGCCATTCCTGGAAGGGGAAATGGGAACTTAATGTGCAGCTTCAGCTCTCTTTTCTTTTTTGGGTGAGAATTCTTTCTGAAGTTTAAACTGCACTCCACAACGTTGCAACCTACAAAATGTGGTTTAACTTTTTCAAGCATGTTGCTGTCACAGCCAGTACGTTTTCCTAAGGAAGAACAAGACTGCATTTTATGATGTTGTTTTCAGCTAGCTGTGTAGTCTTAAGGTGGCTGAAAGATGAGGCAGTCTTTTGATGAAAAGATAATTGATGTTGTCACAGTGTGAAATAAACTTTCGCTTTTCCTTAGTGAACTATATGAAAAGCAAAACATTTCAGCAGTGATTCATTTTACTGGCTCTGCAGTTACAAGGGATTTGTATGCTTAGTTTTCCTTTGTCTTGAAATTTTTCACTTTGCAGAATTGTCATGTGCTCATATATATTTAGTGGTGTGTTGTAATGTATTAGAGAGTCAGAGGAACAGCTAAGCTTCCTGAGCTTCCAGGAAAGAACCACTCTCAATTTCTGCACCCTCTCCAGCGCTGCTGTCACCACCAGTCTTCCTCTGTTTCACAGAAGGGTGGGAAAGGGAGTTAAATGCTTTAATTCTGTAAGAGAACACGTGTCTTAGCTTATCATGCAGTGGTCTGCTCTTATTTTGAATGGTATCAAGAGGAAAGATTTTTCCATTTCAAAAAATAGCCTTTCTAAATACTTTTGGCCTTTTAAAAATTGTAGGAATCAACTCGATGAGCAGGGTAAACTTCTACTGAATTGGCTTTGCAAACATAGACAGTTCTAACTAATTAGGAGCTTTACATGCTGAATGAAAGTCTTGTTGCTGTCAGTGAAGCATGTGCTGATAATAGCTTCACAAAACTTGTAAGACTTGTCAAAATTTTGTTGTGCATCACCTCCCTTATGTCAAGTTCTAGCAGAGTGCTTGGTTGTATTTTTAGTGGTGGAATTTCTAATATTCAGACTACCAGAAAATGTTACTAAATTTGAAAATTAAGAAAAGTCACCCTCCGGTATCTTATTTTTAGTAAGTTATGAACTAGAAAAGAAAACTGGTGGAAACTCTTACGTAGTTTTAGCTGCAGTGGCTGTGGGTAGGGATCTGTTCCATGCATTGTCCAATTAATTTGCTTTGGTATCTTGCGTCCTTTCTGATGTACACACAAGGCAGCCTTCTAGAATGTAAACTTATCTCTTGTCCTATTGACTGGGGAAGTGCAGCACTTTCCCACTCAGTGCCAGGGCTTTTTTTGGGTTTTTTTCCCGTTTATTATGATACTGAAAGTTGAACTTAAACATTTCCTTATCTGTTTTATACTATCAAAATTGGGAAAAATCAAAGACAAATATGAACAGCATCATCCCCAGATACACTGCACAAGTCCAGAGGTAAAATTTACTAGTATGCACTTCTCTTTGGTAGCTGTTTCTAAGAAGTAGTGCTTCAAAGACACTTTCTAGTACTGTCCACTGAAAGTTTTTTTAATCCTCAGAGTAAGATGATGCCCATATTTTTGTATACTCATCACTGTGTAATAGTTGGCCTCTTGCAGTGTGTTCAGTGAGCACCATAGGTTGGTGTAATTAATTTTAACTTCTGCAATTTGTTTTGCTTTTACTACTCTTTTTTTTCGGAGTAAACCTAGTGCTTTTAAATTAAAGGTTTTAATATAAGTGTTATTTCGTCTGTTTCTCTAAACCTCTGCATTTTGTATTAAGGAAAAATATTTCTCCTAAGTATCTCTCTATATGTCTTTGCTGCAGCTGTAAGGCTGTGTGATGCCTGGTGACTAGGCTTTCTAGAACTAAAAGTTTTAGTGTTTTGTTTAAACTGTATGACTTCACAGAACTGCCAGGGTAGAAGCAAACCACTGATTTAGGTGGGAAACTACCATAAATAATGACACAATCATGTCAGTCCAAAGCTTTGATGTTTTTCTCTCTTGCTGCCAGCAGTGCTGTCTTTTGAATTAGATTCTCACTGAGCTGTCCACAATGCTGCCAAATTTTGTTTGTGAAACTGATTTATTTTTTTTTAATCACAGATGTGAAAGTAATTAATTCTCTCTCCTCTTGTTATTTGTTTGTCCTCTTCTGTTTTTTGCCGCTCAGTTGTATTTTGGCTTTTCTGTAGGTTTCGGTCTCTATTCAACCTTCATTAAGCAAGCAACTGAAAAATAAAACTCTTTGTTGCTGAAAGTAATTTAAAAGCTGTCCATGTGTCAGCCTGTGGTTTTTGCATTTATTCTAGAGTAGCCTAATCTGGCCCTGCTGCAGAGAAAAATGGTCCCACAGGTGTGGGTGTGGGTGGTGGGCCTTGTTGAGCAGACAGATCCCAAGTAAAACTGAGACCCTTTCACTCCTTGTCTTCATGCCTCCTCCTAGTTAGTTTTAGCTGCTTTGCTTCTCTGCAGGAATACTCATGATAACACAGATTTTGGGATCATAGGGCAGACTGAACAGCTGTGAGAAGGCAAGATTTCTCTTTCAGTGCTAGTTCTGTCTTAGACCATCTGAAATTTTATGTGAGCTTATTACAGCCTGAAGTGAGGGTGTCAAGGCCCAGTTGCCAGTGTTAATATATGCCTTGATAGCTCTGCAGGCCTGAAAGTCTCTCAGAGAAATGTTGAAATATTTAACTTTCCAGAGATTGAGAATAATGACATATATCTGCACTGTTTTGGGCTCTCTGCATCTTCCCTAACAGCTCTTCTAGCAACACCCTGATTGCATTCCCTTGTACTAGTTGCTTCATAATCAGAACATGGAGAATATGCTTAACGTTGACTCTCACCCATGTGAAGAATTAAATCACATAATTCCATAAAATATGTCTTAAGTCTTGAGACTGTGTGTTTAAACAGTATGTGAATTGTATGTCTCGTTACATCACTTGCAACCTGTGTTGTGGAGTGACTGGAGCAAGGGGGCTGCAGAGCAAAACCTGTCTTCAGTCTCTTGTGGAATAAACTACTCTCAGCGTGTCATCTTGGGGAGCTTGAAAATATACTTTGGAAACTATGTTGGGTTTTTGTGTTCTTAATTTGATAATAAAATCTATGTCAGAACTTATTAATGTGAGAAAAGAATGAAATTTAAATTTTCATTTAGTAGTAGGAAGTGTGTGGATGTGCTAATTTAGGTTTATTTTAAATAAGCCAATTTTGGAAGAATTCACAAGAGGAGAAGTTTCACTGGCTTAGCTGGATCAATTTAAAAATTGTTTGAAGTTAAACTTGTCATGTAGATGAATAAGGCTTTAAAACATAATTATTTCTGGGGCCTTGTATACCTTCTGAAGCTTGTTTAGCAAGTGTCTGCTATTAAAGGACAGGCATCTATTCATATGGAGAGTAAATTCCAGTCTAAATGTTGCTGTGTTCTTGGCTTCGTTTATCCTTGGATAATGAACTTATTTCATTGTCCTTTCATACAAGTTGTGGTTTGCAATGAATGCTCCCTTTCTACTGGTTTGGGTTTTTTTGATTAGTCTCTCTGTTGGTTGGGCTCTCTTGCCCCATCATACCACTCCATGATTTCTGAAATCTTTATTTGTTCCTCTGTGGAGAAAAAGTCTGAAGATTTGGAGTTTCTTGTTTGTGCTTTTGGCTTTTTTTATCTGCTAGTGATATGTAAGGCTTCTCAAACAATACTGGTTGTCAGGTTCAGCTCTTTTGGCTTGAATCCTTCTGTTGGGAAAGCTAATGAGAGACATAGGTTTAAAAAGAAAACCCAAGAAACCACCAACCCTCCAAACCACAAACAAAATAAATATAAACTAGAGAGGAAACCCCAGTTCAGGTAAAAATGACAATACAGCAGAATGAATGCCTTGGTGAACCAGTATGTTTCTTCTTGGGAAGAGCTTCAGTGTTTCATGAAGGAATGCTTAGGAATAATTTTTATGGATTCAGAGTATTTGCATAAGGGTGTGTTGTATAAAAAGTGAGAGCTTCATTTAGAGGGAGGAAACTTCCCACAACAGCAAGGAAGTGAAGGTTTGTGGTTGGGGTCTCGTTATGTGATTAGAATACAGTAGTGGTATTTTTTTTTCTAATAGTTTCTGACTTGCAAATCCCCTTTAATGTAAAATTTCAATGGAGATACAGGCCCCTCTATAGGAAACTTGTATGTGCTTTTATTGTTTTAAACTTGCCTTTCACAAAAGCCTTAAAATAATGCAACAGATTGAAAAATGGGAATTTACAGGACCAGGTGCCACATGGAATAAGGTTTTGATAGTGACACTGAGAAAAGTCTGTTTATTCCAGAGGAAAAAATACCAAATCTGTGGAGATCGGGATCTCTCTGTATTAAGATACCCTTAATTGTCATCTCCTCCCATGTTGTCGCTGTCTTGCCTGGGGTGCCACAGTTGAGTTTTGGTTTGTATCAACTACCAGGAGAACTTCAATTGCTTACTATAAGCAGGTGGAGGGAAAAAAACCCAGATGCAGGAAATAGGAAAAAAAATTCTCATAGGGGAGTTCTGCTGAAAGCCTACACACCTCTTGTATCTTAGTTATTCCATTATTAGGAACCTGCATTTTACCCCTCTTCTCAGTGATGCTGAAAACCACAGCCCTATCTCTTGAAACCGCATTAGATACTGTTAGATCTCTTGCATATTAAAGATGTTCCTCCAGCTGCTTTCACTATCTGAAATGATAAAATAAAGCTTAACCTCAGCTCTTAACTGTGCATTTTCTATTTGGAAACTAAGCCGCAAGAGTGTTCATGTTTCTGTAGATTATTCCAATGTGGGCATGGGGAAAGATTTCTTTTTCAAGGAAAGCATGACTGCTTCTTGAGTTATAGTTCATCAGTTAAGTTCTGTAAATTAAAAAAAATATTTTAGGTGTGAAGACAACTTAGAATTTTTATTTTTAGCTTTTACACAAAAGTACTCGTAGCCAAAGTCTGTGGGGCCATAAAGGTGCTTGCAAAGGTCCAGTGCAAAATAAAGCCATCCTAGCTTATTTCTTTAATAGGCTGAACAGAAATACTTTTCTGCATTTCATTAAAGTATATACAATGTGAATGCCACAGGGAATGTGGATTTGGGGCCTCAGTGGCACCACTTTCCATCTGGGGAGGCACAACACAGTAGAAAGACAGGCCAGCGGCAACGGAGCGGAGCCCAAGCCATTAGAGCTCGTTAAGCTTGGTGGAGCTTGTGTGCATGTGGGCACTAATGTCTCTAATAATATAGGAGGTCAGAGGAGAGGCATGGGATGTAATAGCAAGGAATCTGGAAGGAGAAGGAAGGGAGGTGAAAAGGTGTTGGTAGAAAGGCTGAGGGAGCAACATTCTGCTGAGAACTGCAACCTTGGTGTCAGGTTCAGGTGACTATTTATCTGGTGTCTGCTCTGGAGCTGTAGTGCAGTTCTTACCATTTCTAAGGGGTTCTCTTAGATGAGGTATATATTCACTACATAGGCCCTTTGGAGTGGCAAAGAACAGATTGTATTGAGTGAAGGCATCACTCTTTGTGAATGCATAAAATACTGCTATAGTGTTTATTTAAAATTGTTAGAAAAGGCATCTGAAGTTAGTTCAACATTTTCTAAGGTACGGAAAAGTAACTGAATCATTATGCTGAAATGTGGTCAGTAGCTGCAAGAATGTTCTCTGTTGCCCCCTTTGTCAAGTAAGGGTTTGCCTGAAGATGGAATTATTTTGTACTTTGAATTCACAGTTAAAATGGGTTGCTGGCTTGTGAGTAAACCATAAGCATCCCCTCCATTGTTTGGATGAAGCTCACTATTTGGATGACTTAATTCAACATTGCAGTATGTAATTAAAAGCATTTCTCTGCATCCTTTAAGAAGGATTTCAGTAGTAGTTTGTACGATTTTGTGTACAGGGATCGGTTAAACCACCTGGCTTATTAATTGTAAGGGTGGATGTTTTAGGCACTTTCATGTTTCTTGTGTGCTCTGATGCTGCTCTTCTGCCACTTGCCCCACTTGCAGGTGGCTGGTAGGGTGGTGAGAACCAGCTTATTAGTATTTGAAAATTTGGAGGATAACTTTGAAGGTCTAGACTGCAAGGAGGATGTGGGAGGAAAAGGGAAGTACTAACGCTCCTTGTCTTTTGCTTGTTGATGTTTTCCAGAAAAAGCTTGTGGGCTAGAAAGAGCCATTCTTAGTTTCTTGCCTGCTGCTTTCTGCTGGAGCATTCATCTCTTCCTCTTTGGTTCTCTGGCATTTCATTCTTGCAACCTTTCACATATTCTTATTTCAGACATGGCCATAACTTACAAAGCAGGCTGGATTGATGTCTTGTTTCTCACTTTGGTCTCTTCAACACTCACACCATTGGTGTCTGGGAGTGATTCTGGTCTCTTTGGATCATACAATTTCAGGCACTCTGAAGACATCATGTCTCTATCTGACAGAGGTTAAAAAGTAACCAGGACAACCAAGGGACTCAGAGAACAGTAACTGGTTATTTTGGACAAAATGATCATAGAATGATTTGGGTTGGAAGGGACCTTTAAGGATAATGTAGTCCAACCCACCTGCCATGATCAGAGATGTCTTTCACTAGGTAGACTTGCCTTGAGAATTAACATTGTTTGAATTTTTTTGCAGTAAGTGACAATTATTCAATTAAAATTATGTCTAGACAAGATCTGCTGAACATAAAGAGATTATAGGTTTGAAAGCAATGCTGTCTACCAAACACTTTGATATCCTTGTCAAGGTATTTAGTTTCATAGTACTGCACTAAGAAATTAGAAGCAATCTGGCAGAGTGAGATCTCTGAACTTCTCAACAATCACACATGGGTCTTAAAAGATGACCAAGTATGAGGACAGCTCCTTCATTCTTGCTCATCAGTATTGAAGCAACCCTAGCTCTGATAGCCCACCTCAGAATACGCAACACGCCGTGGCTAGAAAGTGTGATAGATGCTTACTGAGAGACCAGAAGAACCTTTATAGAGGAACTCCATCAAAAATGATGTGAAAGATGTTGTATGCAAATCCTTGACAGAATCCAGGAACAGTTTATATTGGTCAGAGGGAGGAAAAAAAAAAATAACAGAAATGGGACACATGCAGAATGAGAAACTGGAAAAGGAAGTTGAACAAAGCGTCCTTAAGGGTTGCCTTCCAAGTGTAAGTAGAGGCATGTGGTGGTCTGGGCTGAGCAAATGCTTGAGAGAAGTACAGAAACAGACTGTGATGGGGAGCAGGGACACCCATCCTCAAGTGATGTAACTATGGGTGGCATTTTAGGGGCCGTTCCAGGAAAAGAGCAATTTATCAGTTGTGGAGTGATACATGGTGAGGAGACTCATGGCGAGCATAGGAGAAAGACTAGCAGGAACATGTTCAGAGAGGGAAGGCACTCTGGTGCATGAAGGTGGTAAAAATCCAGCCCTCAGACATAGGAAAGGTAAACAAGGAATAAGTGAGCTTAAGCTTCAAGAAAAGGAAATGGAGATCCAGAGCAGCTCCAGTGTTCCCAATGGATGGGCACAAAAGAGAGCCTGAACCTGTGTGCTGACACATGGTGCACAGGTGCATGCAGCTAGAGTTGCAGCCTGTTTCAAACCAGAATTGTGGCTCTGCACAAATAAAATGAGCCACGAGTGAAGCATCATGAACACTGCTACCTGTTTACTTTTACCAAGCAAATGGACAAGCAACTTCAAAAGTTGATTCTGGTATGTCCACTGACTTCTTTGCGTGCTGTAGTTCAGCAAGTAAAGGAGTTGTCCTAAGAAGCCTTACATATGCTTTATTTACATAAGAAAGGTAAGGAGATATTTTTTTTTCCCTTTTTTGCTCTTTACCTATGTACATCCCTTCCAGTCACTTGTCAGGTTATTTAGTGGGCTCTCCTAAGTACTGTTTTTTCTAGAGGATGCACTATTAGCAGAAAACTGCATTAAGTCTTCTGGCAATCACACCTGAGTAAAGAACAGTTGGTAGCTGGTATCTAAGATAATACTGTAGCAGATAGCAGATTTAACTGGAGATCTGATGACTTCATCTCTTCTGCTCACCTCCAGTGCTTTTCTCCTGGTTTGTTGAATTCTTGGGGATAATATATAAGTCTGTTACTTTTTTTGTTGTACATCATTAATCCAACAGTGCTACAGCTTGACTGAAGAACTTTTAGTTTCTATACTCTTAAAATATACTTAGTGAGCACCAGAGACACGTGTCCAGGTTCCATATAGATTCCCCTTCTCTGTAATATCAAGGGACTATGAGCTGCAGCTTTGAGTTCTCCTTATCTCACAGAAAACACTGCCAGCCTTTCTTCTATCTTTCTCTAACGGCTCTTAACAGAAAGCCAGTGTGAAAGTTAAACTTCTCTATAAAATCCAGACTGCAAGAAAACTTGGAAGACAACCCAAAGTTTTGTTTTTCATTGGATTCTAAAAATAAAATCCTGAACTCCCCGTGTTCCTTTTCGTCCTCTGGCCATAGATATGTAAATAAAATACTTGACAGGATCTTCTCAGAGTTTTTATGTACTTGTTTTGGATTTTTTTCACATTCCTTCTAAATTCCCTCTATTACTGGAATTTGAATAACTATTTGTGGAAATCCTGTTTTCCCCACCATGGAATGTCTCCTCTCCAGGCCTCCCTTTCTCCCACTTCAAACTGCACTCCCAGAAGGGGACATTACCTGTTTGCAAGCCCAGTGATAGGCCACCAGGGTTGCTAGGAGAAGGAGCACTTGACATAGAGAGGTTGAGAGAATCGGTTTGTTCAGCCTTAAGAAGAGAAGGCTAAAGAGTGATCTGGCTGCAGCTACCTCTGGGGAAGCTGCAAACAGGATGGAGCCAGATTTAGGGCAGGTGCACCAGGACACGGCAGGAGGCAATGGACAGAAGATGGAATACAGGAAATTCCAGTTAAGGCCAAGTTTATTTTATCACAGAGGTGATCAAACACTGAACAGATCATAGGAGATGTTGTGGAAATTGTCCTTGAAGATATTAAAATCCTGACTGGACAAGACAACCTTGGTCTCTTACAACCTACGTTATTCCATGCTAATGATACTCAGCACCTCTACAGAAGCTGTGGGAAAGCCTTTGCAAGCAGATGTCTGTTCCTTTGCCAGTCTTGGTTCTTTTTAACTTGATCATGAGAAACATTTGTCTTTGTTTGCTTTCTGCAGTTCTGCAGACAAAATAGCCCCTTGAGGACAAGTTGTTAAACTATTTTCCAAGGAGCAATGCTCCAGTAATTGACCCGGAGGCATCAGTGAATCATAGAATCATAGAAAATGCTGAGTTGGAAGGGTCCCATCAGGATCATCGAGTTCAACTTCTCTCCCTGTGTGGGGCAACCCAAGAATCACACCATGTGCCTGAGAGCATCATCCAAAGGCTTCTTGAACTCACACAGGCTTGGTGCTGTGACCACTTTCCTGGGGAGCTTGTTCCAGTGCTCAAACACCCAGTGGGGGGAAAATCTTGTCCTGAAACCCACCCACACCCTCCCCTGTTTCAGCTACCTGCCATTTCCCTGGGTCCTGTCATTGGTCACAGGGGTGAAGAGACCAGGACCTGCCCCATCTCTTCCCCTGGTGAGGAAGCCACAGACTGCAGTGAGGGCACCCCTCAGCCTCCTCTTCTCCAAGCTGAATAATCCAGGTGACCTCAGCAGCTCCTCTTAAATCATCCCATCCAGGCCCTTCACACCACCAGTGTGCATAATGGTTGTATAGACCATGCTGTCTGCAAGGTTGGGATTGGCAGGCAAGGTAGATCAAATGAAGTGTTGCAGGAGAACTGAATTATGTATAAAATTAAAATTTCACTTTTTAATTTATTTTGATGGAAGAGTAATTAGTGTATCTAAAATACTTAGAAAAGTGCTTCTGTTTTTGTGCAGCTCTGCCTGAAAACACCAAAACACCACAGTGTTGATGTGCAGCTTTGACCCTATCACCTGCTATTAGAAACCTTAACAGAAAGTGAAGCTTCCTTCTGTCACCTCAGTTGCACTTGAGACTGTGTTTTTAGAAAAAACAGATTTAGAGAGACTTCTGTGGGCAGATGCAGGTTGTGGTAGCCCAGTGCTGAAACGTGCTTGGAGTTGTGAAAACATCACCTGGTTATTAAATCTGCGTTAAGACTTGCCACACAAGGAAACTTACTGATATAATTGCACTAGTGTAATTATGTTCAGATGATTTCCTGTGTCGACAAGCCCTTCGATGCAACTAGTTTGGTCCCTTCTTAGTAACTCATTAGGCTTCTGACTGCACATTAAAATTGCATATGCTAAAAAAACTTCAACATGCATGTTTAGTGCTGTCTGGCAGTGAGAGCTCCCAGGGTGCTGAGCAGACCAGCAGTTAAGCTTTAAAAAATGAGGAAGAGCGAAGGACAAAAGAAATGAATACTCTAAGACTGGGGGATGGTTATAAATCAAATAAACCATCATTACACAATCACATGGATTTGGGAGTAGATGAGTTGAGCCATGCTCATTCAAAACTGTGGCTTTTTCACACCTTTTACATACCTGCAGTGTCTTGGCCAGCTGTCTCCTTGAGTCACTCTTTTATCTCTAGTTTTGGTCCACAGTGATGTGCTGGAGCAGGAGCTTGCCTGCAGACAGCTCTGCATTTGCAGTCCTGTTCTCAATTTGCAGAACTCTGTACTAAAGCAGCATTTCTGGCATTATGCAGAATTCCTTTACCGTCCCCTTTTGCCTCCGGTTCTCTTTTGACAGTGTAATATTGCTTGATATTTAATTTTATTTCAGAAAACTGCAAAAAATGTTATTTTTCTAATGTCTGTCATCTTCTGGGTTTCTTTTAAATTCATTTTAGAAATTACAGTTCTTAAGATTGATAAGTATGAACATTTGGTCTATGTAAATTGGTTGAATTATAATAGGAAGTATGTTTTTTCATGATAAAAATAAGCCTAAAGACATTATACTGGCACCTCATTATTCAATACCCATCTTACCTTCACACCTTTAAAATGGGGCTCTCGAAGGTTTCAGTCATCATATCAAGGCTGTGAAACATCCTCATTCATACTATCATCTGGCAAATGAATGAGTAGCTTCTGATACTTATCACAGAGGCTGCAATGTATTAGGCTTGCATCTTTTTTCTGATTCATTCTTCCCTTGACAGTACTTCAAAAGTAAAATCCAGGTATGTATGTAGATTTTCCAACACTTTGAAAGAGAGTCTCTCTAAAATCGTCATCTGCTTTGTGAAGGAGTCTCTGAATAGCAGAAATGGAGCAAGTAACATGTGTTGAGGTATAGATTTGGGCAGGTTTCCTTGGGCAGGGTGTCACCTCAAGCTCCAGTGTCCGGTGGTATCCTCTGTAACACATCTCACCACCAGGCAAAACTCTCTCAGCCTGTCTCCAGAGCAGAGTTGCTCCAGCCCTTTGATCATCATCGTGGCCCTGCTCTGGACTTGCTCCAACAGCTCCATGTCCTTCCTGTTGTGGCAATTGAATGACTTGGAGTGTAGCAACAGTGTTTTACAATTGAAACTCGTTTGTTTGGGTTTTTTTCTTAAATAGAAACAAATAATAAAGCTCTATCCTTTTCTGTCAGCACCAAATTCACTATTTTGTACACTTCACAGCTGGTTGCTGTCATACATTTGACACAAGACAGTTTGATTTTTGCATTCTTAACTTGAAGCAGTAATGAACTCTGATCAGCAGCTGGAAACTACAGAGGAATACACAGTTTTTTTCCCCTTGAAGTTCACTTCCTAGCCCTCAGTCCTACAGCTAACATACACTTGTCTGGTTTATGTCGCAAAAATATAGGCTGACTGCTTATCAGGTCAGTGCTGCTGTTTAATAAACAGTACTTATCTCCTTGAAGCAACACCCTGCCCTAAATAAGTTTGCTGAGGGTGCTGAGCCAGAAATAGTGTGCTTTTATTTTTAATTGGATTGTAAAAAAAACCCCATCAAAATACAAATTTGAAAAAAATATGTTTAAAATTAAAATACAGGTTGGTCGTAGCTCTGCTTTTTGAGCTGCATGTTCTGTAGTTTGTTTTATGTATTTCTCTGTCAAACATACAGGTTTTAGAACCCTGCAATCACATCTCTCCCCAGGAGTCTGTGCTTCTCCCAGTGTTTCATGTTATTCTCAAAACCCCATAAATAACCTCACTTCTGTTTACTGTTTGTCACTCAAACTCCAGTGGAGGAATGTGATTCTGATGTTGAGCAACACGTGATTCAGTTGATCCCTGAACGCTTTAGATGGAGCTTCATTACATACCTGTGACAGGTAGTAAACAATCCCATTTTAATTCATTGGGAGGAGGATGCATTATTTAACTACAAAATTACTGAATTTTGCAGCATATATGACTTGCGAGTGGGTTCACCCCTCCATGATGCTACTCTTTCTGCTTCCTTGTAAGTTTGAGGTTTTATTTCATATTTCTGAACACTAATCGTGACATACCCAATCTGGCACAGGAGAAGGCTGAGCAGGGGAATTGGGGTGTGGTTAGAAAGCATAAAAATAGACAGGAAAGAGAAGGGAAAACCTTGATATTAATGAGTAACAGTTGACCAGGTAATAGTGGTAAGGCAATAGGTAATGCAGCTGTAATAAAGATTGTGGATAGCAAGAAATGGAAATGTTCAAACCCAGATGCTAGGAAGTTGGGCAGAAGGTGGGAATATTTTTTGAGTGGCTGGTGCTGTGGGAACCATATAGAGCAAACCAAAAGAAATGGTAGCATAAAGTTAATTACTAGGATGTGGTTTTCAAATGGGAATGATCTGTTACAAAAGGTGTAAATGAAAGCAAGTGCTTTAATGCAGTGATGATCTGTAAAGCATTAAGCAACAGAGTGGCTGAAATCATAGGTGGAGGCAGATTTCTTTGGGAGAAGACAGTAAGCAAGATTCTGATGAAATAGTGGTAGATGCTTGCTGAGGCTCCTCCTGATCTGTTTAGGTAGTGGATAATAGAAACCTTGGTCACATTGCAAGTATAATATATATGTGGGAGTATTTTTTATGTTACTTTGCAGCTGTAGTGATAAAGCAATGAACAACTTTGCTAATTGTCATATCTAGAATCACAGAATCATAGAATGTTCAGGATGGGAAGGGACCTTTGGAGATCATCTAGTTCTGACCCCCTGCCAGAGTTGATCACACAGGAACATGTCCAGGAGGGTTTTGAATGTCTCCAGGGATGGCGACTCCACATCCTCCCTAGGTGGCTTCTTTCAGTGCTCTGTTACCCTCAGAGTAAAGAAGTATTTTCTTATGTTTAGGTTAAACCTCCTGTGAACCAGTTTGTGACCATTGTCCCTTGCTCTGTCACTGAGAAGGGTCTGGGCCCATCCTCCTGACACACCCTGTAGATATTTATAAGCATTGATGAGAGCCCCCTTCAGCCTCCTTTTCTCCAGCCTGAACAGCCCCAGCTCTCTCAGCCTTTCCTCCTATGGACAATGCTACAGTCCCTTCATCATCTCAGTGTCCTTGTGCTGTACCCTCTCCAGTAGCTCCTTGTCCTTGAACTGGGGAGCTCAGAGCTGCACACAGTGCACCAGGTGAGGCCTCACCAGGGCAGAGTAGAAGGGGCAGGAGAACGTCCCTTGACCTGCTGGCCCCATTCTTCTTAATGCACCCCAGGATGGCACTGGTTTTCTTGGCCACGAGGGCACATTTTTGGCTCATGATGAGTGTTCTTTCCCACCAGGACCCCGAGGTAGGGTTCTTTCTAATTAGTGACACAGAAACTCTCTGAATTTTTCACAGCAAGCAAGGGGATCTGGTGGCTGCAGAGGCCACCTGAGTGTGTTAATCACCTTCAGAAAAAAATTTAAATAAGAGGTTCTGTAGGTGTACTGTGTCCAATTCCGGAGCCCCCAGCATAAGAAGGACATGGAACTCGTGGAGCAAGTCCAGAGAAGGGCCATGAAAATGATCAGAGGGCTGGAGCATCTCTCCTACAAGGACAGGCTGAGGGCGCTGGGGTTGTGGTGGTTTTGGTTTCATTAACCTGACATTTCCAATTGAGTGGCAAACGCATTAGTGTGGTTGTGCTGCACCCCCGGATGGGACCTCGTGTAGAATAATACTTATTCAGGAAAGGTTGAGCTGAAAATGCTTTAGCTTGAAAATTGGCTGGTGGGATGAGATGAGGAGGGGCCAGTAGAAGTAGTGTGGCCTTTCTAGAATTAAATTCAGACCATTTTGTTTAAATCTAAAAATACTGCAGTAAGGATTACTTAATCTGAAGGTCACAGAGTATGACCTGACAATAAATAAAACTAAGGCTTCTGCACAGAATCACCTTGGTTGCAAAAGACCTTAAAGATCACAGAGGCCAACCATCAACCAAACGCTGACAATTCCTTCACTAAACCATATTCCTGAGTGCTACATCCATACAACTCTTAAATCCCTCCAAGGATGGTGACTCCACCACTGCCCTGAGCAGCCTGTTCCAAAGCCTTATAACCCTTTCAGGGGAGAAATTCTTCCGAACATCCATTCTAAACCTTCCTTGGTGCAACTTGAGGCCATTGCCTCTTGTCCTGTCACTTGTAACTTCATTGAGCAGCCCAATCCCCACCTCTGTCCCCACCCTTAATCCCCCAACCTCCTTTCAGGTAGTTGTAGAGAGCAAGAAGGTCTCCCCTGAGCCTCCTTTTCTCCAGGCTGAACACCCCCAGCTCCTCAGCTGCTCCTTGTAAGATGTTCTCCAAACCCTTCATGAGCTTTGTTGCCCATCAGAGCATCACAATTCTTGGAACAGCTTTCCAGCAGGGAAAGTGACAGTGGGAAAGTGGTGACTGATCTGTTACAGAAGGGATGTGTGGTGTTTCTGGTGCTAGCAGAGGACTGAATTTGATAATCCTGGGAAACCACACCTGGATTCTTATGTAAGTGGCAAGAAGTCACCTGGGTAATTTCACATGTGAAGATTCTGTTGCAAGTTCTTATTGCTCTAGACCCCAGAAAACCTGAGTACTGATGCTACAGGAGTCTTGAATACCAAAGTTGGTACCTTACCATTCCTCTGTGGACTTTTAATGGAATTCCCTAGATTGAAACAACCACAAGCAGCTATTGTGCTTCTGCTTCACCTTGTCTGACCTGTGGTGTTTGAGCTTACGATTGCAGTGCAGCAGCAGTAGACTCAGTTCTTTTGTGTTTCAAGGAAGCAGAGGGATATAGTTTAGTTCTCCTACATAGTGTTTGCCAGAGAGCTGCAATGTGTAGGATGGCTCCTGTGCTGTGTTCCAGCCACTCTTTGGCAAGCTGTGTGGTGTGGTCATTAGGGCAACAATATCTATAGCTGAAATGCATGCATTGTATTTGCTGTAGATGCATGCAACTCATCCAGATGTGGTCACAAAGGTGGTTTAAGTGGTAGAAACTTCATTTTATAGGTGTTTGCTCAAATAAGTGTGGTCAAGTGATTTGCTTTGGCATCTGTTTTGAAACTGAGGTTCTTCCCTGCAATGAAGATCTGGTTCTCACTTTCCCTCAGTGCCTGCTTGGCCTCTCAAATTCCTATCCAGCTGACCTGTATTACAGTAAAATGCAACTGATTTTAAGATTTTCTTCAGTTATCAGAGCAAGAAACTACAGCAAATGGTGAAAAAGCATGGGACAAAGAGAGTCAGAATTCATGGACTCGTGGTAGTAGGGTTTTTTTCAAATTCCGGATTGCTTTAAAAAAGTTATCAGTGTAAATGTGTTGTGCTTCATTGGTCAAACAGCCTGTAAATTTGTTTAAATGTCAGTCATATCTAGCAGACAGCTAATTTGTGCTTTCTCTTTTCTTCAGTGCTTGCACCTCCTCCACCATTGCCACCACCAATACAGGGATATGCCTTTAAACCCCCTCCTCGACCAGATTTTGGCACTTCTGGGAGAACAATCAAACTGCAGGCCAACTTCTTTGAAATGGACATTCCTAAAATAGATATCTACCATTACGAATTGGATATAAAGCCAGAAAAATGCCCTAGAAGAGTTAACAGGTAATGCTCTGCTTCGCTTTTCCTCAGTTTATTTACATTTCTCTTTTCCCTTGAAAATTTTGGAGCCATGTGCCAGTCTTCAGTGACGACTCAGAGGATGTGTCTGTTTCTAGGGATGGTTTGTACTGGTGGCTTCCAACTTTGCATATCCATCAACAGGCATTATTTTTTTCTCCATCCAAGTCTTTCTGTACCAATCAAAAATTTCAGTGCTAATCGTCCCTTATTTTGATTGAACTTGTCAGCATCTTAAGATGCTGCTGATCAAAGGCACTGGTGACTGTGGAAAAACTGTATTAACCCTAGTAGAGTTAGGTTGGTATAATCCAACTTGATAAATATGATTCTTAGTATTTCTTGATTAATATTGGAGTGCAGTTGGCTGACAAGTCCCATCAGCAGGTGGTGGTGTTACCAACTTGTTTTCCCACCTTCCCCTGCTGAGAAGGGGAGGCAAAACCCAGTGTTTTATGCTGCTGCAAGAGGGTTGTGAAGGGACTAAATTAGGTAAGAAATTATCCTTCATCAGTAGATTCTATATAAGGGAAAGATATGCTCCTGAAACAGATAGCGAGGTGAAAACATGCATCAGTTGGCCAAGGCAACAAGCAATTACGTCTTGCATTTTGCATGTGTGTCCTATTAGTCACAGCATGGCAACCTCATTGACTTGGAAGAGAGAAGTGTTGCCAGAAGTGAAACTTGAGAACAAAACCTGGCACTAACTAGAAACCACAAATGTCTTCATTATAACTACCTACATCTTGACAGTAGAGGTTCGGAATGGCATGTTTATATATTCAAGAGCAAAACCTTTCCTTGTTAAAAACGGTCCCATGGGTGGAATGTGCAGTCATGAGCAAAGCATGGAGTCAAAAAAGCCACCTGAAAGCAAAAGTTTTCTTAAAGATGCATTAATAAAGCAGAGTGCATTATGCATTGTTAGATTAACAAGGCAGTAATGATAACATTTTCATAAAACAACATCACTGCACTTTGTTGTCCTGTTGTTTTTTTTTCTTGTGCTGGTCTACTGGAAATGTAATTTTTAAGCTAGATGCTGGGCCATCTCATCTAAACTGTGTTCCTACCTAGAAAGGTTGGACCAGATGATCCTTGAGGTCCCATCCAACCTGGCATTCTATAATTCTAATAAAGAAGTGAACTCAATTTTAAAAGCAAATACTGATGTCAGTGTATTAAGCTGAACTCTATCCTTGCCCAAGGGCAACCCTCCTGGTTTCTCTGCAGTCCTTGTACTGCCTTGCAGAGCTGAGAAGAATTGTCATCAGTCACTTTTTCCAGAGCTGTGGGAGCTTTGTTTTCATTAACTGGTATCCTTGCCACTAACTCCAGCCATGACAGCTGGCATGTTGCTGACTGGTGCAGGTCGCTGGGCCTCTGCAGCTCCTCTGGGAGCTGATGCTGCACAGCTCTTACCTGTGTTGTGGTGCTGTGATCACCCCTGTTATAGCCCAGCCTGTGGGTGCTTGTTCATCAATGGCAGAGAGCATGGTTATTTATTTATTTTTTCTCACTGAAAAGGCAGGTTATATTCAGTAGCCAGTTCTTTGTCCACTGGCAGCTTCTGACTTGCTGTTTTGTCAGATTAGTCACTCTCTCTGTTGTGGTAACAAGAGCAAGTGAAAATCCACATGGATTAAATGCCTTTTGCAGTAAATAAGGATGTCATAAATGTGTTTGACAGTGCTAGTGTATGTCTCTTAGTGCAGTGTGGGAAGAATAGAGATTTTATTAATTTAATGAAGTTATTTTATTTCGTTTTGAGTGGTTATTCCTGCTTAGATTCCCCTGTAGATGTACATGCACTCACCTGCACCTGGGCTTTTATGAACCATGACCTTTCAGTCCTACATCTGCCCCTGTATCTGTACACGTGTGTGCAAATACCTGCATTGCTGTGTGGGTGTGTGTGTATGTATCTAGAGTTATGCAGGGTGCACATGTTGTCCAATTCTAAATGATAGGTTTTTTTCAGCTGGCTTACAAGTTTCTAGTATTTAGATTACGTAATTCAGATACATATTCATAGTAAATAGTTTCTATCATTACTTTATGTATTGTAGCCTCTAGAAAGGATAGAGGGAGATTTTATTATTATTTAATTCAGGCTACTCCCTCATCTGTCCCAGCTTTGTTCTTCAGTTTTATTCTGAGTCTTCCTGTGGCTTGGACTGGGACCCTGCCGACCCACTGCAGGGATGTGTTCCATGTACAGACAGGTTCCACACTGATGAGATGTGAACTGGAGCAGGACTGGAAAACAGACAGATGACAACGTGCTGCTGTGCCAATTAATTACAGTCTGGCTACAATTCTTCATGTGCCACAGAAATCCCAGAATTTCCCCTCTGGGGAGACCTCATAGCAGCTTTCCAGTACACGAAGGGGGCCTGCAGGAAAGCTGGGAGGGACTGTTTACAAGGGCTTTCTTCTAGTGATAGGATGAGGGCAATGGCCTTGAACCTAGAGCAGGGGAGATTTAGATTAGACATTAGGAAGAAGTTCTTTACTGTGAGGGTGGTGAAGCACTGGAACAGGTTGCCCAGGGAGGTGGAGGAGGCCCCATCCCTGGAGACATTCGAGGTCAGGCTTGACCAGGCTCTGAGCAACCTGATCTAGTTAAAAAGGTCCATGTGCACTGCAGGGGGGGGGCTGGACTGGGTGACCTCCAAAGGTCCCTTCCAACCCCACACATTCTATGATTCTATCATAGGAAGAGTGAGCAATGGGAGTTTGGTTATGAACCCTGGATGCCCTCAGGTTAATCCATGAGGACAACCACGACTTGTACAAGGTTCAAGGTGAGCTCTGCTTGCTGTCACTGACCCTGAGTTCTTGGTGTGCAAGTTGATTTCTGTAGAATGGTAGTCCCAAAGGGCTGGAGTTAGTGAATTGGTAAATAAGTCTTCTTTTAATGTCACATGGAGAAAATAACTTACTTTTCATTAAGATGTTTCCAGTCACAGCTGAGAAGCACCATTGTGCTTTGAAGCTTGAAAACCTTAATTAAGCGGAAGTGTTCGTTTCTATATAAAGCAGTTCACAGTCAGAAGAACTTGCTCAGTAGGAGAATGGGTTTTCCATTGCTCAGTCTTTAACACAAGGTTGAAAAATACTTTCTTCCTCCCACCCTCCAAATTATGTACTTGTTCAGTCAGACATTGCAGACCTGAAGCAGAAATTACTGGGTCAAGTTTTATTCCTACTTTTCAGGAGGTCAGGCAGATTTTTTTCAAAGGTCACACCACGGCTGAAAGCCTTGTCACAAAACAAATAAATTGTCAATTAAACCAGTCTTTAGTCTTTCCTTGAATGAAGAAATCACATTTAAAAGTAATCATACTCAGAGTGATGCAAAAAGTGTGCATATCAGAACTGTTATCTTTACACTAAGGCTGTAAGCTTGGATGAGGATTTTTTTGAAAGCTTCTTAGTCTGCTGAGCTTTTAGGTTATGATCCTCTGCAGAAGGGGCAGGGTAGCAGAAGCCCCAGGAGAATACCAAGCATCTCTTGTTTTAAGCTTCAGAGAGCATGAGCTTTCGCTTTACCACTCTCAGCAGATCACAGAAAAGAGGAAGGGAAGTTTCAATGTGAAAAAGTTTAAAAAGCTGCTTTAAGAAAACAATTTAGTCTGTCAAAAGTTTGGTTTACTTCAGATCAGTTAAACAAATCTTGCCTTTAATACCCAATAGTGGGCAACCCTTTCATTTACCTACTGCCTCTATTCGTAACAATATTCATAAATACTAGTGTTCATTTGCTACTGAACATCAAAAGTAAAATGTTGAATTAACATAATCTCTTTGTATTTTCAGAGAAATAGTGGAGCATATGGTTCAGCACTTTAAAACCCAGATTTTTGGGGATCGCAAACCGGTGTTTGATGGAAGAAAAAACCTTTATACAGCTATGCCACTTCCCATTGGGAGAGATAAAGTAAGTTTTAAATAGAAAAGCTTGTGATTGGAGATTTTTTTGTCATGTTTGCAGATAGGAACGGGCTTTATATTTCTGGGTAGATATCTCCTGTTGCTGTTCTGCTTAGGGTGTGGTTTACCAAGAGTGGAGTGTGAGCTTGTTGCCATGAAAATGGTCACTCCTCTTTCCATTTCCCTTCTTTCCTTCCTCTCTTTCTTCCCACTTGTGTGGTCTCTTCTGCTTTGGTGAGCTGGATCAGCTGCCCAAAGCAGTGGACAAGTTGCACACTGGCACTAGGGAGAAAGTGAAAGCATAGTTGAGTTTGGAAGAGGGGGAGCAGAAGCACACCTCTGGGCAGCAGCAAGCTGTTGTGTCAGCTGGTTAATCTCATCAGAGCCCACTGTAAGCTGATTCTCACTGTCCCCTTCTCCCCCTTTCACCCTCTGTTTATGGTGTGGAACCTCTTCCCTAATTATTTACAATGAGGGAGCCAAATTAATTTAAACTGCACAGGTTAAGACCTGCTAGCTTACCCCTGGGGCAGCTGGAGAGGACTTGCATGTTCTGATTGTCATTTCTCCATGTGGGGTGGTGACCTTTTTGGACACTCCAGTTTTACCTGCAAAGAGTACCCGCATCTGTCTGTTGATCACTGATGAAGCAGAAGGGACTGTTAGAACGTGCTAACACACAGACCCTATTCAAATAATTCAGCCTGTGCCTCTGTGGGCTAGTATCAGATTGAATTTTCTGTGGCCTTTTTTATTTAGATGATTGGCACTAGGGATACATTCTCATCGCTCACTTATGTTGTGGCAATTCCCAGAGGCCATTAGAGCCTTCTGCTGTGGGTGTAAGGTGAGGCTTGCACACTTAGAGAGCAAGGCTGTCCAATCTCTTAGAATTTAATGAAAACCTAATGAGGGAAAAGTAAAATGTAAGAGGGAAAGGGAAATGTGGAAAACATGCTTACATGATGAAACTGGAAATGGAGCTTAGGTCTCCCTAACCTGAGTAGGTCATGCTGTCCTTGCTGTCTCATCCTGCCTGTGCAGTGCTTGACATACAGTTCTACCTCAACCAAACTCTTGATCTTGTATGTGTCATTTTTATTTCTCCCAAATGTATTGTAAGTAAATATCATGCAGTAAAGGTTAGTCTCTACTCCAGTCTTCATTATTTTTCATTAAGTGATAAGCTAGTGCCTAGAAAGACTGTGAAAGAGTAATTGAAAAGTATTAAAGTTGTTTGGTTTTCTTTTCCACTTTCACATTTAGTATTCCAGTTCCTACAGATTTGAGAGGCAAGATTACAAATGATATTTGAAGAGTATCTCCTAGGGGTTTAAGCAAGTCCTCTGCATGCAAACAGAGTTCTCTTGTAACTGTACTTTCCAAGTTAGGGATGACTGACGATGTATTTTATGAGAAGTATGAAGCTCTACATTTATAAGTAAAGTAAATGATAAATGGTTTATCTACAGAGGATAAACAAACTGGGATCAAATTAATCCTCAGATCTGTTGAGACTTTGAGACTCACTTTAACCCTACTCTGATTGGGAGCTTGATGAGATGATCTCTCTGTCCTGTTCCTCCTGTGTCTGAATGCCTGCTGACCAAATAGGACTTGATTCTTGATGCTTTGGATATTAAAACCCACATATGCTAAATCATACATGATAAAAGGGAGGTCTAGTGACAGTGTGTCAGCAG